>NW_028277088.1:50735500-51079500 GCF_059951505.1 Python bivittatus
GTGCTGCTCTATCTGATCCACCTACATGAATGCCACGCCTCCCTGCTTCTGATTTCACTACATTGACTAAATAGGCATTAAGCATGGTTTCTGCACATCTAAACAGCAATTTGGCTTCATTAGGGTCTATTTGTATGACAAGAGCTCTACTTTAATTTGAGCACATATAAACATCAACTCTGGCTTCTCTTCAGCAAGGCAATGTTAGGTTAGTGTTGGTTACCCATGGAGAGGTCAATGTGCCCCACATGGGCCACTGATAAAAGGCATCCTGGTGCCTTCCACTCACCCATCCTTTTTGTCTCCAGCCCTCTGAAGAACCAGTTTGATAGAGAACAAATGTATTCAGGTTAACGAGAAAAAATGGGAACAGCTGGAAATGCAAGAAAGAGGAAAGCAAAAGAAGAGTGAATGCATCCTAAATAAAGTCAGTCCATAAAGTCTATAAACCTCATGAAATGATTGAAATGGCAGCATTTCTTTACTCTTTATATGGACAACATAATGTAAAATGTGGGTTCAGAGAATTGTTTAGCAAAATTGGAAGGTATGCTAGTATTTCCTTTTTTCCAAAGAATCGTCCCTCTTCTATTCTGAGATACTACCTTGAACAAAATTTCTCTCAAGCTATGGGCACAGCCAAAGGACCAAATGTTCTTGCTTCAATATTTTTTCCCTCTACATTTTTTCATGGTTTTCTTCAGCACACAGAGGGTGGGCCCTAGATGCTCAGCTTCTTAATTAATGTTCAGGTGTGGTTATGTCAGATAATTTGGCAGAAATCTACCTGTTCTTAACATCCTAGCAACTCACCAAGACTCAGAAGAACAAGGGTGTTGTTTTGCATACACATTGCAAACTGGGTAGATTTCAGCAATATTTCTCAGTTAGCTCTTGGTTAGATAGAAAAATGTGTGCTAGTGATTCCTCTAGTATTCATTCATTCATGCATGCGGCGGTTGTCTTAAAAGTGGTGTATTTTAACAGCTAGTGTTGGGCTTAGATGTGGAAAAATTAAGTACAAAATCCCTGCACTGATAGTGGCCTCAGGCAATTTTTCCCCCTGGTTAGCCTACCTTACAGGGAGTTATGAAGCCATTAAACTCATGTTCTAACTTGTACAGAGAAAGGAATGGGAGAAAAATAAAACTAATTAAAGCAAACTAAAGCTATTTGATGATGCCAATTATTCTTGCACACTAGAATTTGTACACTTAATTACTAGCTTTTTGCCTTAGCTTTATTAGCTTTGTCTTATACTTACAAAATATAGAACCGTGATATAACATTGCATTTTTAGATTAAACATTAATTCTTTTAGCACAAAAAAAAAAATCATGTATGCAGAAAGGTGTCGCTGGACCATCTGGAAGTGATTCATTCCTTTCTCTTATTCTCTGCAGACCAGGACCACTTTGATCTTTTAACAGGATGCAACTGTGTTTCTGGCACACTTTAGAAAATGCATGGTAGAATTTAGTAGCAAAAAACAAACACACTGCTTAGATAGTTCCTGCTAAGGCAGCAGGTCTTTTAAACAAGAGCCAGCTAAAAGCCTGAGGTATTTGTACTCAGCCTAAAACTTTGCTATAATTGTGAAATGTGCAAGTAGGCAATATTGTTTTCTCTACACTTGGGGTGGGGTACTTGTGATGCTCCAGATGCTGCTGAACTACAAGTCCCAAGATTCTCATTATGACCATACTCCAAGTTGTATATAGCAGCATCTGGAGGCCATATGTTCCTCACCATGGCTCTAAAGTATATTGAACAGCATCCTTTCCAACTTATTTGATCCAATTTTGAAATAGCAGTTCAACTTTATTCTGTAATCAACTGCACTGATACCAAGTCCAACTTAAGTGTTTATCTGAGTGGACTCAGGATAAAATTTCTAGTGACTCTGGAAAAAAATAAAATTAATCTCATCTGAGCTAAAACATAGATGCTCCTCTCAGGATTATAGATAATATAATAATTGGTAATTTCAATACTAATCATTGCTTTCTGAACCACTAAAAATATGTCTTACAGAATACGTACCATTTAACAAATCAACAATCACTCTAAAATATATCAGTCATTTTTTGTAAAAGAACCAAAACATCAGATAGATTTCTCTGTCTGTCTGTAACTCTGTTCCTTACTCTTAGAAGGAAATAAAATATCCTGTTGTTTTCCAGGGAAGCATGATCAGTCTATAATTTTCTGTGCTACAAGCTTGTTCATCTAACACTGAAGATATCTAATTTCTGACTCCATTATTCTTTCATTACAAAGTCTTACTTTACCATTTATTCTCCTTAACCTGAATATTATTTGAATTTACCTCAGATTAGAAGAGAGCTATCTGAATGTTTACATACTACATATCTCTAAAAACCAGTAAACTTTCAACTGTAATGTAAAGGGGGCTAAAGAAGCCAAATATTCTTGTTGAAACTCTTTTTTCAGATGGTCCCACTTTCCTTTCAGTTTTTCTGCTTTTTTCTCCCTTTTTCTCATTCTACCTTTAAGAAGAGCTTGACAGGTGGTTTTGTTTAGCAGAAGTAAAGAAGCTTAAAACATTATGTTATATTTTACTAGGTAATTCATGGACAAAAAGTTTTAAAATGAAAGAAAACAAACTAAAACAGGATTTGTATCAGGATTTACTTAACTGGAACAGGTTCAGAGTTCACTTACTGCCAGCTAACTAGAATCTACCATTTTGGTTCCTATTCTGAATATAGAATGTGCCTGTTACTTTTTTGTTGGACTGTTCAGAATAAGAAAGCAGTATTTTCCTTTCCATTCCATTGAAAAGTATGGCAAATGAAAGTATGTTTTCTAATAGGCATAAAGCACTTCCAACTCATTTCACTTACTGTCAACTGTAGTCTCAGAGCCAAAACATAAAATGTATCAGATTAGTTTTCTATATCCTTAGGGTTGTAATATTGAATTCAGAATCAGAAAACTTAATCTTGCAACCAGATTTGACAAGATGCTGGTGGGATGGTAAACTGAAGAGCTTGTTTTTGAGATGAAAATGCTTAAAAGTCAGTTGTGAAAAGAAGTAAGATGTTTGAAGGCATTCTTCTATTTACCAGATTCAGGAGGGTATAGTAGATTTCACTACCGATATTTCCTTTTGGGTAATGAGATCTTCAATTTCTGTTTTAGCAATTATTTGTAGTAAGATCAAATGCCACAGTCATATTTAGCTTCTTAGAATGTTGTCTAGAACAAAAGGATAATGCCACAGGTAAGTTGGATTAGAGATCTTTTAAAAACTCAGATAGCAAGAAAATGAAAAATCTTTATGTCCCTCATCTGTTCCTTTTGAGAACATCTTCTTTGACACTGAGAATCTGACTACTCTGCATCATCATAACCTGTTTTCCAATAGATGTAATTCCCCATATGGTTTACTTCTCTGTATCCTTCTCTCCCCCAATATTTATACTTTATTCAGGGTTATTAATACAATCATATTCCTATCTAGAAAAGAATCTCTGGTGACATTCCTGGCACTGCATCATTACTTTTACTTTGTTCAGCAGGAGCATGGAAAAATCAGAAGTTAAATAAAATCCAGTATGATTTTGCTGCTGGCTTGTAAACTCTCGTTTTTGGCGGCATTGCTGTGGAATTACAGGAAGGCAGAGTTTTATCCTAAAGTGTTCATAAAGAACTATCAGGAGACAAGAAAAAAGAGCCAAATACTTTCAGTTAAAATGTGTACAGTGGTGAATATAGGCATGAATATACAGTACATAGAGTTTCATGAATCTTTTCTGGGATTTAAAGAATGCAACGTCACCAAACATGTGATTTTAAGTGAAAGATGGGGGAGCTTCTCATGCTGTTTTCCAACTGTGCATTCTGTTTATTTAATTTTTTATATACCATCCAACTTAGAATAAAACCCAACTACTAAACAGGGCTAAATTAATAAAATGAAACTAGCAACAGCAAAGCATTAGAAAAGCAAAGCAAAATCATTAAAGACCTTAACATTGCTTTAAAGCAGCCTTAAAATGCTCAGGAAAATAAAAGAGGTCCATGATATCTGCTCTATCTGTTTTCCAGCAAGAGGAAGAACAGCTTCACAAGAAAAAAAGTAAACAAGTAGCACTCTTTCTTAAGCACAACTTCCATTTCAATTTCTTCAGTAATCTTCAGCATTAATCATTTCAACCTTGATTAATGTTCCCATGGAATTAGCTTGCTAAAGATTAATATAATATGGGGGTGAACAATTTCTATCCCTGGGCCTCATATAGATTTCAGCCAAATGCCATATGGGCTTGATTTCCAAATGTATTACCCAGTGACCAATATATGTCGTTTTTCTAGTGGACTGCTCAACAGAGAGAAAAGTGAGAAGGAAGGGGAGAAACAATTGGTGGCCCCATCTTTGTTTGATGATGGATCCACCCATTATTTGGCATGCAGTTGTCATAGATTGTTCCCAAAGGAATCCCTTACTTGAGAAAAAGTTGCCTGTCCATGGTGTTTGTTCTAACTGAAGGCCTTAATGGCCATCTAAGGCAAAGTGTTTTTCATGCTCCAGGTGTTTGAAGTTCACTGGGAAACCTGAACAGAGATTTGTCGGGAAGAAGACTTAAATCCTGCATATTCATGTGTGTGCTGTTAATAGGATAAGGCATGAAGGTGCATTTTCAAATAAATCAGAATAAAACTTTGCAGAAATAGTTCAGACTTCCAGTTCTAAAAGCTCTGTGGAAAAACACTTTTAACTCCTTAATCAGTAGATTTATTTAGGCATGATGCCTTAAGGGTGTTAAATATGTAATCTCTGCAACAAACCTGCAGTTTCTCTTCTGAAGAAGAGATTGTGTTCATAATATGCCCACCTTTTCCCTGTCCCTGTGACGCTGTTCTTCACATTGGAACATGTCCTATCATTTCTTAATCTGACTGCTTCTCATTTTTTTCACTGGTGATTGGCAGCCTTTGCTGTTTCCTTCTAGGAAACTACTTTGTTTTTTAATGCTATTCACTAATTCATAGTGGGGGAATTACTTATAGAGACAAATCTTTTGACTTTGTGTGGAATGTTAAGAAATGCATAAAAACAAATCATTCCTTTGATATAAATTTTGCTAGGTACAGTTTTTGTAAACTGTTAATTGCAACACTCTTTCTGTGGCAAAAGTTTTCCAGTTACTATAAAGCTATCTGAACATTGCATTATAATTTCTACTAGTTATTTAGAGAGATAATTGTTGCTTTCAGGAGGAACCCTCTTTTTGTTTTAGACTGCACATAACTTTTCAGTTCAAAATGGGAGTAATTTTCTAACATTATTTCCAAATTGCTAGAATAATTTCTTTCCCAATTTTGTAGAAAGCTTGTAGAAATATATCTTGAATCAGAAGGATGGAGAAAAGTTGGTTGATGAACTGTTTTTTTTTTAATACAAAAATCAGCTGATCTCAACCAGGGAAAAAGTCTGAGAATGTGAAAGACAAGTAGAGAGAGCCTCAGAATTCATATAAATAAATTGCATTGGGGTATTTTATTCTTACAAATGTAAAATATCAGAGTAGGTTTCCAATCACACACACAGATGTACCCCCTCCCTCCAAGTTCTGCTGTTTGGAAAAGAAACAACCTTAATCCTAGTTTGAATTGATCAATTAAAAACAATGCTAGAATTTGGTTTGATCAAGGAAAATTCTAAGTTCCTCCAGTGAATGAAAAAGTTCTTCCAGGTTCTTCCTAAACAGGAAACTAGTTCAGTTTGTGGCCTCCATGCAGGTTTGTAAGGAGCAAAGGATTCCTGTTTTTCAACCAGCTTTTCTATTATAAAACCGTTTAAATGATCTGCAGATAAATAAAATATGATATATTGTAGTTTTACTGTTTTACTGGTTATGTCCTATGCATTGCTTGGGATCAAGATTTTTGAAAAGGAGTTTGATACATCAAAGAATAGGAAAATGTCTGAAAAATTATATCTAGTGTTTGGCCAATAAAGATATTGCCAGGCATTTTTATGTATGTTTATGTGGGGCCAGAATAGCAAAACTTTGATTCAGTGCTGGTGTTTGCTCAATGTGTACGACATTTTGAAAGGTATGGAAAAATCACAGCAGTGCAAATTTCTCCAACTTCCACTTTTGGAGTCTCTCAGCAGATCAATGTAGAACTTTTCCTAGACTGTTTATGTCAGGTAGAATTGAGGACTAGAGCACTACAGGTTCTGCAATATTCACTGCACTGCATTCAAAATTAACAATTTGGAGAAAGGATTCTAGTGTACAATAGTCTTCTCTTAAGCATATACGTTTTCCTTAAAATAACAATCCAACAACTTCAATGGGTTCCTCAATTTGACAACCTTGCATAGATGGCTACGCTGAAAGTATAATGACTAATGGCTTGATCTTCTGCCTACTTTCTCAAAAATAAGTCCCATTGTCTTCAGTAGGGCTCACTCTCATCTAAGTGTGTTTGATGGTACAGCCTGACCCATTGTAACCTAGTGAGCTTAATAGGTCTAGAGGTAGGAACTAGTATCTGAAAAAGTACATCTTCTTACTACCACTTTGAAATGATACAATCCAGAAGCTCTGCTTTGTTGTGACCTGCTGTTTGTAGAAACTTCACATTAATCACATTGTCCAACTGTGCTCCTCTTTATCTTTAGTAGCTGACAGATTTCATATGGATGGCAGCATACTCAACAGGCACTTTTATGTTGCAAAAAGTGAGGAGGGCTGGTTCTAGACAGGCATAAATATAGTACTATACTGCTGATGAGGATATGGAAGGATAAAATCACAAATTTAATTGGTAGACCACAGTATGTTGCACCAATTGTTTAATCCCAGTCTCATTTAAACTGAAAAACTAATATGTAATTCCAGTGACTTTCTAGATCCAGATACTTGGATATGAGTATGTTGTAATTCAAGTGATATATTTTATTATTTTGACTTGAGAGTTTTCTGTTTTATGGATCAAACAAACAATATCATACTTATTGTATCAATATACACATGCTAGAAATACCTGATGGACTATATAATACTTTTGATATCACTAAAAAGAGCTTTGGTTAACAGACTAAATAATTCATTCTTATTATGCTAGGACACACAGAGCTATGAAAAATAAGTTGATTTTTTGAAGGTTTGCCTACCTTCTTAACAGAAAGAACTAACTGCATAAACAAAGGGATATTAACTGGTTGGTTTGGTCTGGTTTGGGAGTACCAATTTTTAATTTATTTCTAGAACAAGTAAGTAGAACGTGGTGGGTAGTACATTTAAGAGGGGATACAGCCATACCAAATCCACTTGGCAGTGCCAGCCCGGAAGCACTGGGGGCTAAGCACCACCAGGAGAACTGAGAGGGAAGAGGAAAAACCCTCCTGCTGTAGAAAGCTATCGCTGAGTGCTTTTGCCCTTCCAGCTCTGCCTCACAGGAACTGGTTGTTGGCCCAGGAACCTATTGTTGATTAATTTAGAAAATATTTCTGACAAGGACACACTTATTTGTGTGTCTTGGATTCACGTCCTTGCTGATGGATTTATTCATAAAATTAAATAGGAAAGAGCAAAGAGGAGACTATAGAATTAGCTATTGGATCTAAAAATGGCCTGAAAAGTGAACAAAGGAGTATTACTGCAACACTGGGATGTTCTTGTATCAGGTTAACAGTCCCTAAAACAAACTCACATCTCTAGTATAAGTGGGAAAACTTATAGTAATATGCATAACATGGTAAATTACAAAGACCCTTAGATTGTTTGGCCCAAAGATTGCATTTGCTGGAAAACTATGCAGATTACTGAACATTTATTGTTAGGAATATAGGTTGCAATCTGGAAATGTACCTTAATCTAAAGGTAGTTTAAATACTTGTAAAACTGCTGGTGACAGTGGAGACAAAGCAGTTCTCTCTGTGTCCTTCCTACCGTCTTCCATGCTCTAGAAAAAGAAACTCTGGGGGTACTGAAAAACATATGTGGATGAAGAAGGCAAGATCTCAAATTCTTTAACTTGCATTTTTATTTCATTTTCAGCAGATACCTAGTTTGCAACATTTTGTACTAAAGTGATGAAACCTAGCATGCAGTATAACTTAGCTTCCAAGAAAGCATATTTAGAATCAGGCTGTGTAATCTCATCTTTTTAGTTCAGTGCGTCTGTTAGCAATAATTGTGAGATATAGTAGATTGCCTTTAACAAATTTCATAAAACAATCAAAATTGCCAGAAGGGGTCTAGGGAAGAAAACATAAGAATGCATGGACCGAACTATCAAGTTGGCTTTGGTTTTTCAGATTAGTTTCTTTATGATTAAGGGCATTCTGTCATGAACATAATAAATGCTGGACAAGAGACAAATGGTTTGGTTCTCTAGCTGGAGAATTACTTTGGAGCCAAGAGAGGTCTAAGCATTGTAAACCATCCTTCAGTTGTCATGTTGGTGCTGTTATAATGTAGTATGTCAACAGTAATAATGGCAAAAGCATCCCAGTCCAAGAGACTGTATAGTTGTAGGAATTTTATTCCACTCCAGTGGTAGGCCATTGAACATGATCAAATACATAGAATTTAAATACATTCAAATAGGGATATACCATTTCTAACAAGGGAAGGCAAATTCTTCCATTAACCCATAGATATATAATTTACAGTTTCCTAATTATGACTGCAAATGAAGATAACATTAGATGAATTTGTGCTTGTATGTTCATCATTATTGCAAATCCAGTTACAGCTTCTGAATAAACAGCTATAACGATACCACAGATTATTTAATACATGTAGAAGCTTTTGGTCCCCTCATATACTCAGGCTTTAGTGGTGGAAGTTCAAAATGTCATGCTTGTGCCATTCCTTCGAGAAGAAACTGAATGACGGGTATACATTTAAAATTGTGCCATGTGATCCTATATCAGCCATCTGAATGGTCTTTGATGTGATTTACCTAGACTTGTAAACTGGTTCTAAAAAGACCCATTCAATTCACACAAGTGAATTGAGCAATTATTGCTGGTTGCACAGTCAGCCAGATGTTTAGAATGGATTTGGCATTTTAGAATAGTAATAGTATAATATTATGTATGCGCACACACACACAGAATAGAATAGAATGGCAAAATGTTGTATTTTTGGGGGGGGAGCTAAATATTCCTCCTCCAGAATATGAGAATGATCAGTTTTTCAAGCCTGCCTATTGCCATTATACTTGAGATCTGATGCTGTTCTGGCATATTGTTCCAGATTATTGGATATTCACATAGGTGAACCAATCCAATCAGAATCATGTAGCACATGGGATAGTATAATATCAAAATGTGGCCAAATAGATCTTGGTCTCGTATGACAATACTGAGAGCAAATGAGACACCCTTACTTTCAATGAATTAAAATTGCTTTTGCCAGTAGTGGGAAATCATTGATTGGGGAAACTGTTTTAACATTGCTGGTATGCTCATCTTTTTTCAGCTCTATTGCTTAGGGTAGTAATTATGGATGTGCTTTTCTATTTTTCTGTGACTGTTTAAACTATTACTAAAATAATAATTTTATTATTATATAATAATATAATAGTGGTTAAGGTACTGCCCTAGAAACCAGGAGACTGTCAGTTCTAGTCCTGCCTTAGGCATGAAAGCCAGCTGGGTGACTTTGGGCCGGTCACTCTCTCTCAGCCCAACTCACCTCACAGGGTTGTTGTTGTGGGGAAAATCGGAGGAGGGAGTATTATGTATGTTTACCACCTTGAATTATTTATAAAAAATAACAAAGGCAGAATAAAAATCTAAAAAAAATAATAATAAGCCCATGCAGCAAATTAATTTATGATTATATGGTTATGTTATACCACCATACTCATAAATTGGGCTTGCATAATGATAGCAACATGCTAGCAATATATAGTACTACATTCCCTAGTGCTTTATTTAAAACATTTAACCTTGGGAAAACCAGTAGAGATTATGATGAACAAGAAGAAAGATAATACTGAAATATTTCACAGAGCAACTCACATTTAGTGGCCAAAAGACAAATGGTTTTACATCATGTGGAATGGAATAAGATAAGTGAGTGATAAGCAGTTGGTAGTACAAACATTAGTTGAGCGAGAGGACACACAGGAATATAAAAAAAGCCAGGTCTGTTAATGGCATTAAAAGTATTGTCTTAAACATTATTGATTTTATTACTCAGTGACTTTATATTGGTTTTTCTCATGTAATTATCTGCCTTAATCCTGGACATATATCTTTTCACTATGACTGAAATATTCAGAAGTGTACCATTACTATAAGTACATAGAAAATCCCAGTTAGATTTATTTACATAAGAACAGCTCAAAGTCTGAACATACAGCTATTATGTGTTTAGGGCATATACTGTACACAGATTGTATGTATGCCTTGTTTTAGCCTCATTCTTGTCATCTCATTTCTTGTCCAACAGCTTAGATTAATGTTTTAGCCTTAAAACAATGCAGGGAGGTCAGCTTGAGGGAGTTACTTGCTCAGGATCAACTGCCAGTAAACTTTATCTGAATCTCTGAATCTTGGTCCTGCCCTTCCCATTTTCCCATCTTTTGTTTCTATATTTTCTGTAGAACATTCTGAAAATGTGTGTGATGCAATAATCTCAACAAAAGGAAGTTTGTAACAAAAAGAACCAAACCTTCCTCCTTTAACCTCTAGAAAAACTGCCACATTGTTGTTCTAATAATAATTTCATGTATGTGATTTTAGGAACTGATTCACTGTACACAGTTCCACTATTTTTCCTATGCTGTAATTGGAATAATTTCTGTCCTCGTATTATAACATTCATCAATTATTTGTCTGTAAATTATGTTACGCTGGTAGTTATGGTAAGGTAGTTTGGGTTAATAAAAACAGTGGAGAAACATGGCTAGCACTACTAGCTAACCATACGCAATGTCTTGTAATATCAGCCTAGAAGTTTAGTGTATGTCAAGGTATTGTTAATGTGAAGGAGATGCGAAACTGAACATGACATGGGTAAAAAGAGTAAAAGAGGAAGAATACCTTCATTGATTGTTCAGAGAAAATGAACAGCTTCAGGTCTAACAATTTATTTTGTTTTTTATTTATTTAACTTATATGATTTATATAGCCACCTAGAGATTATATAAACCAATGCCATTCTAGGTGGTTACAGAGATTAAAACCAAATGAATAAGACAGTTTATAAAATAATGTACAAAAAACCAAAATATAGCATAAGACTGGGATTAAAAAGAAAGATCCTGCTCCATTACTAAAATGGTAATTACAAACAGAGGTTTCTCACCCTTTTGGCCCAAATATCTGTGAGAACATCCAGGTCTTTAATTCCTTACAAAAAGCCAATAGGGCGGAGACCATCCAGGTCTTGGGGGAAGGCTGTTTCACAGAGCAGGCGCAGCTCCAGAGAAGGCATAACTCTTAGATCTCACAAGATGGTACTGTCCAATAGATGGTACCTGGAGCTGACCAACTCTGCTGGTTCTGGTGGAGTGGTCTGAGACAGGTGATCCTGCAAATAGCCCTATGCTCTGTAGACATTTAGAGGTAATAACCAGCACCTTGAGTAGCACCTGGAAGCCCACTGGGAACGAGTGAGAGCACATCTGTTACCTGGACATATTGTGGAATGCCCTGTGCCACTGCATACTGGACCAGTGGCAGTTTCAGAATACTCTTTGAAGGCAGCCCTATCTAGAGTGCATTACAGCAGTCTAACCAGGAGGTGACTAAGACTTGCGTTACTGGGAGCAAGACCTCCTGATCCAGAAATTTTAGTGCACAAGATGAACCTGTGCAAAGGCTTTCCTACCCATGGCTGCCACCTGTTCTTTGAGCAGAAACTGCAACTCCAGGAAGATTCCCTAGATTGCACACACATTCCATCTGGGGGAGTACAACTCAATTCAGAGATAAAGATGGAAAATCTCTGGATCCAGGGGGTGTCAAAACCAACAGCTACTCACTTTTGCCACAGTTGAGTCAGAACCTGTTTTTCACCATCCAGGCACCCACAGCCTTCTGACATTGGGAAGGACCTCAGTTGCATCACTTGGTTGGCCTGGGTCAGATATGTGAAATGGGTATCATCAGAATACAGCTGTAAAAGATGATACCTTGTGCCATCCCTTTGAGGTAGACCAGACTAGGAAACCAAAGTTAAGAATTTGAATACTACTTTTATTATAGGGTTACAGCAACAGATTTTTGCAAGTCTGAAAGTACCTCCACCCTCCCTGCTTTATCTACAACAGATAACTAGTGAGGGTTAAGTCTGAGATGTTTTCTCAAATTTCTGCTTTGAACTCAGATTTCTTTTATATGACTTTGTCTTGGTTGTGGGCTGTCTCTCCTGTTCCTGAAGGTTATTCTCACAGTCCATTACACCTTGTCCCATGTCAATGGATTACTTCTCTCAGTGGCTTCATGTAGTTGTCAATTAGGAGTGGGGAGAACACAGAGCCTTAAAGGACCCTGTATAGCAGAGACCTCAGGTCAGTCTCTTCCCACCTACCAACATGACTGGAACCAGTTCTGGAAAAAGGAGAAAAACCACCAGAACTCCATGCTTCCTAGTCCCCTGACCCAGTCCAGAAGGATACTATAATTGATAATATCAAATACCATTGAGAGATAGGAGGGCCAGGAAGGTGGCAGTAGCCCCATCTTGAGTGCCCTGTTTCAGGTTTTAAGCTCACACACACAGTTGCTAGGTGATAATAGTAATTTACTCAAAGCTAAGTAGATAAATGTCAGATGAGGAAAGGAATGTCAATCAAAACAGTCTCTCTTAGAAAGAAAGCTTGCCTGGCTAGTTTTGCTTTCAACAGGAACACACAGAAGAGGAGTCAAAATCACTTCCTCATGAGATGGGCGGTGACCAAATCTGAATATATATATATATATCCAGTCAAGTTAAGAGAGCCAAGCCAGGTTTGTCAGCTAGTCCAAAGATCAGAGTTTCAGGGGGTTTTTTACACAAGCAGAATACAAAGGACCAACATGCCAGAGCAGGAGATCAAACTGTTGTTTCCAACAGAGAAACATGGGTCAGGACTACCTCTTATATCAGGCTGCAGCCAGCTATCTTTAATTAAGACAATTACTCCCTTGCTTGGTAAGGAACTTCACTGAGCATCTTTGCTCTGCTCTCTGCTCTACTCACTGAGTCCGAGGGCTTGGATGCTATACCTCATCACCTGACTGCTCCAGATGTTCTGATGGTGCCTGTGTTTGGTCAGCCTCAGATGATTCCTGGTTTGGTGTCTCCTGAGACTGACATTCCACTGCTTCAGCTTGAGTAACTTCTTCAAAGTCAGAGCCTGAGTCCTGGGCCATGACACTGAGCTTGCCCAAAGTCATCAACAAGTATGATCAGTGCCCTTTCTGGACTACAAACAGGTCTGAATCCTGACTGAAAAGGGTCCAGGTTATCTGCTTCCTTCAAGGTCTTCTGAAGCTGCAGGCTGACCACCTTCTTAATAACCTCCAGAAAGGGAAAGTTGAAGACTGGATGAAAAATATCCAGTTCCATTTGGTCCAGCAAGGGCCTCTTGAGGAGAGGGTGGATAACCACCTCCTTAGAAGCAGGCAGCACCACCCCCTCCCACAAAGAGGTGTTAACCACCTCATGGACCCAACCAAGTGTCTGCTCCCTGGAGGCCTTGATCAATCAGGAGAGACTGGATTTAAATCACAGGTGGCCAAACTTACAGCTCCTAGGGCCCTACCCACTTCTTCGGGACCAACAGGCTCAAACTGACCAAATCTTTCATACGTTTATCTGCACATTTGGGGCATTATAAGTGCTAGATAAAGTGAACCTTCAAATTGTGGAAAGATGGTACTCATTGAAATCCATTTCTTGATAATGTCATGGATAGGGTTTTACTTGCTTCTTGTCCAGGAACATGAGTATAATTTAGGAAAGCAAAAGGTTTGACATTTCAGTAAAACTTCCCTTTTTTCCTCTTATAGGAGAGATTAATTTGAAACTTCACCTGTCAATTTGAAACAATTACCAAGTATTTTGCAGAATACAAATAATTCTGCCAAGTGACATACTGACTTGTACGGAACTACCCTATCCAAATGGAAGCCATGAAAACCATACACTGAAGAGACAGTTTGTATTCTTTGGCTCACATCAAGAGTGTTTTGAAATCTGACTGGCATTTTGTCAAGGGGGCCCTCATAGACAGTCTTCAGCAACCAGTCAGTATTCTGGAAACACAAGGCAAAAGCTGAGAGAATTAAGGTAATTCTGAGTGGTTTTTAATGAGATTAATTTTTCTATCACAAACTGCATTTCAAAATGACATTGTCATTAATGTGAATCTCTGAGTGAAACAGTGTGGTGGATACATTTAATTTTTATGGACAACAGTTTGCTGACATGTTTCCCACTAAAGCATTCATTAAAGTCATAGGTTTCTTGATACACTTTGGATTTATGTTGGTCATCATGAATCAACCTTTTCCTCTCTGTCAGTGGAAAATGAGGATCTCTGCAAATATTAATATATTGGCTGTGACTAGTTTCCATATTGAGCATCAGTTGCAGGAGAGGAAAGAAAAGCAGTGGGCTTGCCCATGGGAGAGAGTTCAAAAAGAACAGTTTTGATATTTTTTTGAAATGTACATGTGGAATAACTAGCAAAGTAGTAGCACTGAGGTAATCTTAAGCAGAGTTGGACTTGGTAATTAATTGGATGGGAGACAAGGAGATCCCAGGGCTGTAGGGTAGACTGGGAAATAGGAACAAAATATATTGGAAAAACGCAACAGCAAACTACTTCCATACAGTTGTCAAGGAAAGAACGTGGATATGTCTGTGAAGTCATCCCCTTGACTTCTTTCATATGTGTGGGGCTGCCCTTGAAGACCACTTGGAAGCTACAGCTGGTCTAAAATGCAGCAGCACGGGCAACGTTAGGCATGCCTCATTATGCCCGTGTGATCCCATAAGCCACACTGATTACTAATTGGTTTTGGGAGATTCAGATGTCTCCCACTCTAATGATGTTCAGGAAGGTATTAAAGACTGGTTGACCTAGACTCTGAGGCAGAGTGAAGGTTGAATCCTGGCTGGATTTTTTTTTTTGCGTTACATGTTCTTTTGGGGGACATTCATGATTCCTTTTTTGTGTTTCGTATTTTGTTTTAATTGTAAACCACCCAGGATCTTTGGGAGTTGCATAATCTATAAATTGTATAAATAAAATAAACAAGTGTGTGTATATGTGTGTGAGGGATTGAAATAATAATGCAGCAAGAAAGAAATAGCAGTGGTGGTGATGGGCAGAATGGTCATATGAACGTTTTGCTTCACCAACTCTTGGAGTTTAATAAGGCTCTGACAAGTGGAAAGGATTTGGAGCAAGCAGCAATCTAAGCCAAGCTGGCAATCAGATTCCTTAGAAGGCAGACAAGAGTGTAGGACAGTGTTTCTCAACCTTGGCAACTTTATGACATGTGGACTTCAACTCCCAGAATTCCCATGCTGGTGTAAGGGGTAGGAACAAGAAGAATCTGGTTTTGAACCTTCTCTCAGATCAAATCACACAGTCTGACTGTGCTGATCAAGCCTAGACCTTTTCTGTCCATTAGAGGGATTGATACAGCAATATAGCATCCATTGGGTTGGAAGGATACGCTATCATGAGTTGATTCAGAATGTGAACTCTTCTTGGAGTGGGGGGAGATGCTACCTGCTTTATAAGAGGCCATTGCTTCTTTTTTGTGCACCATCCTCAAAAGGCTATCCCTTGACCAACCAGTCAAGCTGGATCTTTCTGGGAAAGATTGTTGAAAAGCTATGGGGGGCTCTGGATGAAGTGGATTATCTGGACCCCTTTCAATCAAGATTCAGAACTGGAATGGAATGGATGGAAACTGGATGGGAACCACATTGGTTGTTCTTCAGGATGATTTGCGGTGGGACTTCAGTAGGGGGAGTGCAACCCTCTTGGTTCTGCTGCACCTCTTAGTGACATTTGATGCCACTGAACATGGTGTTCCTTTGGGCCATCCGCAATGGTTGGGAGTTGTTCTGCAGTTGTTCCATTATTTCTATATGGGCAGTTGGTAGTATGGGATGTTTGGGATAGTATTTGGATAATATTTAAGATATCTGAAAACAATGGCTTGAAAGATGACATTTTTCAATTTTTCTGAAAACAGAACTTGGTACTCTCCCTCATACTTTTCAACATTTGCATGAAGCTGCTAGGAAATGTCATTCAGTAGCATGAGATTAGGCATCATTAGAATGCTGGTGATACCTAGTATATACAGTCAGGTCCAGAAATATTGGGACATCGACACAATTCTAACATCTTTGGCTCTATACACCACCACAATGGATTTGGAATGAAACAAACACAATGTGTGTTAACTGCAGACTGTCAGCTTTAATTTGAGGGTATGTACATCCAACTCAGCTGAACGGTGTAGGAATTACAACAGTTTGCATATGTGCCTCCCACTTGTTAAGGGACCAAAAGTAATGGGACAGAATAATAATCATAAATCAAACTTTCCCTTTTTAATACTTGGTTGCAAATCTGTTGCAGTCAATCACAGCCTGAAGTCTGGAACGCATAGACATCACCAGACGCTGGGTTTCATCCCTGGTGATGCTCTGCCAGGCCTCTACTGCAACTGTCTTCAGTTCCTGCTTGTTCTTGGGGCATTTTCCCTTCACTTTTGTCTTTAGCAAGTGAAATGCATGCTCAATGGGATTCAGGTCAGGTGATTGACTTGCCCATTGCATAACATTCCACTTCTGTCCCTTCAAAAACTCTTTGGTTGCTTTTGCAGTATGCTTTGGGTCATTGTCCATCTGTACTGTGAAGCGCCGTCCAATGAGTTCTGCAGCATTTGGCTGAATGTGAGCAGATAATATTGCCCGAAACACTGCAGAATTCATCCTGCTGCTTTTGTCAGCAGTCACATCATCAATAAATACAAGAGGACCAGTTCCATTGGCAGCCATACATGCCCACGCCATGACACTACCACCACCATGCTTCACTGATGAGGTGGTATGCTTAGGATCATGAGCAGTTCCTTTCCTTCTCCATACTCTTCTCTTCCCATCACTCTGGTACAAGTTGATCTTGGTCTCATCTGTTCATAGGATGTTGTTCCAGAACTGTGAAGGCTTTTAGATGTCGTTTGGCAAACTCTAATCTGGCCTTCCTGTTTTTGAGGCTCACCAATGGTTTACATCTTGTGGTGAACCCTCTGTATTCAGTCTGGTGAAGTCTTCTTTTGATTGTTGACTTTGACACACATACACCTACCTCCTGGAGAGTGTTCTTGATCTGGCCAACTGTTGTGAAGGGTGTTTTCTTCACCAGGGAACGAATTCTTCGGTCATCCACCACAGTTGTTTTCTGTTGTCTCCCGGGTCTTTTGGTGTTGCTGAGCTCACCGGTGCGTTCCTTCTTTTTGAGAATGTTCCAAACAGTTATTTTGGCCATGCCTAATGTTCTTGCTATCTCTCTGATGGGTTTGTTTTGTTTCTTCAGCCTAATGATGGCTTGCTTCACTGATAGTGACAGCTCTTTGGATCTCATCTTGAGAGTTGACAGCAACAGATTCCAAATGCAAATAGCACACTTGAAATGAACTCTGGGCCTTTTATCTGCACATTGTAATTGGGGTACTGAGGGGATATCACACACCTGGCCATGGAACAGCTGAGAAGCCAATTGTCCCATTACTTTTGGTCCCTTAACAAGTGGGAGGCACATATGCAAACTGTTGTAATTCCTACACCGTTCACCTGAGTTGGATGTACATACCCTCAAATTAAAGCTGACAGTCTGCAGTTAACGCACATTGTGTTTGTTTCATTCCAAATCCATTGTGGTGGTGTATAGAGCCAAAGATGTTAGAATTGTGTCGATGTCCCAATATTTCTGGACCTGACTGTATCTTTACCCTGGACCAAGCAGGAACTGTGGTAGAAGTCTTGACAGTGCCTGGAGGTTATCAGTGTCTGAATGAGGAGAAGTACATGCAGGTGTAATCTCAGCAAAATATACGGGATTTGGAAGCCATCAGCCTCCAGGCCATCAGCCTCCAGGCTCTAGGCAAAGTTATTCTTTCCTAAGTACTCCTTTCCTGAAGGAGAGGTATGTAATCTCAGGGTTTTGTTGGACTCATAGGTAGAAGAGCAGGTGGAAGTTCTGACTTTACACAGAACTGTTGTTCCAGTTGCTGTCTGCCTTGGAATGGGAGTAGCAGACAATGATCACTCATGCTTTGTCACTTCACAGTTGTAATGCTATAATTTGCTGTATGTGGGGTTGCCCCTAAAGACCATTTGAAGTTACAAGTGGTGCAGAATGCAGCAGTTTGCTGGATAATGGGAGAGAGCTGATATAGTCATGTAACACTTCTACTATGGCAGCTGCTTTGCTTCCAGATGCAATTCACGCTGCTGATTATTGCTTATATATAAAGCCTTATATAGCTTGGGAATCTTCAAGAGTGTCTACTCCATTTAGAATCAGACATCCCAGTTTCATTTAGCAGAGAGGACATGCTGTGAATCCTCACACCCCCGGGATTAGAGTGGTGAAAATTCTCTGTTATAATTCCCTGCTTCTGGAATAGCTTGCTCCATAAGATGAAGATGCCCTCTTTCCTGGTGACATTTAGAAAGCTGTTTAAACACTGTTTATCCATAGAACCTTCATGGATGGAATAATGGGGTGCACTGGTTTGTAATGATGTAACTGAGAGAAGGGTGCTATGTAAACTTTATATAGGTGCCTATACCTGTTAGGTTATTATGAATATTTATTCATGCATTAATGTATTGATTTGGATGAGAATTTTATTATATATATGAGTGATCATTATATATATATGTATGTATGTGTATGTGTGTGTGTGTGTGTGTGTGTGTGTATATGTACTATATTATTGTAAATGGAGTTCTACGATTCAGGTAAATAATAAATAAATAAACAAATAAACAAATAAACAAATAAATAATATATTAAATAAATGAGAAAAGTTCTTAGCTGTTAGTGGTAATAACAGAAGTTGTCAGAACCAAAGGCACCTATAGTAAGCCAGAATTTTCTTACACTGAAGCTTTTGCACAAACAGCCCAGTGATATCCAGACACAAATAGTTTTTGGTGAGACAAGGCTAAGCAGGGTTTTACTCAGTTACAAGCCAACATCAGAGCTAATCTTCATTCACTCCTGAATAAACCAGTCTGTATCTTCAGTATTGTTATAATTACAGAGTGAGCCATTCAGACCTAGAATAGATTTATTTTCTTGAATTTACAATCAAAGACCAAATAAAATTATGTAATGGGGAATTGATGAGATGGATTTAGTGAAAGAGAACAAATGAGATAAAACAGAAAAATAGATTAAAATCAAACAAGGCCGAATAGCTGTTTTATACATAGACACCAATGGTACAACAACAAATAACTTTAGGTAGCTATCTTTCTAATCCCCTAAACAACTGGATGCTCAAAGCCTAAGCAAATTTAATCCCATTGGTTCATGAATGCTATTGTAATGAAACATAACTTAGTAACATTCTTAGGGATTTTAGTGGAAGCCTCTGCTAAAGAACTGTATAATCTTATATTCCCAGCAAGAAAAGTTATCACCAGTCCTGATATAATGAGCGGGGCAGCAGGACATGAGCTATTGAGTCCTTCTAAGCATAGGATGTGGTCATCTAAATAGGGAATGTCATTAAACCAGCCTTTCAGAAGCTTCAAAAGTACAACATGAAGCCTTGGTAGTATGAATTAGACATGTATTACATTCTGGGTAATGAGGAAAGTATCTTTTTTTAAAAAGTTGAGAATAGAAAAAAAGTTACGATAAAAATTCCCTCTGGATTCATCAGTTGGTAAATCAAGATTGAAAACACATTGCTTTACCTTGGTAGTGGCTAGTAGCTACTAAAGGAGGATGCAATGGGAGTCAGACTGATGAAAGCAGTGTTGTGGTATTGCAATACAAGCCCTACCCCTTTGCTATGTCTACTAGGATATCTCACACATGCCCCAAAGGGCTGGAGCTTATGGTGGATGGTGTGATACGGCTTTCATCATTCCCACAGAAAAGAGCTTTCTCTAGATGGCCTATTGCTGTGAGTACTTGGGTTGAGAGACTACAACTCAAGAAATCATGGCAGGCTATAGCTCCCCCCCCCCCCCCCATGAAGACCTGAATTTCTCTCTGGGAACTAAAGTTTAATTTCAACCAATATTTCAGGTGGCCAATTCACCTGCAATTCACCTGCAAGCAGTTTTGAAAAGAGATTCTAATTCAAGTCACAATAAAGCATTATGGAGAGATTGAGGGCCTGGAGAACGGTTCTTGTAATCCCTAGATTTCTTCTAGGGATATTATATCTTTATAGGAACAGAACTGTGTACCACAGAGTAAAGTGAGATGATAACAATTTAACTGCCACCAGGACGGAATTGCTGCCTTTATGGCAAATGTATCTAATTATTGCATTTGAAGTTTTTTGTATGCAAGATGAGAGTGTGCCAATTTGTTGCTTTCATTTATTTTTAAAGGCTTTTTTAAAAAATTGGTGCTAATCAAGCAAACAAAACTACCATCTTCTTCCTTAAAACTGCAATATGAAAACTGACATTTTAAATGATATTTTGAATTTATCATATTTTATTATCATATTTTAATGTTATATTTTAGAAAAGCTACAAATGACATAATTATCATAAGGACCAATACCCTCAATCTGAAATCAGATTTTATTTGATTAAGCCTGGGCCACCTGTTTATCTAACAGGTAGAGCTGTGTGTGTGGGTTTTTTTATACCATTATGTTGGTTTCCTCCATTTTTTTCCTCAGGGGCTTCAGTTACACATTCAGTTAATTAATTGGTTAGATTAAATTGTTCCTGATAAGTCAAGAAGCAGCTTTGCCATTTTCAAAAAATCAGTTCAGTAATGCTTAGTTGGATGTAAGCCTTTCAGCGTTCTGTGGGACTGATCTCAGCCAGAAAAGTGTATTGCTCCTAAATATAATCATTTCTAAAAGCAGCAAAACTAAGTGTATTTGTGTCACCCAGAAGTGCCTCCTCAAAGAAACTGCCTGTTGTGACAAGTATCTGCGTCAGCTAAAAGCAAAGAAAGTCCCATCCTTCTCCACAAAAATATCAGTTTTCCCTAATGTCAGTTTAATGCAGAATTAATTGATTAATTAGCAATCAATTGGGCAACAGCTGTTCAGCAGAGCAATAAAATATTTTTGAGTAAATGACTTCTCTCCCTGGCCTGTAAATGCCTATTTTAACACAGTGTTTTCAAAGGATGAAGAACACTCTGCAAAGCCTCTTTCTCTTGTCCCTTTCTTGTGTGTGTTTTTGTGCTCCGATGGCTTCCTGTCTTTGTCTGAGACAGATGAGATTCAAGGTGAGTGAGAGAGAACAAATCCTGTAAGGTAATTCTGTCACTCACCTCATCTTCATAATCTTTCCTTAGCTTCCTCTGCCTTCTAACCCCACTATTGATCGTGTCACGGGCTACAGCAGTCCAAGGCAGGGGGCTGAAAACCTTTCTGAACAGCAGTTGCCAGCCTGCCTGTTGCAGCTTGAAGAAGAAAAGCATGCTGTGAAAACAATCAGTGCATTTGCTTTAGATCTAAGTGATTCCAACTAGGTCGATGCTTCATGCTGATGTGTTGAAAACATTTTAAAAAATTCTCAGAGTTTGATTTCATCTGAAACATTTCACCATGTCTCTGGCAATCTGAGGTTATTTTGCACTTATGCAACAGGCAAGGGGTTCCTCCCCTAAGAAACAGGGAGCAGCCTTGTTCTTCCTTTGAAGTTTTGGGGTCCAAAGTTTTGTTTGGGGGAAGGGGATGTGTTTTTGTGAGGTAAAGCATTCTGTCAGCCAGAGCCAGTTTGCACTGACTCTAGTCCAGGACTGCTTCATTTTGAGCAGAGGAAAGAAAGCAATGATCGTAGTTTCCCCCTGAGTGTGAATAAAAATGCAGGAGCCTCATTGCACCTGTACACTATCTTTTGTTTGGTTTTTCATTGAGGGAAGTGATCACCAGCAAAAAATGGTGAAGAGTTAATTTGTTGAAGGACATTTCTCCCTTGCCTTAGTTGCATTATCTGGAAATAATTGGCTTGATTCTCCCACAGTTTGAGATCAAGTAGCAAACGAGGCATTGCCAAACAGCTACCTATATCCAAATTAATATTTATTCATTCCGTAAGAGTGGCAGCCCCCTAGGAGGCTTTTTCACTACCAGCAGTCAGTATCACAATTATCTTCTAAACTGCAGAGAGAAAATACCAGCTGCAACCCATCTTGCTTTCTTTGAACATCTAAGCTTTCTCTAATATTGTGGATGGGTTGGGCCCAGGCTACAATCATTTAAATGGCATTTGTGCTGGAGTTACTATGAAAACATAGTCCAGGCAAAATGAGCATGGGATTATAGCTGGAAGAGCTGATAAAGCATATATATACTTATTATTTAGTGTCATTTCCATCAACCAGTGCTGACTTTTCTTGTTGGATTAATTTATCTATAGATTAATTTATATATTGGGAGTGCAGTGTAATGGTGTTACACCATAGGTGACATGGATGGATATTGCTAATTCAATTAAGCCTGAGGACAAGACAATAAAAAATAATATTAATGCAAAATGCACATTATGTAGCAAAAAGAATATGCCAAATGCAACATAAACATATAAAGATACAAGGCAAAGAAATAATGCAAGGAGTGCAACAACAATCAAATAGATTTATTTATTTATTTATTTATTTACAAACATTATAAACTGCTCAGCCTCAAGATGCTGGGTGTATAAAGAGGACTCTCTGATAAAATCAATCTTTCAATTACCTAGCTGGTGAGCCAGTCGGGGCCATTCCTAGAATGGGGTGAACTGGAGCCCTTGTCACCTCTCAATTGGACAACTGTAATTTGCTGTCCATAGGGTTGCTCTGGAAGATTGCTTGGAAACTTAAGATGATGTGAAACGCATCTGGTCCTGTGCTTCCAGGTCAGATCCATTATTGGTATATTACACTGCTGCTATGGGAGCTACACTGGCTACTGCTTTGTTTCTGAGGACAATGCAAGATACTGGTCATTATCAATAAAGCCACATATAGAGACTTTAAGTGACTCTAAGTGGCTCTTAGAGACCACTTATTTCAGGTAGAATCTGCATGCCCAGAATGCACGAAGAGACAATGCCTGCTGAGGGCCCACATTTTGGGGATGTCTGATATGGGGCATGCAAGCAGGAATTCTGTGTGGGAGCCTCCATACTACGAAATAGTGTAATAGTATGTGGGAGTGACCTTGGGAGACAGGGGGAAGAGCTGCAGCCAGGGGAATGGTTGGATAAGAGGCAGCGGAGCCTGCAGCAAGAATGTGGGTTTGGCAAACGTCTCAGAAGGGACCCTCCCTAGTTTCTTGGGCTGTAAAGGTGATGGGGGAGAAATGTACTTTCATATTTGCAAGATTCTGTTAATGCAACCTTACAATAAACTGGAATTAGTTCATCTGGGCATGCTTCTTGCCTAGACTACCTTGCAAAGCTGACAAATAGCTTGGCCCTGGAGGAAAGAGTGGCCCTCTTCCTCTATGGCCTTTTGAAACTTGTTGAAACCTGGCATTTTGGAAGGCTTGGAGTATATATAGTATGCTTGAAGAATCATTCATGAGTATTGTAAGTTTTTATGGGAAGTTATGGCACCATAATGTTGGATTATGATAAACTAGGTGAATTTATTATTGTTCATGTATTATTTTTTTCTTATATGTTGTATATTAGTATTACTAACTGCAAACCTCTTAGAGTTGAGTCTGATGGAAGCAGAATAAATTACATAAATATAACAACAGCATCAAATCAATAACTTAAGGTGATCACTGGTTCTATTAGCTAAAAGGTCTTGAGAAATTGCCAAAAAAAACTAGAGTGGGGAGGGTAAGTGTCAATTAAAATAGTAATAATTTAACTCCAACCATAGATAGAAAGACATTAAGTATGTTTCCTTAATCTCTATGTATCAGACAAGTAAGAGAAATGTAATACTAGCAAAGCTTCTTGTTTTGGATATTGCTTTATAAAAAGTCAGGCATTGAGGACACAGTGTTTGTTGGATGCAACAAAAAGAGTGAATGAACAAGAAAACAGTCATGGAGTTTCTTTCTCCTATTATAAGCTCATCGCTTGCTGAATCTCCTTCGGATATGTATAGTTTCTTGCCACCTATTATTAGTTGGAGTTTTGTCAGGCCTTTAATTTGAAAAGCTCTCTCTCTCTCTGAAGAAATTAACTCTCTTGGGTGCGGTCACCATCCTTTCTTCTGTTATTTCATACAGAGAACATTCTTGTGTTGTTCCAGCAGGAAATAGCAAAACAAATACTTGCCTTGAGGTATATTCTTGAAATAAGCCCAAAGATATGGATGATGTGGGGGAAATGCTTCTCTTGTTTTTACAGATGAAATAGAGAACCATCAACATCATGTATTTAGAGCAAGTGGAATTTTTGTCCTTTGCTTTTTTAAAAAAAGGAGATTTGGTGGGTTTTGTAGATATTCATTAAGCATTTAACTCATTTTAAATATGAACTTCCTGAGTCTCCAGCTGAAGGGCTACTGATGCTGGGTTTTTCTGACCATGAGTCCCATTTCTGAAGAATGTATACATATAAGGGGGTTGTCAAGGTATTAAGTACCAATATTTTGTTCTATTGCCCTGACAAAGGAAGAAGAAAGAAACAATGTATACTCAAAGCAATAAATGAACAAACCCTTTGGGGGGAGGGGAAATCCAAATTTCAGAAGAGTGATGGCAAATGAACAACAATTTAAGGCAGCCTTCAGACTACTTGTTCAAGAATGTTGAGAGCTGTAGTTCCAGCATATTTGCATGGCACCAGGTTGAGGGAGAGGTGCAAAAGCTTTTTGCCAATTTTCTGATTGGATTTATATAATTGTTATATAATTGATTCCATTATATAATCAATTACATTAAAAGTTCAAGAGAACAGGATGCATGATGCACACCTAGGCACATGCATGTATCTTTCTAGATACTACAGACAGGAGCAAAATTTCTCTAACATTTCTTCCCCTGAAAAGAAGTGTCCTGAACTCTAGAATACCCCAGAAGGTTACCTTGACCTCCCCCCGTCTCATAACATTGGGGATTAGAGAGTCCTGATAAACCATTATTGTGCCTAGAAATTACAACTGTCAGTCTTAAACTGTACTTCTCTCACCACGGTGGAGTTTTTCCTGAATGGAGAAATGTATCAATTTTCTGACAAACTGTGCTTTATATTCTGGTCAATTCCCAAACCTATAACTTGGCTTTGGAAAGGTTTGGATTTTGATATGCTACAAAAATGTAAAACATTCTTATGAACAGAAGAAACCGGTGACAGACTCTAATTCTGTCTCAAATAGACCATTATCTGCATCCATGAAGCCTGTAGCAAATCTGTACCAACTTCAGCTTGTGGATAGAATCCTAGGCTTCTCAGCCCCACATACAGTACCTAACCAGGGCCTAGACTGCAGGTTACATGTGCATGTATCCATGCATGGCCCACCCCACTGGTGTTAGACATGTGTGTCCATGCTCAGATTTGTACACTTTTTAAGTAGCGTAATTTAAAACAGCTACTTCAATTCCCCAACTTTTTAACTCTAAATTTTAACTTCTGAATGTTAATCTCTATCTTCAAAACAGATAGTATTTAGTGTTTATTACTTACCCCCATCCCTACATTTAGGGCTAATTTCAGCTATTTATGTCTCAGGATTTTATGGCCTTACCTGGTTTTTTAGCTGTTTTGCACTTTTCCTGTTTTGTATAGCTGTACGTTGTACATCTTTAGCACTTACACTACTAGCATACTCTGTGCTAGTCTTGGTTTATTGCAGTTTTAGTTTAGTCTTATTTTTGTATGTTTTGTTGTGGTCATGGACTGCAGCAATAAAGATTTGATTTAATATGCTACAAAAGAAATCCCAGTTTGATTCAAAGATCTCTTGAATTTATCCAAATCAGCCCAATACTTACAGGATTTAGGGTTGGTTGTGATCCAACATGCCCTTATTTATAAGCAACAGTCTCTTCTTATGCACCTGTGATTTCTGTAGTCCCTATCCAGATCCAGCCCATTTCTGAACTTGATCTTTGTTTTGTCAGCTTCTCCCACTACCATACCAAATTTATATGTTTGTTTTCAGAGAGATATTCTACTGACAGACAGCATTTCTTTCGAACATTATGTTGGGTTGAAAGGATTAAGAACATCAACAACCCTAGTTTGGGAGTATATGTAACATGTTTCTATAATCATTCATGAACTATTTTGCTTAGAGCCAAAATGCCTGGACGACATTGTAAGGACCTTGAAGAAGCCACCACCAAAACTGTGAATGAGTGCAGCTGGTTTGTGGCTTCAGGAAATAGATCCAGAGAATGAAGTACTTCATGAAATGATTTGCACAAGTCTAATATATATTTATAACATTAAAGAGGGATACACAATTTTAAACATCTATTTTCAATATCTCTTTCTAGAAAGATGTTTCTATAGAAAATCTATTCCAAATTATTTTGATATTAAAAATGGAGACCAAATGTTAATAAAACAATATTTAATTAAAAGGTTCTGCATTGCTCTTTGAGCTATGTTTAATTTTCAGCAAATGCTGTATATCACATTTTAAATACAGTGGATTCAGAAAAAGATGTACTTTAGTTTTCCAGGGTTTTGGTATAGTAAATCTGGCAGCTAACAACAAAAACTTTCTGTTGTTCCGTGTTAGGGGTTCTGGGGACTAATACTAATCTAGAATTAATTATTAAACTGTTATATAATTTTTGCAGTTTTCTCTGAAATATTTAATGAAATGAGCAAGAAATGGGCATTGCACTAGACTAAATACATACCAATTTGATTACAATGCCTCCAACATAATCTAGGAAAACTTTAATATATTGCAATTTTAAGTCATTATAGTACCTTCTACAGATAATTCTTTATAATTCTATAAAATGTCCATAATACATGTTATGAATAACAGAGTTTTTGAATTGGAAGGCCAATAGGTTACCAGTGAAATGCCAGACTCAGGCAGCACCTTTCTTTCTGAGAATCCCTTTTGGTCCCATGCCTGTTTGATGGCTCCAGGTCATTGTTCTTTTATAGCCTACCCTGATTAGTGTTTATTGCTTTCTTTTGGGGCCAAGTTGTTTGTATCCAAGCCATTTCCATCTCATTTGTGTGAAATATTGGAGCTGAACACTATGCGTTCAAGTGGATGATTTGTAATTTACAACTCATCAACCATCTCTGCTTTGCATGTTGGTATGTAGACAAATTACTCTTCTTTTAGGCTTGGCAGTTTGTCTTCTGGAAAATTTGGAGTATGCGACTGGTTGTAGTATCATAATATTTGGTAAATGCCTAGCTGTAACCTAGATGTTCAAAACTCTAAATGTGCCTCTGTACTCAAAAGACTGAGGTGGGAATGTACTGATCTTTTATTTGTCGGGGCATTTTAAAGTTTATATTCTTTATGCAGTTGACCGTTTCCAGCTTCTACACCTGTGCTGTTTCAAGGCTTACTTAAGCTTGAAGGTGTTTTAGGCTTGACCAAGCATTGACAGCAGTATTACAGCAGCTAATGCTGGAGTCTGCTAGGCTGATGGATTAAATAAATTTACTGAAACTTTTTCCTCCTGTAAAACAAAAGCAAACCAAAACTTGGAAAAGGTGTTGAAGGCTGTATGCCATTCTCGTTCTTTGTGAAAAATGCCCACTAACTTTAATGACAGAACAGCATGCAATTGTAGCCCCAAACAACACTTTAAAAAATGTGCCAACCTCTTACATAATATACACTATTATGATGCTAAATCCTTTTCCATGGATCCTCTCTTCATCTGAATCTTTTGTTTTCATTTTTAAAAAATAGGACCATGTGTTTCACTGGTATCTATAACATTTCTTAATATCAACTTCAGTGGTCTTCAGGTATACTTTCAATCTACTGTAATGCATGCACAGAAAAAGAAAAGCAGTCATGGTCTTTTGCTAAAAGAAAATATTACATTCAGTGCAGTTATAGTATTAAATATGCATTTAATATAATTTAGAATTCCTGTTTGTTCTGATTGATTCTTCAGTATCCCTTAAGAAATAACACTTTGGAGTCTTTTCCCCACCTCCATTCCTAAGCAAAGTAGAAAAAGCCCATTACACACAAGGTTATACTTAGAGGAGAGTAGGTGATAGACATTTTTCCTATACATTCTCTGTTATAATTTTGCATAGATCCCTCTGTAAAAATAGGTGTTGTCATCCTACTATTCTTTATTCTGCTTTCTCTTCCATTTGCTTGCCTCTTTTAGTTATTACCATCCTTCCCTGATTACATCAGATTGGTCCAGAAGTAATCATTTCTGCAAGGGGGAGGGTGGAATTGTGGCTGACTCATTTCTAAGAAAAGCCCACTTTTGCCTATCCTATCTCCTGCCCCCCCGTCCCCTACCCCCCACCCTTTTTTCCTCCTTTCTGTCTCATGTACCTGAAATCTCCAATTCCCTCCTTTTTCCCCACAGAACTGGCAGAAGGACCAGCATTTCATCTTTAAAGATAGCGTGCTTTTTAAAGGTAATGTACTTATAGCAGCTTCCTTGTAATATCACATATTGCAAATGAAGTTAGTGTTCCATGAGAGGGGAGAGTAAATATACTTACATGATCTTTTTCACCAAAACTACTTATGATATAAATGTGATTCAGACATAACTAGCGACAAGGGATGTATACATGATTATAGAGAATGTTTAGCCCTTTTTATCCTCATAATATCACCATACAGTAGGCTAGGTTCAGACACTGACGTCCCAAGGCTACCTAGTGATATCCAGAGCTAATTAGAAATATGAATTTAGATAATGCTAACATCCATGGTAACTATTTTGTCAGCTCACAAGTTCATGACATTCAGTTACTGAATTGCATATTATGCAATGAGTTAGATGAGAGTGTATGACTTTTGGGGGGGATTGGGTATCGGAACTGTCATAATGAGATCCTTCGCTTGAAAACTTAGCACTACATCACTGCCTCGAGTGATGCTCGAGTGCTTTTCAGTGGAATTCATTCACAAGTTCAGATATAAGCTACCAATTGTGAGGAATCAATATACATTTGTGTAGCAGCTCATATTAAATAAGGACCTACATTTATGACATGGAGGTCTTTCTGGAGAACTATGAAACATGATGCTGATGCTATGGTAGTCCTAAGATGGCATAATGTTACTGTTTTTTAAGACCAAGTAGGACGCGGTGGCGCAGCGGCTTAATGACGCTGAAAGTTGCCGGCCAGAAATGGTCGACGCTTCAGCGGTTCGAGTCCAGCCTTCGTGTTAGCAGGGTGAGCTCCTGTTTCCTCCCCAGTTCCTGTAAACCCAACAGTTTGAAAACTCACGTGAGTAGATAAATGGGTACTCTCACTCCGGTGGGAGGAAAAATGCTGGCGGCACCTTGCAAAAAGGAGTTGGGAGCAGTTGCCAGTAAGCGCGAAAAACCGCACGCGCCCAAAAAGGGCGCGAAGCAACGGAAACCCCGCCTCCCGCGCTCGCCAGCTGGGCTCTGCTCTAGGAAGGAGGCTCTGGCAAACCACTTCCGAAACAATTGCCTTGAAAACTGCAAGGACTCGTCCAAGCAGTCACTGCAGAGTCGGTAACGACTGAGCGCAGATTAAAAAAAAAAAAAAAGGTCGTGGTAAGGTAAAGGGAATACGATGTAACATGAGATGTAATGGTAGTATAGAAATACCAATTAGGTAGCATATGCTTAAAACATTTTAATTATAGTTGTGGTGAACCACTAGGGGTAAAAACTAGGCTTCCTGGTATTCTTCAAATTTCTGTGTCACTTCTGAGCTTGTCTCTGCCAACTTATCATTAACATTTCTGCCTTTTGTTCTTCTTATGCAGAGTTGATTTAGAATGCAGTGGTCACCATCTTCAGCAGGTGGCAGCACCACCTTGTTTATCCCCCAAAATTTCAGCAGGGTCCAACCTGTTAGCACTTGGATGGGAGACCACTAAGAAATTCCAGGACTGTGGAGCAGACTGGGAAGTTTTAAAAAAATCATCCCAGAAGAACAGAGAGGCAAAATTCTTCCATATCTTTCCCAAGAAAACAGCTGTTCTTCATTGTGGCCAATGGAGGAAGGAGGGAACACATATTAAGTCTAAAGCTTACCGAGACTCAGTTTCAGCTCAGTAAACAATGGTGTAGTAAAATATCTGAATCCTGTCAATACAAATCAGACATTTTGATATAAGGTGATCCCTTATGTTTGTAGTATCACTTCATTTTAAAAAAAAAACATACTTAGGGATTCCTTTTAATTTAGCAGTCTGAGAGTCTTTGAATGTTTCCTGCTGTACCTTATACCTAAAATGTTTAACAGATGTTTATCCAAATTGCAGGATACATGCAGAATAACTATAGAAGAAGAGTGATATAGTGGCATACATATATATGTCCATGGCTCTAATGCCATTTGTTTGTATCACATCTATCAGGTTAGAAACAGCTAAGAATTTTCTTTTTTCTACTCCCAGCCTGGCATTATAATGGCATCTCCTCATAAATCAACCTCAACATGGAACATTGCTTAGGAAATATAAATGTATGTGCATTGCAGAATGATCTGAGATTACAAAAATATATCAGAAGTCAAAAATAGCTGGTGGAGAAATGCTGTGTCTTTAGTTTATTGAGATTGTTTGGAGGATCCTAATGTACTGTCACTGAAAGAATAATTTTTCCTTTACAATCTACTTAGCAAAGATTTATCGATCCTTTCCCCCTTCATAGAGAATTACTGATCCATTTTAGAAAATCAGATTTTCACACCTTTGCAGAGTGCAGTTCTCACGGGAATGCCAAGGAAGTTGACTTTGACAAGAAATCCCCAGGTACCGGTGCACAACAGCCTATAGTCTCCTGGCTGATTTGTTGCACAGGGTGGTAAAATACTTTCAGTTATAGAGAAATGATTGTGCTGCAAGGACTTATTTTTCCATGCTATCAAATGGCATTCAGGGCGCTATTATTTGTGTATACAATATTTTTCAGGGCTCCCTTCTCCCCTTTCTCAGCAATGATATTATGAACAGAAAGGTAAGATAAAAGTTGTTGAAATTCATGTTGCAAAGCAGGAGGGGATGGGAGCATTTTTCTGTGCACACACTTGCCCAAGTGAGTGTGTATAAATAACTTTGTGATGCGTCTGATCTTTGTTCTCATTACAGTTGTATCCTAGGTAGCTAAAACATGAGGCATATGATATTGAAGTATGCATCATAATGAAGGTGATTTATTATAATTAAAACAGCATGGAGAGCAGCTTTTATTAGACATATTGTTTCACAGGAAAGCTTAATAAAGGGCATTATTATTAGTTATAGATCTGTGTGAAGGATGTTGTTTACCAAGAGTTATGTGAGTATTAGTCAAAGTCTGAAGTTGCTCATTTGAGCTGTCCACCATACAAAGAGAGAAATGGAGGGAGGGCGGGAGGGAAAGAGAGGGAGAGAGAATTGGGGGTGGGATCCATAAACAGCAAAGAGAAGAATTTTAAGACTGGTGGGGAAAGAGAGAAAGATTCTGAGAAAAAGGAAATACCAAGGGCATGAAGCATTTTATGCAGGAGCTGTTCCAGAATACTTTATTACACATCTTCGGATACAATGGCATGGCTTGTAAGTACCTCCACTCTCCCTCTCTCTCCCCTGCTCTCTCTCTCTCTCTGTATATGTGTGTGTGTGTATACACACATGCATGCGTGTGTGTGTACACACACAAAGTTGAGGTCAGATTGGGTTTGCTGCAAAGGTCATGAGGGAAATTGATGGACCAAAGAAAGCAAGAAAGCAGAGTATTCTTCACATCAGTAAGATATTTTTTGTATTTAAAGTAGATGCTTCTGGGTGTGAGTCTCAGGGCTTCAAGTGCAGTTTTCCACAGTTCAAGCAGGCTAAGCACGGGAGACACTGGGTATGTGTTCTTTTTCCTCTTAATAACTGGGATCCATCACAATGGGGATATAGCCATACAGGGCAACTTAGTAGGGCAGTGTGAAGAGCTGAGCAGCTAAAACAGAATAAATAATCAACTACTCAGCTATCCCGGATATTCATTACTATAGTCATTTGCCAAATGGCTGGGGAAAAAGATCCAATTTCAAAACACCACTGAGAGTGTGTAAAATCTTTTTTTAGAGATATAGTATTCTTCATGTATTGATTTCTTCATCTTCTACAACTTCACAAGTTGATTTCCTTTTGATATGTTTGTATTTCTTCAGAATGCTTAGTAATTATTATATGCATAGTTGAAATAGTGCTGTATAACTATTAAGAGTTTAGAACAAACTTCAATATTAAAAGTAACATCATTTAAAGTTTTTAATCACTTACATCTCTGGAATATCTTGCTTGTTGTACAACATCATTGCTTAAAAGTAAATAGCACATCTGAAAATAATTTGATCTTTTTGGCAATCCTACAAACAGCATTATGGATATAGATTTTGTTAAAATCTATTGAATGAGTGAGAAATTAAAGAACACCTTCGAATAGTTTTAGTATCTACCATGTAAAGAAACTTCACTGCATGAAATTCAGTTTGACCCAGCCAAATAACTATCGTTTAAATTGATTTAGACTTACTAATATAAATGGGAAATAATCAGAATTAAAAATACTATTATGATCCATCTCAATTGTGGAATGAGTTTTTAATTGAGATTAGAATTATGCCATTTTCTCCCTTTCAATGAAAATGAAAGTTCGATATAGAACTGAATAAAAATCAGGGATTATGTTAAAAACAGCACTTTATATGAAGTACAGACTTACAGGATTATTTTAAAGATGCATACATTTGAAATGTTTTGGATGTTCCAAAATCCTACATAAATACTATTATTAAAGCATGTTTTCTTTTTTCTTTTTATTAAAACATTTTCATTGGATATGGATATGGGCATGCATATGGATATGTAAGAGAAATCTGTGGGTATGACCCAGTCAAACCTGAGCATATTTTAATGCAGCTGTTTTCAGTGGACTGGATTTAAGCACAAGTTTTGAAATCAGTCAGGCTTGAAATAACTTAAGCTGCAACTCTTTTCCCACCTGGGAGTTTGGCCCACTGAGTTAAATAGGAATTATTCTGGATTTAGGTAGCTCATGCTATGTTCCCTGGCAACATAGGCAATCCCTAAGGCAAGAATTAGGTTTCATACCTATTCATAGATTAGGTTCTTGCATACATCACACTAACCCAAAATCAAACAACCCATATTATGGCTGAGCATGATGGACGAAACCAGCCATTCTGAGGAGGACCACTGAATTCATCAGGGCTTATTTCTGATAAAATACCCGTAAGATCTCTTTATGCAGAAATTTCAGCCTTGCTCATCACAGAGGCTACTGTCAGTTCTCAAAGGTCTCACACTGGGTTGGGACCCCAAGGTGTCATAATGTTTTTGTAAAACCTGATCAGGTTTGTGCAGGCAAAACGGAAGCCTGTCAAAATTTGCTCTGGGCTTTGGTCCCTGCTTTGCCTAAGTACTGCAAAGTTTCAGAAACCCTTTGATATAAGGATTGAAAGGTAATTATTAAGAGTAATTAATTATTACTGAGTCGTATTTTTATTTCTGACTGATCCCTGACACAAATGAAATAATCCATTTCATTTATGGGCAAATCACACAGTACCAGTGATGGTACTGCAAAGTTTGAGAACCACTTGGTTAAACTGAGTAGCTTGATCATAACTCTGGAAGACAGACAAATGAACCCACCAAAAAAGTTGCCCTCTTTTTTTATGCTTTGTAGGGTGTCTGAACTTAAAATTATTCAAAACATTTTGAGAATTTGTTTCTAGTAAGGGGAATCTAACATGTTTATGAAATGTATTGTATCCATGGATGCATATGAATTATAATAGTAATAAGGACAATTAACATGGACTCAACAAACTTCAATAGTCTTTTGCAAGTTGCAGGATTCTTGGCAACAAATGAGAGTCATGGCTTCTAAATTTAAGAAGACTAAATATCTGGTAGCAGAAATATGTGAATAAAGATAGGTTCTCATATTACCTATCCCACTTCTAGAAAACACTGGTCTTGGATACAGAGATAACTCATAAAAGTATAACTAAAAGGAAACTGGAAGACAGTGTAATTCAAATAAATAAAGTTAATTATAAATATCTTTAAAACTATAAATAATATTCTTAAGCATTATTGAAAAACAGTAAAAAAAACTATTTCAACATAATTCCTGTTACTACAATATTACAAATTATTTGTTTGTATTTTTGTTTATGTAAGGGATACTTCTCTTTATATTATTATAATTTAAAGCCAAACTTGAGCTTTCCCCAAATAGGTTTTATGCACTTACCCTAACATATGTGGCTGATTTTGCAGTTTTGCAGCTAAAACATCTGGATTATAGAAAGACATATGATTTAATTTTTTATATTAAATATGTTCATGGAGAACAAGAGTAGAATGTGAATTACAAATGGATTGGCTAACTTCATAAGTAATGAACCAGTTTTGAGTGTGAAACCTTAGAAGTGTTAATCAATGTTTTTCCCAGTTAAATAGCAAAAATCTGTTCTTGCATCCCTGCACAGCAGAAAACTACACCATGCTTCTCAAATTTTGCTCTTGTACCACTTCAGTCAGAATTCTGACAAATACATATGCAGGCACATTTAACAAATTAATCCCCATGTAGTTTTGCACTGAAACTACAAAAGGAAGTTTTGCTCCCTTTGTAGAGAGAAACAATAACTACATTTTCCACTTATCAGGTACAGATACAGTCTTCATAACCATATTAAAGAAATCATAGTCATTCCAGAAACAAACCACATTCATATTCTAACAATTCTCCAGTTATACCATCTACATCTGCAGCCTTATCATTTTTCAACATTGCAGCATTTATGATTTCCTTTCCGTTATTTTTTTTCTTGGACATTAACATTTATAGCATTCATTTCAATTCCACTCTTTGGCATGTTACTATAATTAGTATGCAAATCTCTAAAACACTCCTTACAGCATTCCCTTATTTCAGTTTCATCCCAAATCATTTTATCACTTTTCATATATTCATTCTACTGGAAGCTCCTTATTTAACCTTCTTCACCCACTTTTCAGGTAATTCTTCATTTCCATAAAAATCACTCTGCATATTCTCCGCTTCTTTCAATCCCAAACGCTATTCCTTGCTCTCTTTGTAAATACCTCTCTATATATTACATAGTATCTTTCTCTTATCCTTATTATTTCTAGCGATAATATACATTTTTCCATATCTAGATCCTCTGTTACTTTATCATTCTACCAGGCTTCCTTTTTCATACTTCCTGTTAGTGTAACTCCATACTGTTGTGGCACTCTTTCCTTTGCTGCTAATATCCACATCACAGTAATGTGGTTATAAATGTGTGTTCTTTTGACCATTTTGAATTAACTGAAGATTTTTTTTTTGGCATTGTGAATAAGCTAGCTAATCAGTGCAATCTCTAGGAAAAATGGATGTTCATTCTCTGGGCAAAATGCTGTAATGCATCTTGCTCTTTACATACAATCAAAGTAAACAGCACACTTTTCTCTGGTGTACACAACTGTTTCTTTTCTCCACACACAGTATTCTAACATGTACATACTCTCTCTTTTTTCTCCCACATGTCCTTCCCACCATAAAATAAACACACTGGAGATTTTTTTACATTTTTACCAGGGCTACCATTGGGCTGCATAAATCTCAAAGCTTCTGAAGCTCTGTGGTTCCATCAAATGAACATCTGAAGTTTTGCATTCAGATATGGTAGCCATAATCTGCAAGTCCCATCCCATGAGATGGCAAGAGAGGAGACAGAAGCAGGACAGACCAAACCCAAAAACAAACAACAATAAACCTCAATCCAACCATGGATAAAGGTGAGTATGTCAGAGGAAGAAGGTAGATAGAGAGCAAGTTATAAACAATCTGGACTGACTGGCATAATTTCAAGCAACTGGCCATTCTAGGAGAAAGATTTGTTAGGATACGTGGGTGTCATTCAACAGATCTTATGATAGCTTTTTAAAAAAATGAACATTTCCTTCTCTGAAACTTTAAACTTGATTTGATCCACATCAGATATAGTGGAGTTAGATTATTTTCTTCTTAGGTTTTTTTATAGGTAACATTGCATACTTTTGGAATATGTGGATCTTATGTGAAATAGTAATATTCACATCTCTGCACAGAAAAATGTTCAGATTTTGCTGATAAAAGTTATATAGCTATCCTATGGTAATATTTCCAAGCATTGTGTACTATGCTTGGAAATTAATTTATGATTCTGTAAAAAGTCCGTGTTATATAATAATCACTAACCAACATGCACAAGTAGAGATGCATTTTATTTATTACAGATGTCTTTATGCTGCTTCAATCATTACAAGTCAAAACGATTCACAGCAAAAATACAGTAATACTATATAAAGATATAATAATAAAGCAGATACAGTGCTTGTACAATATTAAACAACCATCAGATACCAAATCCAGTATATGGTAATCCTTTGGGTTCGAAGGAGACATGCTGTTGTGCAGTTCACTTGTGGACATGGAGGTGGCTCTGCAGTCCCAGTCTAGAAGCACAGAGTCTAGCACAATGGGGGCACTGGAAGTCCATTGTTGTAATAACCGTAGGTGTTATTCTGTGATTCCTCTCACAGTTTTCTATCAGTTTTTGGTGGCGCCTGCCTTCAAAGTCAGTGGAGGCTTCATAGCACAGGGCTTATCAGCGGGTTCTGTCAGCAGCCACAGTTTCTAGTTCCCTTGGCAGGATGTCACAACGGTGTAGGGTTTCTCTCACAGCGTCTTTGTAGCACTTGCATGGTTGACCTCAAGGTCTCTTCCCAGACTCCAGTACACTATAGAGCAACTGGTGAGGCATATGGTGGTCATCCATTCTGATGATGTGTCCCACCCACCACATCTGGGCTCTGATAATCAGGGACTCAATGCTGGTGGACTCTGTGCAATTTAAGACCTCCAGGTGGAGACACGGTCTTGGCAATGAATGTTGAGGATGGAGTGGAGAGCACACATGTGAAATTTCTTCAGAGTGATTGTCTTTGGCACAGAGTCCAGGATTCACATCCATATAGGAGAGAAGGGATAACCACAGCTCTGTAGACTTGCAGCTTTATGGAGATACAGATGTTATGTTGACTGAGCACTCTAGTACACAGCCACCCCAGTGCCTGGCTGGCCTTGCTGATCTTGGAGTCAATTTCTTTGTCCAAAGACCCATCACTTGAGATGATGCTTCCCAGGTATTTGAAGCTGTTTACATTTGTCAGCTGGGTGTCATCAACAGTAATTTTTGGTTCTACGGGGTTGGTATTTGGTACAGGCTGGTAAAGTACTTCAGTCTTGTTCAGGCTGATAGTCAGGCTGAAGAGTATAGCAGTGCCTGATAATTTGTTCAGCATCAACTATAGATCACTGTCTTTGTGCGGCAAGAAAAGGGTTTCTTGGATGACTATATGGAGGCACTTCATCCGTGTGTTCAAGCGGTGAACATCAAAGAGAGAGCTATCCAATTGGTACCTGATGTACACTCTCTCCTTGAAACCCTGGACAGCATATGCAAGTGAAGAACAGATTGAACAGGACTGGGGCTTGCACACAACCCTGCTTTACCCCATTGGAAATGGCAAATGCAGCTGATGCATCACTGTTGTAAAGAACCTGTTCTGTCATTCTGTCATGGAGTAGCTGAATCAACTTCACAAATTTGCTCGGGCATCCATAACGTCTCAGGATTATCTAGAGAGCCTCCCTGTTTACAGTGTCAAATGCCTTTGTCAGGTCAATGAAGACAGAATAAAGAAACTTGTTTTGCTTGATGCACTTCTCCTGGACTTGCCTCACAGCAACTATCATGTCTAGCCAAAAGCCACATTGCACCTCAGGGAGATTCCTTTCCAAGATAGTGACAAGTCTGTTCAGGAGAATGCGGACAAAGATCTTGCCTGCAATGGACAGCAGTGAGATACCCCTGTAGCTTCCACAGTCTGATTTGCTTCCCTTATTTTTGTAGAGAGGCACAATGAGGGCATTGCAGAAGTTGTCAGGCATCTCCTCTGTGGACCAAAGGTCTTCCAAAAGGTCTTGGAATGCCTGTAAGGGGTTTGGGTCTACTGCTTTGTAGATCTCAGCAGGAATGCCATCCTATCCTGTTGCTTTATTTGAGTTCATCTGTGAGATCACTTTCTTGATCTCATCAGTAGAGGGGGGCAGGTCTAGGGCATACAAGACTGGCAGCTGAGGAATCTGCTATAAGACATCATGATCAACTATGGACAGCCTATTGCATAGGTTGGAAAAGTGTTCAGCCCAGCAGTTTATCAGTCCTTCCTGGTCTTTGATCAGGCTTGACCCATCAGATGACAGCAAGGAGAAGCATCCTGATTTAGAAGGACCATAAACTGACTTTATGGTGCTAAAGAACTTTCTGGTGGCATGCACATCTGCATAGCATTCCACCTGTTAAGCCTTTCTCTGCCACATTCATCCTGCATTTCTCACAGTTCCGTCTGTACTTTGCACTGCAGGTGCTTAAACTTGTCTTTCTTTGAGGCAGATGATGGATCATTCTGCCAGTCTGCACAGGCCTTGTTCTTGGCCTGGAGGGCTGCTGAAATGGTCTCATGGTTTTCATCAAACCAGTCTTGATGCGCCCTGGTTTTCAATCTGACTACAGTTGTTGCACTCTGCATGATAACATTTTAAACTGCATCCACTTTTCAGAACAGGTTCCTATAAGTGGTAAATTGCCAGAGAGTTTTTCATTAAGTATATCTTGGAAATGTTGGACTTGGCCTGGGTCTTGCAGTCTGCTGATGTTGAATGACTTTCTGACAGTCCTTGGTTGCTTACAATGTAAAGGGACTTCGTGCAGGTTGAGGACCAACTGGACCAGCCTGTGATCTGTCTAGCACTCAGTGCCTCTCACGGCTCGGGTGATAGTGACATCTTTAAGGTTGCACTGATGTACTATGACATAGTCAAGTAGGTGTCAGTATTTGGACCTGGGATGCATCCAGGTAGTTTTGCACTTGTTTGCAAGTCTGAACATCATGTTAGTGATGCACAGGGTGTTCTTGGCACATTTGCTCAGAAGCAGCAGACCATTGCTATTTAGTTTTCCCACGCCATGCTCCTGAGGACTCCATCCCAATTGTTGCTGTCTATCCCCACCCTAGTGTTGAAGTCACCCAGAATGACAAGTTTGCCACTGATAGGGGTTGTTTGAATAATCTGGTCCAGGTCTTTGTAGAAACCTTCCTTGTCTTTGTCTGGACTCATGAGAGTTGGTCCATTGGTGATGACAATAGTGATGTACTGGGACTTGCTGAGAGGAAAGCAGAACTTCATAATCGTTCATTTATTCTAGTGGACAGAGTAGAGATGTTCTTCAGCAGAGCAGTTTTGCTTGCAAAACCTACTCAGGGAGTCCTGTTGTCAGTCTGTGGTTTCCCTTTCCAAAAGAACGTACAGTATATCCACTCACTGCTTCCTGTAATGAACCCTCGTCTGCCAGCCTGGTCTCACTGAGTGCAGCAATGTCAATAGTAGAATGGCAAAATTTGGCTGCTATGAGTACTGTTCGTCCTTCAGGCTTTGACACCTTGTCTCTATTCAGCAAGGTGTGGATGGTGTGTTTTAATGGTGGCGTATCCATTTTTTTCCTGTCATGAAATCTTGGAAATGCTACATGAAATTAAAAGTTTTTGTACAGTATTTTTAACCAAGAAAACCGTTTTAAGCAGTATGGATCTTCATTAGCTTAATTACATAGTTACCCTCCTGAAACTTTTGCAGGCAATGTTACTCACATAACATTTCCTTTTTGAGAACCCTGTTATGGCATTTTCTTACGGATACAGGCAGGGAGTTCTTGCACTTTCTGCAAATCTCTCCTCAACTGTCTCTGCCAGCCTCTCATAACTCTCAATGCAGAGGTAATTCAATTGTAATGGATGGAACACACCTAAAAGGACTCAGCAGAACAAAAGGGAGAGATAGGCCTTGTCTTCTTCCTTACAAACACAAAAACAAGGCACGCAAGAAAAGAAAAGAAAAGAAAAGAAAAGAAAAGAAAAGAAAAGAAAAGAAAAGAAAAGAAAAGAAGAACAAAAAGTAAAGGGACGGCAAAGCATTCTTCCAAACAGGAAATGACATTGACTGACTTTTATCACATTCTTGCCAGCTTGATCTTCCCTTGTTGATGTTCTTGCTTCAGTAGCAATTGGTGGCCCTTGAAACCTGATTGATAGATGGACTAGAAAGTGTTGCCCTTTTGTTCTTTATCTCCAGGACAACGGCAAGCAGAAGTTCAGTGTTCTATTTGGCAAAAGAAGGCCAAACTCATTCCTGCAGGTTCTCCTTCTCTGATCCACATAAGAGGCTAGGTTGGTCTCTTCCTTGTCATGGATTTTTTTTTTTCTGGGAGGCAGAGGATGTTGCCCAGCTGATAAAGGAATAGAACATGATACTTCTGAACTCTGCAGAGCCAAACCATGTTTATCTGTTCACTGACTTAACCATATCCATGCTGGAAAATAAAGTTGTGGCAAAGTTGTAACCCGAGATAGTTGCTCACCTTTTATGATTACCAAATCTCTTTTTTCTTTAAAGCCATTGGCACAACTGTTATGCCTTAGTGTAACCAAAGCAAATAATCAAGACCCAAACCAACATAAAGTAATCCATTGTTGGACAATTGCTAGCACGGTTCCTAAAATTAATCTCCAGCTTTCCTAACAGAAGTGCTTTTCTTTACTTCTGCTCTCTGGCTGGCCAGGATCTTATGAATTTCACCCAAAGCAAAAGACATGATTTTAGAAATTGTGCCTGTATGTCATTGTTTCCTTATCCTCAACCCACTCAGTCTATAATCGCCATCTTTTCTTTGAGCCAGTATTTGGACTTTTTGTTATTTCCAGGATTCCCTGCCTTTTTTCCCTCATTCCATGCCTGATGAAGAGTTTTGCAGAACTCCGAAAACTTTTACATTTGTGACATTTTAGTTGGCTTTAATAAAATTATTGCCCATCTAAAATGTCCTCTTCTTTTTAACAGACAAATAATACTCTTGTGCCATCCTACCTCCATTTTCGTCCATTTTCTCTGCTGTTTCTGTTTGCGAGCTATACATCTGTCAGACTGTGAATTGTCTTCTCATTCTTTGTAACATCCCCCCAAAACAACACCCCTCCCCCTGTATTTAGAGTCTGTTAAGTATACACATAAACAAACAGAGATAGCAGTTTGTTCTGGCATAATCTTGCTTTCGTTGAGGCTCTGAAAAATAAATATTTTTCATTAATAGAGATTTTTCCTTAATGACAAGGTTAATCATTAGGAATAAGATTATATAGTTGCTACAATTCATACCATGTTTTACATTAATTTCTAATGTACTCTGTGCTTCTGCATTTTTATCTAGCTAAAGATAACAATATGCACTCTCTTTTGTGATATATATATATATATATATTCATTCCATTGCTGTAGATCAACAGGTAGCACTTATTGATTTGTTCCCAGAGCAGTTCTAACGCAATAGAAGATTTTGATTGATAATTCTCATCCAAAATGTGTCTTTCCTCCATCTCTCCAGAGTGTTCTATGGCTCCAGTAGCAGCCTATACTTAGTTATGATGGAAGAGCTTATATACAAAATGGAGGATTCTGAGGAACCATTTTAAGCACCCATTTATATTCTGTATCTAGAAAATTTTGGAAAGATGCAGTATTTTAGTATTTGCTAGGAAAAGAAAACTGCTTGTCAACAATACTACTAATAATACTGACATGTAGACTAGTTATCATAACCAGGTGTTCTCCAGATGTGTTAGACTGTAAATGCCTTCATCCTTGTAATCATTTCATATTTCAGCAGTGCAATGGAATTCATCTTATGTGACATTTATCACATTGCTAGGCCTGTAACCTAGTGCTCAGAACCAATCATGTGGGGCCAAACTAATTGGCCAACAATGAATGATTACACCTTGTTTAGAAACAAAGTATAATATCCTAATTATTTGCACCTTTGGGACAAACTTAAACAGCTTTAAATATGTTACGTGTTACATGCAAGTTTCAGTGATGGTTATTATGTTTTTTACTGTTTTTATTATATTTATATTTATTTATATTTATATTTCAAATTTAGTCACCGCCCATCTCACTCAACAGTGACTCTGGGCGGTTTACAGTAAAACAAGAATAACTATTAATTAAAATACAATAAAAAACCATGTTCATACATAAATTATTCTTACATAATAATTAATAAATTATAATAAATAATTTATTACATAAATAATTACTGCTTTTTGTGAGCCACCCAGGGCCATGTTGCATAAGATGGGCAGCTATATAAATCTTATAAATAAATAAATAAATAAAATGTTTGCCACATCTGGGTATTCAAAATGCAAAAAATAAAAATTATAATGGTGTTTGTATTTTAGAGAGAGAAAATGCACATAATGGATTTTAAAATATTCAGTGATTGTCAAATGTGTGTGCTTACTGTAAAAGTTGAAAATGCAAAGGCTGACAGCAATAACAAAATATTATTAGCAACTGTGCATGCAGCTGATGACTAGTTAAAACTGTAGAGATAATAATTAAACTCTATTAATAGTTAATTAATCAATCTGTTTTGAGCATCCTTTTGCTATCTTCAGTTATTCAACCAGTGCTTGAGGAATTACCAACAAATTCCATACTTCCATTTGGGGAGAATGGGAGGGTTTAGAGTCCATCCTTTTTTATGTGTAAATTACATGTATATACTGAAACAGGTAACCTTCATTCTGACCCAGTACACATCTGGCACCCAATTTATCACACCATCCAAAATGTTTCCAGGAGATCCAAACTACAGGTAGTCCTCCCTTACTGACCACTTGTTCAGTGACCATTCGAAGTTACCACGGTGCTGAAAAACGAGACTTACAACTGGTCCTCAAAGTTGCGGCTGTTGCAGCATCCCCATAGTCACATGATCACAATTCGGGCACTTGGAAATTGGCTTACAATTCTAATGGTTGCAGCATCCTGTGATCATGTGATCACCATTTATGACCTTCACAGCTGGCTTCAGATAAGCAAAGTCAGTGGGGAAGCCAGCAGGAAGTTGCAAGTCAAAGTCGTATAATGTCGTGCTTAATGACTGTGCCACTTTAGTGACAGGGTTGCCGGTCCTTATTGTGGTCAGTAAGTGAGGACTAACTGTATCACTTGGGCTACTAATATTGGGAGTTAGGGGTGGGATCTATGCAGCATTTAATTTAGCAATTACTGTCTGTATTATTACTTACATTTATTTTAGGCAATGCCTCTACCACTCCTGCTGATTCTGGACCACTACCTACTCTACAACCCATGTACCAAAATACTGCTGCTACAGTTACTACTGCATACTGCTACTTCATTTGCTATTCCTGCAGCTATCTAGTATATCCATTATTAGATTTCATTACTTCTTCCTATTTGCTGATGTATGATTATAGCCGATGTGACTCCATTAGGGTGAGGTACTAAAGATATGTCAGGAGAGGTTAAGTGCAGTTATAGGACTTCCAAAAATATGCTTCACTGAGATCAACAAAATGTACTCCCAGGTTAATACATTCAGGATTGCAATCTAAAAATCTAATTGATATTTTGATGCTAGGCTTTTCTTTATGAGATTTGGTGCTTCTAGGCAGGGAAATAGCCAGTGTAAGAGAAAGGAGTTGTTCGAAGTTATCAGTGCCAAATCTGATCCTGAATGATGCTCTCTGATTTCTGCAGGTATAAAAGGAATCATGTAGGAAGGTTCCATTTTTTTTTTGTTTTTGAGAATCAAAATATACGTATCTTCCACAACCCATTTTGCAGATGGTTGAGTCCTGTATAATGCAAATGGTCTGAGCAGTGCCTAGCAGCCAGTTAGTGGATGAGCCAATGACAGACTAAAGAAAAGTGACTTCTATTCTTTTGATGAAAGTGCTTGATGGAACTTTCCTCCTTTGAATGAAAGGCTATTACTGTATACAGTGGGGGTTGCATATTGTATACTTGGTAGTTGATGGGATGCTCAGATCTCTGTGTGTCTGATGTTTGCTTTTATGAAACTTGATAGAAACCTATATTAAAACAACAGAAAGAGTGCACAATGCCGTTAAGTGCAATCCTGCACTTTTTACACAGAGAAAATGCTGCTACATGCTTTAGTGGCAGGAAGATCAGAACCATTCTTCCAAATTGTTTTTCTTCACTGTAGACAAATTAGATGCCCAGACATAGGTCAGATCTGCTTAGTTGACATGGATGGGTAAATGACTGATTGTCTAAATGAATGTCTGAGTGCCTCCCCCCACACTTTTAAAACCAAAATATGAAATTATCAAAGCGTGCAACATTAAATGACAGTACTGATTGTTGTTTCAAGAAAAGCAAAGGAGTCCTCTTCTTGTATCATCTAAGAAAGTTGCCCTAGTTACTTTTGAATGGTAAAGTTGAACAATTTATGCAGTTTAACAGTTTTTGCAGATTGAAGCAGTACTGGGAGAGAAAAAAAGGAAGTTACATATTTTTGTTTTGATTGATTCACTGAATTATTTTCTCATCAAAATACTGTGTATACAGATTTTTATAAAACAAGAATAGAAAACAAGAATCAAAGATGGAAAACTACGGCTTACCCTTTTGGTTTCTAAATAAAATAATCACTTCTGTTTAATTGGAAATATTAACATGTAGTTAACTCTAGTTAACTCTAAAATGATCAGTAATTTCCATGTCCTGAGACTCAACAATAACATAATTGGTGCTACACACAGAACAATATAACTTAAACAATACTTTTAATGCACCACATCAACTGGCTGAAAATGAAATGAAAAGCTTATACTTGATTTTGTGATATGTAATAATAAATATTTTTTTGTGGTCATTAACCAGCACAAGTGATATGTAAAAAGAAAATGGGACAACTCTTTTAAGAGTGGTTTTAAGTCAGCATCTGAACTGTTAATATTAGTGTGTGTTTTTTATGAGAATGGGAGCCATTTCACACATAAAGTCATCTTGTAGATCAGCGTGGGAACTCGCATGGCAGTAGCGGATAACAGAAGACAAGTATGAAATATGAAAAAAACAAACCCTTCAGATTCCAATCTTTTGTAGCAATGTGTTTTTCTTCTAGAGATAATTACCTAAAGAAATTGGAGCAATTGTTGCCTTTCCCCAATAGGAGTTTTTCCTCTTACGGTGGAAGCTTTTTCTGTAGCAGTGAATAAACCTCAGCACTGAATTCATTCTTAGATGTAATTATTTCCTCAAAGAGACATTCATTGAAACATAACGAGTTTTGTAATTTTCCTTTCTATGTTGATCATAGTCTTGGTGTTGAGGCTTTCTGTGTCATTATGGTTGACTTACATGTCATATATGACATATATGTGCAAGCTTGTCATATATGACATATATGTGCCTTTTAGTAAACTGACTGGAACGACAAGAAGTTACTGTCCTGATGGCAGTCAGCAACCAACAGCACATAGTAAGCCAAGAAGAAAGATGATGAGGATAGAAAGGCTAAGCCATTTGTTATGGTTGCAGCATGTATAACATGTTTAAATAAATGGTTGAAGAAACCAAAGAACTGCTCACATGGGATGTCTTTTCATTCCATGTGGACAGTTCTTTGTTTTCTTCAACCATTCATTGGATTCTCACCCCAAGCATGGCATGTAAAGACACATACATTAAAAAAAAGAGTTAAAGCAGATCCAAAATAATTAATTATGACAGTAAATATTGTCAGAAATTGCTATCTTGGAAATAATGTTCTTGAGAATATAAATGTTCGGGTAAGAATAGTGGTTGAATTATTAAGAGCTATGAGATACAACAAAAGATTTCATTCTAGCTGCTTTGAAATTCTGACAAAAATATAGAAAGCACTGTTCTCATGCTCTTAGATCTGTCTCTTTATGATCTTTGGTGACTGAGGAAGAAGTTGGCTTTGAAGCTGTTTCTGAGAGGACTGAGGTACTGGCAACTGATGCTAATTTACATTAAGCCCTCCAGACTTTGGGAGATCCCACATTCTCATACTTCACCACTGTATCTGGGAAACTGTTTGGGAAGACAGGAGTTGGTTTATGATGTTCTAACATAGGTTTATTGAAGCTTCCCAACTCATTGTTGCCTACCTCTGCCATGCAAACTGAAAATCTCAGCCTTTTAATTTCTATCTCCTTCATAAATTCAGCCAGTATTCTCCAGCTGGGCTACTCTTTAGGAATTAGAGGTATTTTTGTTCTAACATTTGTTGTTGTTGGGAAAGACTGAGGACTTTGCCCACCTTCTTAGACATAAATATAGTACAAACATGGTAGAAACATTCCTTGGCAACATCTTTTTTCTGTCTTGTCCCATGATACTGTCTTTACCTTATCCCTAGCCCATTAGAGAGAGAGGGGTTTAAGTCAGCCTTAATTGTAATGGTGTTAAACTGGTGTTTTCCCCCTTAAGCTGACAGCATCCAACAATTGCCATAAGTGTGGAACATCAGTTATTCTGTGATACCCAGTGTGTCAGATGCAAAGTCAGGTGACTAATAATGAGGTAGCACTTATTGTCCATCTCGGACTGAAGAGGCAATCCTGGTCCCTGATCAGTCTTGCCGGCCATCATTCTGCAATTGTTGCCCTAAAAGGCCGGATGCACCTTTGCTGTGTTGGTGGTCCTCTGGATTGGAACAAGAGTGGTAGGTCTGTAATTGTGTTTTTTTTAAAGCACAGGGCTTCTTTTTAGATTCCTCTGGCAACAATCCACCTCTAGGTTTGTGCAAACAGTTCCCTGCCTCATATTTTTCTGTGTAGCACAATATAACACATGTGTACCACCATTTTACATCTTCCAAGGAATAGTGGCAGCAATTGGCAGCCCTATCATTTAATGGTGGTCTACCAAAATTGTGCAATGGCATTAAACTTTAGCGCAAGGCTGAAATAATGTAATAGTGGAATGATAGGACTAACTCCCCCCTCCTTATTATCTCCTGAACAGAACAGGAATCTGGAAGTCAGTACTTGAAAGGAAGAGAGAGAAATCCTATATAACTTTTAATTGTTTTAATTGTATATTTACATATCATAAGCCTCCCAGAGTCTTTTGCAGCTGGGCAGCCATAATAAATTTTAATAAGAATAAGAATAAGACTTCAAGTTGTTTTCAACTCTTAGTGACCAGGTAGATAGGTTTTCTCCATGACCATCTGTCCCTAACATGGTCCTTCAGGTCTTCCAACAGTGCACCCCTTGCTGCTGGTCATACTCCTCTCTTTCCTTCCACCATTTCCAGCATTAGACCTTCTCCAGAAAGGTAGATCTTTGCATAATGTGTCTGAAGTAGGATCATTTGAGCCTGGTCATCTACCCTCCTAGAGAACTCTGGGTTGATTTGTTTGATGGTGGTGGTGACGATGATGATGATGATGGTGGGACTCAATTCCTTTCATGCCACTGATGTGAATTTTCTAACTTTAGTGTAGTCAAGTTATGACAGAATGGGGTATAAGAGGAGAGACAGAGAAAGGAGCCTAGAGATGATGAACAGAATTCTGCAGCTGTGCCCATTCCATTCCTGCTGCAGTGCTGTTTTTCCTGCCAACTGGTGTAGAAGCAGGAGAACAGCAAATCCAAAGAATTAAATCACTCACTTTACCTACAATCCACTGCACACACATAAGCAGGACAGTACTATTTGATAGTGACATAGAACAGAGGCACTAGGCATGACATAGAACAGAGGCACTAGGCATGAGATACAGCAACAGGGAGAGCAGATGTCATATCCATACGTGTTTTGTAGGTGGTACCAATATTATTCTCACTACTTCATTGAACAGTAGCATATCCCCAGATAAGGACTCAAGGATGGATGGGAAGGCACTTGTGGAAAGGCCTTGACTTAAAGACAAACTAAGAAGGCCAGAGAAATGCAGTGACTAAAATGTAATTAAAAGTATTTTGGAATTGCAAACCCCATTTAACATTTAATCTAGAACAATGGAAGAAATAACACAGCTGTTTTTTCCCTAAAAATAAAAGTTATAAAGGTGAATTAAGTTATTGCTTACAGTGCTAATTGGATATCAGCAGATTTTGCCTTTGTCAGATGGTGCTTCTGGTACTGACAAAAAAAGCAGAACATTTAGCATTGATATATATGCTATTAATAGGTATATATTAATTAGTACATAAAACATGTATTAATATATTAATAAGTACATAAAACATATTTATTATATAATTTATTAATAAGTACATAAAACATATTTATTATATAATAAATATAAATATACACATAGAATATAATTATTAATAAATATATAAAATAATTAAGATTTATTTCTGTTCAACTTGAGTTCTTAATGTGTCTTTGAATGTCTTCAGTTATTTGAAGCTGTTTGTTTTGGGGTCAGTGGCAGAGTTGCTCTTCAGTGACTTGAAATCAAGAAAAATATGCTTGTGCACAATTTCATATACACTCCAGAAATCACGACAAATCCAAATTTCTCAGCTGGAATCCATTTTCCAACATCAGTGGAACAGAATTAGGAACAAATTTCTCTAGACAATAAGTGACAAATGCTAATTCATAGTTATGGAGCTATGATGAAATAAATCCCTCAGCAAAACCATCAAGGGGGTGTTTGGAGAAAGAAAAATGTTGGAGATACCAGATCCTTTCATAAGATGCTACAGAAGGAGAATATGGCTGATTGATGGAGATTGGCTCAAGTGAAAGGTTTTTTTAAAAACCAAACATCAGCAGTTTTATCCTGGAGAAACACCAGGATAAAAGTCATCAGGTGCCATGAGAAGTGAGTGAAGAGGCAACTTTCTCTAGACTATTGCTGAGGGAAGAAATAGTAACTTATGAAAGATTCTTAAATGTTGGGATTTTGTTTTCTCAATTGCTTAAACATGAAATTAACATTCTTTTTCACTTAAATCCTAGTTATGCTCAATTAAAGTAGTGATTAATGAATATTTTGTGAAACTTAGTTCTAGATCAAAAGCTTAGTACAGCTTAATGATCTTAATGTTCCCTTAATGTGATCTTAATGATCACATATAAATAGTTTCTTTAAAAAGAAAAGTTTTGTTATTGTTTAATGAAAGAGTATCAGTTTTGATATTCTTCACATACTCCAAATTTTGTGATAGCTGCACTGGTTGCTTTTCTCATAAACCAGTTTGCATTTTTGAACCATTTGAAATTTAAACTTTGTCATTTTAATTAATTTCTATGCCTGGTCTCAAATCCTCATACTGACCTTTCCCAACAGTCCATAGTGCTATGGGATTCCACTTCCCTCCTCTCCAATACATTTGCAATTCTGAGTTAAGGTATCTTCAGCCTCTCAATTTTAGCCATCACAGAACATTCTGAATTTTGGTATCTTGAACTATAGACATCAACTCCCAATTAGTTCCATTCCATTCATGTAGCCTTTGTGATTCTCAAGCATCTTGAAACAGCCTGATCCCACATATGTTCAGTCAGTCAGAGTCACCTCAGAGGTTACATATCTCAGATACTTTTGTGGTGCCTGACCAGTTGACATTTCTTGATTTTGCTTTCTTAAGTCTTTCATAAAAATAATACCAAAACCTCACTGTCACAAGGTTGGAGCCATCACAGCTGGAATAGGAAAAGACCAAAGGCAGGGGTAGACAGAGGTGTCTGTGTATCTGTGTGTATGTGTGTGTGATATGTATGTGTGTGTGTGTTTGTATGTGTATGAAAAAAGAAGCAAGAAAGCTTCCATTTTTCAATTGCTCTAATTTCTCATCATGTATCTGAAGGCAAGAATGGAGGCAGGTTAATTCTCCCTTACAGATCCAGATACATAAGAAACCCAAGTTGAGGTAAATCAACCTATTATGGGTAAAAGAAGTGATATTGTGTCTTAAATTCAGTATGACCCAAGGTTCAGGTTTCTACAACATTCTAGGTCCCCTGCTAACCTACTTTTGTCTGCAAATATGTCCTAAGTATGAAAAAGACAACTTCCAGAAGGGTGTAATCCATATTGTCCTATAATTGGGATAGCTTAAAAACCCAGAACCATAAAATACTTGAAGAGAAATATTACAATATATAATGGCACTGAGATTGCTTTGGTTGCTTTGAGGTGTGACCTATGTTAGAAATTGGATGAAATGAGTGAGGGTGTGCTAGTTTTTCAGGACATCTTAGTGGCTTTTGGTACCATCAACTATGGTATCCTTCTGAATTATACATTTCCAGAAGATAGTTCTGGGTACTATTGTTTGACAGCTAAACTACTAACCTGTGATATGATGTGTCTTTCCATCTTGTCCTTGAGGGTGTTCAGAATCTATATTCAAAGCTTTGAAATAAAGTGCCATTAGTGTAATTAGGACACCCAGTTTTACTTCACTTTGTTATCTAACTCTAAGGAAGCAATCATTACCCTTGAACATTGCTTAAGTTTGATAATAGGTTGGATATGAGAGAGAAGAAGCTGAAATTAAATCCAGAGAAGAAGGATATCCTGCTGGTTAAAAGGAAACTGGTCCCAGGAATTGAAGTTCAGCCCATTTTAGATTTGGTTGGACTCTGTAAAGAGCAAGTATGTGGGTACTTCTTGATCTTCAGCTGTCACTGGATTCAGGTGGCACTGGGTGAGAGGCAGATTTTCAGAGTTACAGCTAGTGTGCCAGTTGTGCCAATTCCTGTTTTGGCAATAATTACCCAAACCTTGGTTACATTTTGTTTTGAATATTGGAATACACTTTCTATGGGAGTACACTGTGTATTAAAAAGTGTGCAGAAGTTGCAAGTAGTGCAAAATGTAACAGCTAGGCTGGTAACTGCTGCACAATACAGTACAGGGCTCATATGAAGCCTGTACTGAGAGATCTTCACTAGTTGCCATGTGCTTAGAATAAGTCTTTTTCAGTCAAGCTTGACTCTTGGTGACTTCATAGACACCTCCGTGTAGTTTACTTGATAACAATATGAAGGTGATTTTCCATTGTCTTTTCTTCTTTTTCTTCCCATTCTACTTTACAGATTGGAATTCTCTGGTGGGGTCCAATTCAGTAGTAAATGGACTAGATCCTGCTTACTTTATGAGCCCATTTTAGGTCAACCAGATATGCCATCTGTACTTACCAGACACAGTTAAATAGATGGTATTAACCTTTAAAATCCTTAATGGCTTTTACCCTGACCACTGCTGAGAGACCATATTATGAATCTGTCTGGCCATTAAGATCTGCAGGACAGGCCTTTCTGAAGATGTCCTCAGTTTCAGAGGTTCATTTATTTGGCATGTAAGAGAGAGCCTTATTCTGGTTGTATCACTTCCAGGCCATGGGAATCTACACTTGGTCTCCTATCTCTCCACCTTTAGAAGAACAGTCAAGATGTATCTTTTTAATCAAGCTATTAATTGTTAATTAATTGGAATTTGATCTTAATGTATGCTTTTATTTATTTTTTATTCTGTATTTTGCATATTAATTCTTGTTACCCATCTTGAATATGTGGATTAAATAGAAAAGGAGGATATAAATTGAAAAATAAAATAAAATAAACATGAGATGTTTTAGGTTACTGCTTGCAAGCAGATGTCATCATATCTGAAATGAACCACTTCAAACTGCAGGAAGGAGACTCATGATTGCATGTATATACATAAATACATGCTCATCATACCATTCTCTTTTGGGATAAGCAATATTATGCAGCAGTATAATAGGTAGGAATAACAAATACTTAGCTGAAAAATTTAGAAGTCTGAGGCTAAAACTAATTTACACCAATACTTTATACCTTTCTCTCCTGGGAAACCATCCTTACTTCTACCACATCATAAATAGCTTAATGCATGGCCTTTTGTTGTTTAAACTTCTTATATCTCTCTTTTTGAAGAACTCAAAAACTCCTTCCAACCACTACTTCCTTTTGGTGTTCCCCTTCCTTTTGATGTATTTATTCTTCCTTCACATATATGTGCTTTGCAATGTGATCCTCATTTATTCTTTCCACATATTACCATTTCAATGCATTTTTGTGTGTGTGGTGGTGGTCACTCAGCATTATATTCAGTGCACATTGTTTTGGCACCCATTTGCTCTTGAATCTCTTCTTTTACCAAATGCATATCTTCCAATGCATTCACTTGTTATGTTTCTCTGACATAACCAACTCTCATTTTCATATTTAAAAATAAATGGGCAGAAGCAGACATCCTTGCTTTTGACAAATGCTTCACACAATAGACCACATATTACCTATTACCTTTTTTCCAGAATTTGCACTTACTAAAATTTCTCCATCTGTTTTCTTATTTTAGTAAGCAGTTTACCAAGAGATACAAATTCATCTTGAAACTGTTCACTCCATTTTTCTCATCACATAACTATCTTGGTCTTTCTCTGCAAATCATTGAAGTTTTCAGCCAACTACACAGCATCATCTGAAATATAAAATATACATATAATCACATTCCTAATCAATATCCCTTTAAAGTCACCATCAGCATTCCTTACACATTTACCCATATAGTAAATAACCAAGGGAACATTACATATCTTTGTCTTACTCCTTACTTAGTGTTGAACCATTTGCTAAGCATTCCATTCATTTTCATGCATAAATTTATTAACTTTATCCTGGGCGTAAATCAACATCTCAGTGACATGGTCTGATCTGCACATCCACTACCCAGCATAAAGCCACACTGTAATACATCCAAGATTTTACTCATTGTCACTTGTTGTAGCCTTTTAATCAGAATTCTTCCAAACACTTTTCCAAGCATACATAAAACAGAGCAAGTCCCTTATTGTTTTTGTATTCACTGTTGCTACTTTTCCCTTTGTATAGGACATGGTTTTTCAACTTTAGCAACTTCCAGATGTGTGGACTTGAAGTCCCAGAATTTCCCAGCTGGTATGATAATTTTTGAGCACAGATACATTATTTACACCATATTCTAGCATTTCTCCAATTACACTATCTACATCTGCAGCCTTATCTTTCTTTGTGACTATCTTTTTCTGCCTATATGCATTATACAATAACCTTCTCTTATCCTCATTCTCTTATATGTGTTTCTTCCTGATCCCCAGCTTCATTTTTAAATTATATGCTAAATATCCTTTTTCTGTCTTTGCATTAGAGTTACCTTACACACTTTAGCGGCACTCTGTAATCTAATTCTTTTCATTCTGTTTGAAGCATTTTCTACATTCTTGCATTCAGTTTCCATTCATTCTGTTGGGAGATTGTTTTCTACAACTAGTTCATGCAGGACTTATATTTTCTCTTCTTGCAACTGTTCTGATTTCACTCTCTTTCTTTCACTTATTTCTTGTTCTTCCATGTCCACTTTTTCCCATGATCCACGCTTGACACCACTGTGCTGTATTGAGAATCCCTTGTGATGATATTCTCAAGCTTTCATCATAAACAAATCAATCAGGTTTTTAGGTATATATGCATTCCTTTTCCATGTGTAACTATGACTAGATTTATGTTTCACCATGTATTTAAGACAGATCTCCACAAGAGCAGCTCATCTTCATTTACATCTGTGCATCCATTCTTTTTATCTTATTTCCACATACATACAACATAGCTAATTCTCTTACTTTTATTTCATCTCTTAATACGTGCCGTTATTATTAACTCTTATCTTACAAATCACAAACTTGCATATGACATGGTCATCATCAGATAGGCCTATAAGGTATTGACCAATACTACCTATCATGGTCTTGGTCAATTAAGGCTTACATATAATGTTTTTTAGTAAACTAGAGACGGTGCAGACTAGGTTACGAAGCTTAGTCATGCCTAGGCTCTTTCCTGTGGAGGCTTGCTTGCAACATACTGTTCCCATGTCCTATCAGCTAGGAGATATATGCAGATTAAAAATGAAAACTGATGGGGTTTACTTGTAACCTAGCCTTACCCTAACATGCCAGATTCCTCTATTCACTTATCCAGATAGTGAGCGATTACCATAATATTTACAATTGTGAGAACTAGATCTGTGATCTTAGTTTCTGACTGAAAGGTTTTGGAGCGGGTCTTTCTCATGCATTCATGGTGAAGGGAGTGCACCAATGTGTTTGTCTCTGAAGTATTCAAGGTTAAATGTCAAAGTAATGGGCAGTTCTCAGACAGAAATAATTGTTGAAAAAATTGAAATTAATAAACTTAGAGCCTAGGTGTATTCTGTAGCCATGGTCTGGAAAATCTGGATTCAGATCCCCTAGTCAGTCATGCAGTTTGCTGTTTTTCAGCCTAAGCTACCTCAGAAGGTTGTGGTAAAAGTAAAATACAGTAGCAGTAACTCAAATGTCAATATTTTCTTAGAGAAAGGCTAAAATGCAAATTATGTGAATAATAAGCTATATATGTTGAGCGTAGCAGATAGTAATGTTACTAGAAAAGTAATTAAGCTTAGAAAAGCACTCCCTCTAAATTTCATTAAAATACCTGCCAAATTCAAACTAATTTATGCCTCTGAATTAGTTAGCAGTTTCATCCGGAAATGTTGCAGATTTGCACCCCTGATTTAACTAGTTACATTTCAAGTACTGTATGTCAAGAGCAGCTTAATTTATTTTCTGGAAAGCTGACGGTAGGTATCATTGGAGTTAAAAGAAAAACAAACAAACAAACAATAACCGCCCCCCCAAACAATAACCACATGAACAACAATGGAGTAATGTTAGTGGTTCCTATCTGCAATAATCTAATGCTGACAGAGAGTAGTATTTTATTTAGTAATTAACAGTGTAAAGGGGAGAGAAGCTGTCATGTTGGTTCTTAAGCTGGGGAATGTGATGAAAGATGATATCTCCGATCTCATCCTTTCCACTTGTTTAGGATTGTCAGGATGAGAAATGTCAGCATTATGAAAGCTCAGCTCTGCTCTTGATATGATAAAACCCTTCAAAAGCCAGTCTCTCTCTCTCTCTCTCTCCCTCCCTCCCTCCCTTCTCCCCTCCTCCCTCCCTTTCTCTCTCCCTGCACTTGCTTCTTTTTTATTTATCCTGTTTTGTTAGATGGCAGAAATATAATTCTTTTCTTTCTTCCTATTATAAGCCACCATTTTTGTTTTATTATATGTTTCACAACCCCTAATGTCCCACTGAAAATTACCTTGTTAAATGACAGTGTTTCAAAGCCATGAATCCTTGCCCCCCACACCATTTCCTCTGAGATTTGAAACAGTCAACAGACTGTAAAGAATAAATAATAAAAAAGTATTGATTATTTTGATGACTGTGAGATTCAATTAAGTATTAATTTTGCCCTCCAGTGGACCTATCAAGGTATTCAAAAGGGAGGATTCGGCTTGAACTAAATGCGCACTGAGTGCTTCAGCTTTAAATAGGGAGAAAATGTGTTTACCTACAGTATTTGAAGAAGAGTGCATTGATGCACAGAGTCCAATACTTAAGGGCTGTGCAAATTAAACCCTGGTGACAGTGACATTGTTTTCGGCGATATGAGTATTGACCAAAGAAGTGCATTTGATGACAGCTTAAACTATTTGTATTGATTAACATTTTCATAGATTATCATGTGTCATATCAAATTCACTTTTCAAACATGAATACATTAAAAACCCATAGGCAACCATTGACCGATGTGTGAATGGGCTGAGGGAACATGCTAACCAACCTACTTGCACGCTGGTCACCTGTTCTGTGCATAAGAACCATTTAGGCATGAACTTAGCAATAAATAGTTGGGAAATCGCATAAGAAGGTCACTTGCTTTCTTTGGGTTCTCCACTCCCTATCCCCTTTAGGTTGATTTAATGACAAAACAAATGATAGATGTTTGGGAACTTAAAATTACCCCTCCCCTCTCCTCCTCAGTCTTCTGAGAAGATGCAATATATTCAGATAATCAAGAAATATTTAAAGATGACATACATGTAGTGCATATACTGTATATATAGCCTTGGTGGAATTATAATGTCCCAAACACAAGAATGATTGCAAACATTTTGTAAGTATCTGTTGCAAGTTTTGTCTTTTTTAAGAATGTGAATGTACTTGTTTTATTTGTATATATCTGTTCCATATGTTTGGGATTAGGAATTTTTGAAGCCTAATAACCCCAAAACATCATGCACAAATCTTTCTTCTTGCTTTGTTTTATGTGATAAAATGAAAGATTTTTGTTTTATTTTTTAAGTGATTGCTGTGGGATGCTATGGAAACATTATACTGTCTAGTTTTTTTTTTTTTCTTCTGATGTGATTAATGTTATAGAAGTGAGATTTTTGAGAGAGAGTTCTAGGACATTTCCTTCATATTATTATTTTTTAATGCACTGCTGGACCACAGTGCCTGCAATTCCCTCCCTCTTACCACATTACACTAAAGAGTGAAGTGTAAAAAAACATACAGAAGAAGTGCATCCCACAATTAAAGCTGTCTTGGTTATGTAGCTTTCACTGAAGTTTTTCTCCAAAGCATCCGGAATCTTTCACATGCTAGTTGAGCTTTAATAGGGTGGGGAGTAATGGAAAACTCATTGGATCTGTAATAGCTCTTCACTTGACTGCAGCCAGCAATAACAGCAGGAGCAGCAAGAGATAAGAGAGAGAGAGAGAGAGAGAGAGAAAGTGTAAGAGAGAAAAAGGGGGGAGAGGGAGTGGGAGACAGAATACGCACACCAAAGCTGCCACTTTTTTTCCCCCTCTTTTTCCCCCCATCCTAGGATCCAATGATAACTGGACAAGTCAGTAAGCCCTTGTTGTCACTGCGGAGTGAAATGAATGCAGAGTTGAGAGGTGAGGACAAGGCAGCTGCTTCAGACGACGAACTGGATGAGCCCCTGCTTGTGCCTGTGGAATCAAATGACAACGAGGACACTCCCAGCAAGCTCTTCGGTAAGTCTGCCTAGGTATTTCGTGTTTGGGGGCTGTGGTTGCCTCCGCGCCGGTGCCAGAAGATACGAGAAAAAGAAAGCAAGCAAGCAGATAAAGCATTCGTATTTGGAGGAGCCAACTTCTAGGGAGAGGAGAGTGTGCACAAGCTTTCTCTGTCCAGCCTGAAAGTGTGTGTCTGCTGACGGATCAAAGTTTGGCCTGAGGAATAACATTGCCTCATTGGTTTTAGCTGGAATTCACAAATTGCATGCAGCAGTCCCATAGAAATCAGTGGGACAGCAGCAAGACCATTCTCATGCAAATGGCTCGTTGCGTGCCATCTTTTGGCTTTGGGATACAGATGTATCGCTGTTTTCTAGAAAAGCAATTTAGTTCTGTCATGGATTTGATTTTGTTAAGAAATTGGTGTACAGCTGAAATGTGCAAGCATGTAACCAAAGTATCAGGTTTTCCTTGCATTGCCCTGTGAAAATGACCTGTCAGGAAGCTTGGGGTGTAGTAAACTTTTCTTAAGTATTTGCCAGAGGTTTCTCTTCTTTTGTTTATAGGGAGCTGCTGCTGCTGCTGCTGCTGCTGCTGCTGTTGTTATTATTATTATTATTATTATTATTATTATTATTATTATTAATATTAATGTTTCTTTCTTAGCTATTATTATCCCATTCTGGAAAAGGGGGTTGGATGATTTTGGGAATCTAAGAAATCATTCTTGCATATTTTTAATGAGGAAGGAAATCAAAATACTTTGTGTGGTTTCTCAGAAGGTAGTTTCCGTTTCAACTGGAAATTATCCCTTTCTCTCAGGGTGCAGGAAAATAAGGATTGTATGTTTTAAACAACTGGACAAATAGCTTATGACATGATAGCTTTTCAGCAATATTGGTTTCATATCCAAAAGGAAAATAAGAAGGGTAGCAGTCCAACCCAGACATCTGTCATTCAAACCAGTGACACACTGTAAGACAACTCAAGCAACTGTAATCTCTAATCAGAAAAGGAACAGAGCGTGTTCGGGGGTGTGCTTGAGTGATAGATGTTGATACACGCCTGAGCTGGAGCAATACTACGTAGTCCAATGTGACATTTCAATTCTGTAGCAATTGCTTCTCAAGGAGTTCTTTTTAATAATTACCATGTGCAAAATTTCAAGAAGAACATGATAAAGCATATATAGAAAACCTATAGTTTGCATCTTATAAAAGTGCCAGGTTTGAGAGAGGAATATGCCTTTAGAGAACAACCAAAATTATGTTGTTGTTGTTGTTGTTTTTTATCTCCAAGAAAGCTGAGGTTGAGATGTCTGTAATTTTGCAACAGCATGAAACTACAAAATAATTTTTGCAAGAAAAAAAGTCCATACAATATTTATAAGAATAGATGCCGTATTGTGTGTGTGTGTTTTTTTTTAGAAAGGCAGACAGGCACAAGAATCATGTAATTATCACCAACACAGAGAACTAGATCATTGTAGCTGAAATATATAATTCTTCCTATAAGCTATCATTTTCCTATAACCTGTTAGTGATATCTGTTTTTGTACAAAAAGAGGTTTAAAAAGATAATTTCCCTTCCATGTGGAAATGTACAATTACCATACATTATAATGCAGAGACTATATTTTGATTCTTCTAAAGATTGTAAAGGTAATATTTCAAACATCTAAACATGTAAATCTTAAAAAATCTTCATATGTTTTGAAGGAAAGACATAAAAGAAAGTATTTTTGTGCTTCAAAATATATTAATATATACTTTTTCCCCAAAAGAAGAATGCCTCCCTGATTATCATTCTACTGCTACTTACTCTAATTGAAAACTTCTGTTCAAGTACTACTAAAATGATAGAAAACTGTTTTTTTTAATGAAAGTAATTCTAGAGTTAAATTGCAACAAGTAAATTTGTGACATAAAAGAATGTACTTTTAATGTAATTATTATAATTAATATTAACAACTGAAAGGCCATACAACATACTTAAGTAGTACACAAACCCATGATTTCAATGGCTAGCATGTACTTAACAATATAATCCTATACATGTCAGTAGTAAGCCTCACTGACTTCAAAAGGACTAACTCCCAGTAAACTTCATTCCCAGGTAAAGCTTAAATCTTTCCAGTTTCTATTAACTGGACACAAAATATTGATTTTGGCTGGATAGTGCCTTATTTGACCAGTACTGGGACAATCTGGTGCTTCAGACGTGTACTCAAAATCCCCATTAAGGTCATTGGGACAATCTTTGGTAAATGTGTCTAGGATGTAGTCTTAACGAAGACTCATTCCACTGATTTCATGGAAAGGGCCTATTTCCTCCTGTGAATTTCGGTGTGAGCTCCCATTTATACCCACTGTATTTTCTGCAGAGGTTAGGCTTTAAGGAGAGTTGTAAAGAAACAAGGAATAGCTATAGAAGGGGAGAGAAAATTCTTAGAAATATATCCAACAAAAGTTGCTTGTTGTGTGATTAATTAAATATATTCTGAATTAATTTTTATTCTCTAAAGTAACAGTTCCCTTCTTTGAAAGTAGCCCTAGCTATTATTTCAGACTATAAAAGTTCTCAGTGTTAAAAATGTGAATATTGTGTTAATTGCTTTGTTATTGTTTGATAGGTTCTTTTTTCTGTACTGGAATATTTTAAAATTTTGTTATAAATCTTTTTTGTTATTAAATTGAGGCCTAAATCTTAGTCAGTGTACCTCTCCTGATAGGAAAGATATGGAAATGGAATAATGACTGAGGCTATCAGCTTCCAATAAAAAATGTCCACTGTTGGAATATCTCACAGTTTCCCACAACTGTAACGTTAGATGGCTTCATGTGTTAATATTGGACAGAACATAGGGAAAGTCCATTTTTTTCCAATAGGAGTAGCTCTAGTTTCATAGGGCAGAGATTCAGGAATAAGACTGATCATCTCCCCCTCCTCCTCCTCCTCCTCCTCCTTCGCTTTTGGGCGGCTTTTGAAGGTACTACTGTACAGTTCTACTAAGCTGCCAAAATGTATATTTTACCATGAATTCCAAAGCACTTGAACACATTTTTGAGCTTCAGGATTACCAGTCTGAGTTTATTCACCTTTCAAGCATGTGAGGAACTTTGCTGGAGATAATTAATTATATTATCTTGGTTTTAAGCTATTTATATTTCCTATACTTTAGTGTCCCTTTGCTCACATATACCATATTACATTTTCAAAGTTCCTTCCTTTGTGTTTAAATAACAACACTTTAATTCGTGTGCTTGCTAAGTTATATTTGAAAATTGGGAAAAGATTACCAGGACAGTCAGTATTATTTTTAAGGGATCCTTATGTTCTATAAAGCACCATATCAGCTGTGTGTTTTTTTTTTAAGTTGAAGTTATACTAATGTAACATTTATTTATTTTATTTATTTATTCCAGTTAATACTAGCAAGTTAATACTAGCAGAAAAGTTGTCTCTGATTAACAACCATGTCAAAAGGTTTGCTATAAAATGAATTTCTGGACTTGCTGCTGTTTGGAGGTGTAGCAAGTTTCATTGCAACAGCATGGCTCCAATTTATGACACTGATACAAACTGTAATCCCTTAGAGCAGTTTAGCTGGAGAGAGAAGACATATGATTTGATCTGCAGAATATTTTAAAGCTAAGGACAGATGATAATAAGGAATTATTAATTCTTTAGGCATTTACAGACTAGAAAGTTTTATAAGTATTAGACATCGAGATCTATAGCCCTTCTTCTATTCTTCTGGGATGGGGGGGAGGGTTTGCCATAGTTTTATGCTAAACTAAAGTCACCACCAAATTAGGAGGAATGGAATCTCGGTGATGGCATATGGTGCCAGTGGCAGGTCATTTTTGTCCCCCCTGTTTCTAGAAAGCCTAGTAATTTGTTGCTTTATATTACAAGGCTTTATCCTTGTATTGATAATATTGATTATAGACTGTAGAGGAATTTATTCATATTTTAAGGCTAATGCACTTAATTCACACTTCCCAAATTGTCCTTAAATATTAAGTTGCAGATTCTACATCTTAGATAGTTCCAGATGTTGCCTGGCAGTTCTTTTTATAACCATGTAATATTCAAACCACTTAATGACTTGAGTTATTTCCTAAATGTACAGTCCAAGTGGATTTTATAAATGCATGCTCTAGGTGAATGCAGTGACAGCAGACTTCCCTACCATATCTATTTCAAGGCGAAATAACATTGGTTTCTAACTTTTAATCTCTGTTAGAAATTAATGTTGCTTCACTGTAATACAGATTGAAACAGTTATGGTAGAGATGTTTGCTGTGACTACATCCCACTTGGACCTATATGGAGAATGCATACTTTTGCAGATTTAGTATGCAAATGTATGTTATCTCACATAGTGTATCCTAAGAAATCTTTGCTGCTCTGTGAGAAAAAAAGAATGTGTCAAAAAGAAAAAGAAGAAAGGAAGGAAGGATGCTGAAAGCTGGCCCAGAACCTGGTGGAAGCTGGCTAGGGACATGCTGGGAAAGGCATGGATCTGGTAAATCCAAAGTTCCAAATGGTCCCAAATCATCATTTAATCTAGTCCAACCTTGGAGATACAGCATATTTCTTTATTTCTATTGATTTTAATGGAAGAGAATCATTAAGAAAAAAAAATTAATGAAAACTAGGAAAGGAGGGAAAACAAATACCCCTGCAACTATCTCTTTTCATTTTTGATTTGTTAGAAGGAGCCTAGGTGGCCATTGGATTTCTCAGAGCAGTGGAGCTCTCTACAATAGTGGATAGGGCTGCCCAGTTAGAATGCAAAAAACTAACCAACCAACCAACCAACCAACCAACCAACCAACCAACCAACCAAATCTACTCTTTATTTTTAGGCAACAGGAGATGAACTAGCAAAATTATTCTGTGTAAATAAAGAACTCAATCCGTTCTGATTTATTTTGATCTAAAGAAATGAGGCAAGAGGTGCCTCCTCTCGGAGGTTTTAATTCTCCCTCTGCCCATCAGCAACTTACATTAGGTGAATGGTAGTGGATGAACCTCTAAAGTACATTCAATGTAAATTATCTTTGCCTGAAGGAACTGTAAGTTTCTCCCTGCACAACAAATATCAGCTCTGGGAAATGATTTTGGTTTGGAAAATGACACAGGGGGAAAAGATTAAACATTTTATAAATTCAGGTGCTTCCTCATAAATGAAGTAAACAATCAGAAATAGGCAATCTGATCATGAACCTCTCAACATCTCATTTGGATTGCCCTTGCACTCAGGTAACTGATCAGGGGAATGATGCACACAATAACTGTTGCACTCATTTATTTCAGTGGCAAAATCTTAAACAGAAACCTGGCTTCCACTAAAATAAATGGGAATTAATATACTTGCCTGGTTAGATGGGAATTATAATTTTTAAACGTTACTTTCTTTCACCTTCGGTCAAACGACTACATGTCACCAAATACAGCAGCTATTTGCATAGACTTTTGGTACAAACAGCATTTTGTAATATTAAAATAGTTGTCTTATTGTATATATTTACACTGTAGAAGTGAGGAATTGTGCAATTCGTACCAAATAGTTTGACTTCAGTGACTCTGACTTTTTCTTAAGTTCAGTTTGGGTATATTGCATTCTTTGGCAGTATTATGTTTTATTTAATAAATAAAATAATAATTATATCATTATTTTACTGGCCTTATTGTGGTTATGGTATAGGTAAATCATCATCAACAACAAAAGTAGTCCAATTGCTTTTAGTTAAACTGTGTGTTACCAAAATTAGTTTGATAGAATCATAATTAGATATGGCAATATGGAGACCAAAGATTGAATTAAACTTGGTTTTTAAAATAAGAATTACTCAGAGGCAACATTAGTGTCAGGCTACTTTGGGAAAGAAAGCTCACTTTATAATTGTTCCTGTATGTCCAGTGCATGAAATAAAGTTTCTTTAAGTGTAACTGTTATTTTGAGTGAAATGCTGTAGCCTTTGATATCTAATCTTTAGACGTATAATTGTCTCATACATGCAATGGCTGCATGTGAGTATCTGGCTTTCAGTGAGAAAATATTACAGTATATAGTCCACTAAGATGTACAGTGAAGCCAAACTTAAAAAAAACAACCACCACCTTCTTCTAGAAGGCTGCTATGTTAATTCAGCAATACATAAATCAGTAATAAAAATATATAAATTACATTTATATATATAAATTTATATATTTATATACAGTGTATATAATTAACTACATACAAATATAATTATATACAATGTTCTCTAACTGCCTGAGAAGTAAGCTGCTGAGGAGTTGTTGCCACTTTGACAAGAAGAACAACTTAGTTGAAAACTTCAGAGAAATCTCTTACTGTGTACATAGCTTTCCTGAGCTCATGCATTTAGCTTATTTGCCCTTTGACTAAAAAATTATATGAAAACATTATGAAATATCTATATATTTATTATAAGGTGACACCTGCTTTTGCTCCTATCAGCTGCAAGTCTGTGACATTTCAGGCAGCAATTATGCGCACTTCTTTCTCACTGATATCCACTTAATGTCAATGAGCGTATCCAAGTGGAAAATTACAACCATAATATTTTGTTTATAGATATAAATCAGACACTAATTTTTCTCTTTCTTTTGTATGCCAAGCCACATTAATATCTTAACAGATATTCTCGGCTCTTCAGAGAAAGCAGAACAAATAAATAAACAATAAATAAAATCTTATATGTGTTATCAGAATCATAACAGAATTTTTTATTCTCAAATATAAATCCTTGCAATCATCTTCAAGCATAGCAGTGTGGGAAGTTGAGCTAAATAAAATGGCTTGTGAAGACAGTTTTCAGAGAAAGGTTGCACTGAAAGATATTTTCGTGTTTAGATTACACCTTTTAATATCAACCGTTCTTAGACAGATAATATTAAATGAAATATTAAAAAGTATTTTGAGTAATAAAAAATACCCTTAACTTTTTTCATCAAGTTCTTCATAAATTGGGGGAAGTTACAAGAGCGTCTGATCTGTGGTGAAAATGACAATGGAGATGATTTAGCCTTGGCCACTTATCCTTCAAGAATATTGTAGAAGAAAAAGTGTGGCCACCACACACACACACACACACACACACAACTTCTGGGCTGAATAAACATCTATGACATTTGGGTGGCTGAAAAAGTTCTGCTGTTTTCACTGAGGAAAGGCAATGCTCTCCATTTCCAAACTGGTAATATATATTGCTCTCTGCTTTCTTATTGCATTCATTTCAGAAAATACAATTGCAAAACCTCATTCAACATGCTATTTGAGTAATTGGAGGGAAGCTGCCTATTATTCCAAATGTCCATTAAAAAGTAAAATGTGTAAGTGTGGTGATTTTACATTGTTTGTGTAATAGTGTTGTATATTTGCATCACATACATAATGACGTTATTACACAAATGTCATAACTTGCCGAAAACGATTGGTACATTGCATGTTCAGTCCATTGTATTGAGGTATGCTAAATTGAGGCTTCCCTGTAAAACTGAACCAAATTGACCCATTTGGGCCCACTGTTTATCTGTCCAAATAAACACATCTGTCTGAAGCCCGAGAGGAAAGTGTTCACAGATAAGATGATTCTCATGTATGCATACTTGTGAACGTTATTTGTTGGATGGCCTCTTCCAGTAATCAGAACTATGCTCCTGGTTTGTTTCACTAGATCGGGAACTGCAGATGTGGTTCAGATCAGAGACTTGGTGGTGTCAGCTTTGGCAGTGTCAATCGCTTCTTTCAAGAATGAAAAGAGTGTGCGTGATTTTGCTTTGCTACCACACATGTAGTTTGCTGTCAAACACAGTGATGTTAATCATCTGATCAACAGATGGACAGTTGTTCGGACCAGCAGATGGCTTTTCACTGCTGTGTATGCCGGACACAGGTTTGAATAAATTAATATTCTAATTAATGCAATTAGACCATGCAGTTAGATGTAATCAGACCATCTATAACAAATTAATCTGCTGCTACCAAATTCATAAAATGCTTCAGTACTTTGGATTTTGTTATGCATTATACATTTCTACAATTAATCAAGCAATTAGGAATTTCAGGCAAAACTAAAACGTATCATGCTTTATTTGCTTCCCTTTAAAGCTTATTTTCAAACTAAGTTACTTTCTTGGAGTAACTCCATCAGATATGAGAAAAGTCATATTCTGACTATGCTTTCTCTAGCAAATCTTGCTGTAAATATTTTAAGCCTTAAAATGGATGAATCCCTTTCATAAATTGAGGTGATATCAAACCAAATTTAAGCATTTTTCCTATTATTTTAGTGGATTAATTAAGCCCATCTTTTAAATGTCTACCTTTTTTGAGGGGAAGTTATTTACCTTCAATGTACCTGTTCCTAAAAAACTTCAGGGTACACTGACATTTTCTTATTCTTAGCAAATAGCAAACAATTTGTGAGATTTTTTTAAATTGAGAAATATGCCTGTGTATGTTTAAAATTAATAATACATCAAACATCTTCACATTAAAAGAAATGGCTGTGAAGGGGTAAAGAATTGGATGTTTATTCAGATTTTCCATGAGAATATAGAGATCAGCCAGAGGACCTTATTTAGCATCTATAGCTTCTTGCATATCACTTTTTCTCTCTAATATCCTTTTCTATACAATCCTTTTTTTGGGGGGTCATTCTTGGGTTTTGTTCTTTTCTGATGCTGTTGTCACTTTAGCATTTACAATTTTTAAAATGCTTTTTATGCAGTTTCCTATTTAAAAAAATTAGGAATGTTTTGAAAGATACTGGAGGTTGAGAAATCAGTCTTTTTTTTTTTTAAATTCACTTAAGTATATTTTATCAGGATAAGGTCTTGCAGTTGAACTAGGAACCTGATTTCGTGAACATGCCCAAGGAGTTTTCTTAGCAACAATACAGAAGTGGCCCACTGTTGCCTTCTGGGATTTTTGTTTTCACTTCCCACTCTAGTTTATAGCCCTAGTATTCCCCAGAGGTCAGCCATTCAGACCAGCCCAACTAGTTAGGACTGGCTGTCCAAGCCTAGACTAGATTGGTCAGGTGCTGCCATCTGCAGAAACAAGTATATTCTATACTAATAGAAAACTAGCATTTCCGAGGTCTTCCTCACCTCTCATTTTAAAATACATTTATTTGCAATAAGATTTAGTGATTTCAAGAAACTTAGATCTAAAAAATTGGTCTTAACGCATGCATAATTCCTCTGAAATAATTGGGGCCTATTTTAAGTGAAAATATCTGGGAAGAATAGCTTTAGAGATGTCCTAAGTATCATCAGTTTAATATGTAGATATGCAGCCTGATATAAGTAGAGATTAAGCCAGACTGCCTGTCTTTCTCCCCCACCCCCTCATACTACATACATTTTCTTGTATTTGTGTTTTTATTAGTTTAGCCTGATTTAGAGTAATTCTTATCTATTCTTCACAGATTTTTGGCTAAGTATATATACTGTAAGTATTAATTTTAAAGCTTAATTGAAAAAAAGGTTGCTTTTAAAATGCTACTCTCTGATTTTTTTATTGTACTGAAAAAAATCAGACTGTAAAACCCAAGAAAACAAGCACGTATTTGTGTTGTGACAACTCCTTTGCTGTGTTGTGGTAGTTTTGATGCTATTAGGCATGGGACAAAGTACATTTAGTCTGAAAGCAAAGGTCATAAAGAGAAGAATAACACTGTATTCCAATGGACTCCAGAGCCCATCCTTAAAGCTCTTAAGCTGAAATTATATTTGCTTTTCAAGTGTGTTAGATATTTAATCAAATAGCAGCCCTAAAATGTTATCCTGTTTCTCAAATATGAACCTACTACCTCTCAGTTTATTGTCAGTGTTTTTCTTTTGAAATTGGTAAAAAGAGATTGTACCAAAAGTCTTTTCCCTCATGAAAGATGTTGGAAGAATTTTTAAATTGCCTTTAGCTGTTGCAAACTTTACAATTTTATTAGGTTGCCAGTTTTAAGCTGCATTCCTGTGTACAAACATAACACATTAGCAAATCCTATTGTGTTCCATGGGACTTACTAATAAGTAAATGAAATGTCTGCAAACCAACAGCCAAGCTCAGAGAGCACCAAGGAGTCCACAGTCAACTCTGAGCTACATATATTCTCTTCTATTGAAATAACATTTACATTATTTTATTTTTAATGATAATAATATAATTATTGAAGTTATTTCATCCTGCATATACCTTCGGGTTGGTATAGTCTCTAGATTGTATAGGAAATTACTATTTAGACATCCTAGCTTGCACTGAATGTGGTGCATGCTTGGATTAAAATTGGGTTTTGTTGCATTTGTAGCCTACTGGCAAAAATGCATCAGAACTGGCCAGTCATGGCCTTACTGTTAGAAGGAGACAATGCATGTGGCATTAAGTGTTTGTGCATGTGGTATTATCACTAAGACTGATAACCTAGTCTAAATTTACTTTATCTTACTAAAAAAGATTATGTGAGAACCTAAATTGATTAAAATAGGGATGAGAGGCAGAGGTCAGTGTCAATGAGTCTCTCTGGCCAAGACCATCTCATATGGAAGGTTGGGAATAAGAATGTAAGAGGAGTAAATTTATTTATTTATTTATAACATTTATAGAGCCACCCATCTTATATCAAACTCTGGGTGGCTCCCAACCAATAGTTAAAACCACATTAATAATAAAACAACATAATACATACAAATATCTGTTAAAAATCACAAACATTAAAAATCTGGCATCAAAGTTAAGCTTTCACATGCAGTCTGTTACTAAATCTTCTTGTCCATCTCACCCTGGATGGATTTTTTTTCAATTTCGTTTTTATCCTGCCTTTATTATTTTTGTAAATAAATCAAGGTGGCAAACATACCTAATACTTCTTCCTTCTCCTATTTTCCCCACAACAACCATCCTTTGAGGTGAGTTGGGCTGAGAGAGAGGAACTGGCCCAAAGTCACCCAGCCGGCTTTCATGCTGAAGGCAGGACTAGACTCCCAGTCTCCCGGATTCTAGCCTGGAGCCTTAACCACTAGACACAGCAGTTGGGAGAAAACCCAGGTCTTCAGTGCTTTTCAGAAGGCTAGGAGGGTAGAAGCCTGCCGAGCTTCAGGGGGAAGGATGTTCCATAGGACAGGGGCTGCCATGGAAAAGACATGCTTCCTAGATCCCACAAGATGGCAGTGTTTAAGGGAAGGGACTAGGAATGTGCCCACCCTATCTTATCTGGTAGGGTGGTTAAATGTCCTTAGGGAGAGGTGGTCCCACAGATAACCCTATAGGGCTTTAAATGGTGAAGAGCATGAATTAGCAAATGAAATTAGTGGGAAACAACAGATATTTATGTATTTATGAAACTAAGAGAAAGGGGAATGACATAATAGATGAGATTTAAGGTGATTGAATCTTTTGGAGTGGTGTTGGTGAGTACATGATGTGAAGCAAAGATGTAAGTTTGATTGTGAATGGCAAGGTGAAAACGTTTGAGTTTGAACTGGTATCATCTTGGATGTTGCAGCTATGTATGAAAATAGGAGTTTATGGGTTAGTGGTAACTCTAAGTTGTTTTCCAGTAAATGGTGACAATGGAAGAATCAGAAATGAATTTTGGTAATAATCATGCAATGTTAGGAATGAATGCAATGTTAGGAATGAATGCAATCCAGGGGAAAAATGATTCTACTACCTGAGTGGATGGTTAGAATTGAGGTGAAAAATGGGCCATTTAAAGATTCAAGAATGAATGAGACAGACAACTGTTTGGTGAATAGGATTAAACCAGAAGCCTCCAGCAGAATGCCTGGAATTAAAAGAAAAGTAATAAAATGATTTTGGTGAAGCTAAAGGGAGAGAATGGTAGAAAAAGTATTTTAGAAATTTGTATGAAAATGATATGCTGAATGGTGGAATTGAAATGAATGCTTAAATGCTAAAGTCAAAGTTGATTTAGGACAAACGTATGATAAAGTGAATAGGCTTGAATTATGAACCCTAAGTTCCATATACAGTGGTACCTCTACTTACGAACTTAATCCGTTCCATGACTCTGATCGCAAGTCGAGTTGGTCGCAAGTCGAAGTAAATTTTCCCATAAGGTTCAATGTAATTACCGTTAATCCGTTCCGGTGTCCGCGGACCACGCGGCAGAGGCGGAAAAACGGCCGCTGACCACGTGGCAGGGCGGAAAAATGGCCGCGGACCACGTGGCAGGGGTGGAAAAATGGCCGCGGACCACGTGGAATGGGTGGAAAATGGCCGCGGACCACGTGGAATGGGCAGAAAAATGGCCGCGGACCACATGGAACGGGCGGAAAATGGCTGCGGACCACGCGGCAGGGCAGAAAAACGTCCGTGGACCACGTGGCACGGGTGGAAAAATGGCCGCGGACCACGTGGAACAGGCAGAAAAATGGCCGTGGACCACATGGAATGGGCGGAAAATGGCCGCGGACCACGCGGCAGGGCAGAAAAACTGCTGCTGACCACGCGGCAGGGCGTAAAAATGGCCGCGGACCACGTGTCAGGGGCGGAAAAATGGCCGCGGACCACGTGGAACGGGCAGAAAATGGCCACGGACCACATGGAATGGGCGGAAAATGGCCGCGGATCCGGTTCGTAAGTCGAGGCGAGTTCGTAAGTAGAGGTAAATTTTTGGGGCCGGAGCTGGTCGTATCTCGAAAAATTCGTAAGTAGGGGCGTTCGTAAGTAGAGGTACCACTGTATATGGTAAGATGTTTAGAGGAAGTAGATGAATTAGTATATTACAACTGCAAGCAATAGTTTTATCTTACAATAAAGCTATAAACCTTTGGAATAATAATTCCATATTGATATACAACCATTGAGGCCAACCATGCTTTGATGCTCAGGTTGAGTAGAAGATGTTCTGATCAACCCTGGTCATAGTGCTTTTTATTCAAGCCAGCCAGGTTATTTTGGTACAGAAGATTCTATAAGCTCTTTTCTACACCTTTTGCTGTGAAAATAACAATGCTAACACAATATCAACCTTTCTTGACATTTAAACCCTGTTGCCTAAAGTGACTGCTTCCCTCTGCCTTATAGAACTACTGCTGTTGGTAACTAAATCAGGATATGTAACTTAACACAACATGCTAGAATCAAATGAACTGCTATGTAGTGGAAGCAGTATTTTTCTCCCCTCACCCCAAGCCTGATATAGATATGACATAGTAGTTCATATCATATAACAGTGCAAAATACACTACAGAGTACTAGTATATAATTCAATCAGATGACTCCTTTTGAAGTTAATGTATTTGTACTAAATAAACAACATTATTTTAGGATTCTGATATTTTGTGGATATTATAACACTGGGAATACTTATAATCTTTTGTAGAAGAATGTTATGCTGCCTGATTTGAATTTAGTAATAATCCAATAACTCATTGATATGAGCAAATCTTCCCTGAGGAATATAGATTAATTCATTTACTTGAGTTATCTATCTTATTTAATAATCAGGCAAAGTCTAATGCCACCTTAGCACTTGAGGTTTTGGTAATTGTCCATTGTATGGAAGATTAACTCCATTTCCTATCGCCTAATTATTCCTGCTCCTGCTCCTGCTCCTGCTCCTGCTCCTGCTCCTGCTCCTGCTCCTGCTCCTGCTCCTGCTCCTGCTCCTGCTCCTGCTCTGGAGCTGCATGTATTGAGCAATACCTTCTACAACATTTATTATTTCAAAAGTAGCTTTTAAATGGGATTGGAATTGTATTGGGGAGGTACAGGTTAATATCCCCCCTTAGCCGTAGAAGTTAACTGTGTGACTTCTGTGAGTCAGCAACACTCTCTCAGCACAACTGCTCCAGGTTCCTTCTTTTAAATCTTGTCATCTTATGGGACCTAGGAAGCATGACTTTTCTGTGGTTGCCTCTGTTTTCTGGAACAATCCCCCCCCCCCGCCCAATATACAACAGGCCGCAACTCTGCTCATCTTGAGGAAAGCCTTTAAAACCTGGGTCTTCCTCCAGGCAGTTGGAAGCAGTTGAGTGGACTCCCCATTTGGTTGTTCTGTTACAGTTCTTGGTCACCATTCTATATTTTATATTTATATATTGTATATGTTTAATGTTATAACGTTTGGGGGAGAGTTGTTTTATTGTTTGTTTTTTATGCTGTTTGAGTTCAGTGGCCTTATAAGTCTTGTTAACAAACAAATAATAAATAAACTTACGTCATAAGATTCTTCTTGTCATGAGGAAAAATAGGAGGGAACGCTATATATACCACCTTAAGCTCCTAAATGAAAAGGTGGGATATAAATCAAACAAATATTTGCTATCAACTAGCACTATGTAATCAATAATTTGACAGTCACACAGTCTATCTAAAATTCTGTACGATCAAGTGTACAATAGCCTTTCTTTCTTACTTTTATAAATTTCTCAATGACCTGCTGAAAAGCCAGAATCTGATCTCTGCATGTGATGCTACCTAATATAAAGCACACTATATTTCCCAAATGTTGTTTATTAAAAGAATATGAGAAGTGACAATCAGTATTGAACTGAAAGCTGAAGGCATACTAAACAAACTAAAACTCCTGTACTTTTTGCATTCATGACTGCCACCTTTTCCTCTGTACAGTGGTACAGCACAGCCATTCCTCATTTAGCAACTACCTCAGTTAATGACCATTCACAAATACGATGGTAATAATAAAAAAAATGATTTTCTGATCAATGTGTGCATTTACAGCTAAATTTCATGTGCCTGACAACAAAAGCCTTCAGTGTAAAACTGAATAAGGTCTGGTCAGTTTCAGGCAGCAGTGGAGTGCCAGAGGGCTCTAATCAATTAATTAAGGTCACAGAGCTGAGCTTGTTAACTTGTGGTTAGCACTTTTTAGGGAAGTGCTGTGCTGCAGAGAAAAGCAGCTGGGAAGAGATGCCTTGTTTAAGCAATCTCTCTGCCCTGCGAGGGGGCCAAAGAAAGGGGAAAAATGGGTCAGGCACAGGACACTGTACTAGAGAATTTTATCTGAATGGAATAGCAGCAACCAGCAATCTTTGCAGCATCTCTCTCTGTCGTATTCACTTAGCGACCATTTTGCTTAACTACAAAGTTGCTGGAATGGATTGCGGTCACTAAACGAGAAGAGGGTGTAATTGCCTTCTCACAATTGTTAGGCACAGTTGCAGTCTTTGCACACAGGTTAAACAAGTCAGACAGCTACTTCATTAACAAACCACATCTACACTTTAATATTTCCCACTTATTATGGCTTCTCCTCCAGCCTTGCCTTACTTCATTTTAGTTTGATCCAAAATAATTTCATCTGTTTCATTTTTACTTTCACTCCTTTATTTTCGCTTTCACTCTGCTGGCTGCTGCTTCACCACTTCCAGAAGAATATTTTATTTCAATCAAAATAGCTGTACACTTTCTCTTCTTCTTTCAGTCTTAGCTATCCCTTGCTCTCTTTAACTACATTCTGTGGAACCTTTTCTTTATATATGCATTATACAATACCTTCATCTCATTTTTTTAAGCAATTGTTCTATTTTTTTCAAACTTCTTTTACCATAATTCATCTTGTAACTCTTTTCATACCTCCCATTAGCATAATTTCATATACTTCTGTCACTGTCTGTAACATAATTCTTTTCATTCTATTCCAAGGAGCTTCCACGTCCTTAAATCCACTTTAGATTCCTTTGACTGAGAAAATTATTTATCTTTGAATATTTGTACTTTGTCTTCCTGTTTTCACCCTTGTTTCTTTTACTTTTTTTCCCTTTCCTTCCATGTCCACTTTTGCCAAGATCAACTTTTGACCCTGCCAAAAATGGTCTGCCCCTCATTCAAAACTCTCATCACCCTTCTGTCCTTCACTGACTTTCTCAATCTTTCATCATAAATAATCTTTTCCTTCCCCATAGGTATGATTAGACTTGTATTTAAACCATGATTTGAAATAAACAGATGCTCACCTGATGGTCACCATTCTTATTCCATATAGATTTCCAAATGGCCCTATCATTTTTATTGTACAATTTTATCTAATTTCTACTAATCCTTTTATGTCACCTAGAAGAATATTTCCCCCCGGCTGTTATTCATGCAAAATAACTTGCAGAATACTGCACAATTTCCCCAAATTTTCACAATTTCCTCATCTCTATAATCACTATTTACTTGAATGTAAGATGCAACTATTAACCTTTAAATTCCCACTTTCATACATATAAACAACAACATAAATGATGCCATACTATGTGAAAAATTGTAGTCTTTTAATTCATTATTAAACCAATACCTTTGTTTCCCTGAAGGTATCCGTCAGTTGTATTCTGTAAAACCAGATCGTCTTCATTCAGATATATTTGTGATGGAGGACTTGGATGAAGAGGTTCAGGGTCATGGGGAGAAACATTTCCTCAGCCCACAGCCTGAGCATGAGAAAGCGAAGAGGTTGAGACTGGCACTACCCTAAGGAATTCGTAGTGTTTAGTTGCAGACTTTGGGAGTTAGAGTTAGTCTGGTGAGATTTCTGTCTTGCAGGTGGAATCTAATAAAGTAACTGAACCTGACATATTACATCATTCCTCTTTCTCTTAGTTTCATGGATATGCAACTTATCTGTATATCTTTCTTTCATTTCATTATTGAATAAATGTTCTTTACCATTTACTCTTCTTATATTCCAGGTCACATTCTTTGATATGTCCTCAGATATTGACCTCCTCTGCCCAGTATGATGATGACTGTATTTTTTAGTCTGTCTGTCTGTCTGTCTGTCTATCATCTATCTATCTATCTATCTATCTATCTATCTATCTATCTATCTATCTATCTATCTATCTATCTATCTATCTATCTGCAGTATATGAAACTCAAGACAGGGAACATACCTAATACTCCTGCCTCTTATTTTCCCCATGACAACAACAACCCTGTGAGGTGGGTTGGGCTGGGAAAGAATGACTGACCCAAAGTCACCCAGCTGGATTTCATGCCTAAGGGAGGCCTAGAACTCTCATTCTTCTGGTTTCTAGGCTAGCACCTTAATAAACCAAAACCAAAATATTTTTCAGTAAGATAAAGAAAGTGTAGACAGGTTACCAGCATTAGTCATATCCATGCTACGTCCTGCATTTAATGCTGATGGAAAAGACAGTAATGATAAATGTTGGCATTTTGGGGAGCAAGTATACTTCAAGCAGAACCAAATCCCAGTTTTACCTCAAGCATGCTTCTGCTATTCTGTGCAAGCTGAGATCTCTAATCTAGATTCTGCCCTGCAAGCCAGCATATTCTTGCCCATATCTAGGAGGTATATGCATGTATTAAAGATATGATACATTTGTTTAACCTATCACATTTGTTACTGAAATTATGCACCCCTTGGGCTGTTCAATATAACCTTAATCAAAAGGTTCTAGAAGCTTGTTCCTTATCACACCAGCTTCTACATGCACAATTTATTGAATACAAAAGACTATTCCTCAATGTTTTGGAACTTTTATGTTCCCACATCTGTGTATTCATGTGCAGAATTGTATCAAACTCTTTTTAGACTTTATCACTCTTCATTTAATTTTAGATTGTTCTCTACTGGATGTCTACTAGCTTCTTTCTTGAGTTGCACCACAGTTAACCACTTCTGGTTGTTAGCAGTTAATATGAATGGCATTTGTTAAATCTATTAGTGTAAGGCATATCAAACATCTGGGAGGAGAGTGAGATGGAAAAGCAACAGCAAATTTAGAATGCCTTGTTAGAAATGATGGAGGTATTCTTATTCTTTGCTTGTTCAAGGAGTCAACTGATTCAAAGAAGCGAGACTCGGGCCATGGAATAGTAGAGGTCTGATTCTGCTTCTCATAAATTCAGCTGGAAAACATCTATTGACTATGGTGGGCTTACTACAGGTTTAATATTCTTGTTTAAAGTAGACTTACAGTTTAAGGTATAATATACACTCTAACCATGCAACACAGTAAAATAATAATAATATAGAGTTATTTAATATAATAATTATAGAATTATTTAATATAACATCAAATTCATAAGAAAATCAAACAAACAAACCACATAGATAGAAGTTAAGCCAAATTATTACCCAAACAGAAAAGCCTACACCTGACTGTAAAACTCCATGGAAGATGGAATCCCATGGGATAGGGAGTTCCACAATCTGTGTGTTGCTTTCAACAAAACTCATCCTTTCTATAACTACAACTCCTTCATAAAGGACTCTTTAACATAAGGAACAAGTGGGGACATACAGAGGAAGTGGCCTTTAAGAAACACCCTGCATTAGTCCCCCTCATTCTTTTTTTTTTTTTAATCCCTTCATGTCTGTGTTGACTCCTGGCGACTGCCTAGACTAGTCCTTGCAGTTTTCTTGGCAAGATTTTTCAGAAGTGGTTTGCCATTGCCTTCTTCCTAGGGCTGAGAGAGAGTGACTGGCTTCATGCCTAAAATGGGACTAGAACTCCTGGTCTCCTGGTTTCTAGCCTGGTGTCTTAACCATTACACCAGACTGGCTCTCTCCCCCTCATTCTGGTGTCCTTCAAATATACTAGTGAGAATATCCATTATTCTTAGCCCAAAGAATAGCCATTGTCTACTGGAATTGGTGATGATGGTTATTATACACATCTGAGTACACCAGTTTGGAGAATGCTGCATCAACCCATTTCAGAGTTTAAAGATGACACTAGGACTTTGAATTCTATGCACAGATGTACTGACAATAATGTGTGTAGTTGACAGCGTAAAGCGACAATCTCTAGAAGTCATCAGTAGCCGGTTGTTGCAATTTACTGTATATCCTTAACCATGCTCTTTAATTATATGCATTTTGTTAGAACCTGAAACCTTCCTTTTCAATAACTCCATTGAGTAACAACTTGAACAGAATCTAGCACTGTGTTTTGAGTGAACCAAATACAGCAATATAATCTGTTACAATACTGCTTGACTGACATTTGTACATGTAATATTTCCTTCTTTCCAACCTTGACTCATTTTAAAGGCTTCTTTTTTTATTATTATTATTATTATTAAAAACGAGGTTTGAGTTGATAGCAAAAAAGTAGCTTCTTTAAAAGGCAGCTTCCTGCTGTTTTATATTATGTTTATCTTTGATTTTTTTTTTTTTTTCTGTTGCATTCAAATGGTAGTTGTGATAGACAATTGCAGAGCCTGGAATGTCTTGTGATCTGCAGTGCATCAATATGTTTTTATAATGATACAATAACCTGAACCTTGTAACAGTTTATGATTCATCTGAGAATTCTTATAGGTCCTCAGAGTCACAGGGACCTGGAAAACAGTAGTTGTGTGGCAAAACTGGTTCAGTGACAGAACTAGCTTGCCTGTGACTTTGTTGCTAAGAAAACGTATTGATCTGGTTTATCTTTAAACTTTTAAATTAAAGGGGTAGGGGAAATTAAGCACGTGGTTGGAAAAGTACACGTGAATGAGGCTTGGAATGCACATTAACCCAGATATTGATTTGTTATGATTAATACGTAGGATTTTATGCATACTGTATGTATTGTGGCAAACGGCCTTTTTAAAGAGAGGAACATTTTTACTGCTCTTTTCTTTCATCTTATATTAAGCAAAGAAGAAATAAAGAACTTGAGCAGTAAGTTGATGGTGGTGTAGGGGAAACATGGATACATAGAAACAACAGGAAATATGGGAGTAATGAGTGATCACGTAACCCTTAGTCACAATATATACACATACTGAAATCTCAGTTGTCTTAACATTTGTAATGGTGCTAATTTCCAAGTGCTTTTTAAAATATGCTTCCACATGAGCTCTCAAAACCCATAAAAGCCTAGCGTGTAAAGTAAATTGTTTGTCACTTTGCTGACGACCTGCCATATTTATTGTCAGGAGAAATGGACATTAGTTGGAAAAGCAGTTGTTAAAGGCCAAACAATTTTTAAAGATGGCAAAAGATGTGCAAGGGTTTTTCCTTTTTCTAACAATGAGACACCCTTCAGACATCAAAAGACAAGATAATAAGACACTTCAAGCACAATTCAAGATTATATTCAACATCTAAAGGCTCATCTCTTGTCAGTTTGCATTTACTCTCCCAGGGCTGTGATGCTTCTATCATCACGCTGTCAAGAGGAGTCTGGCAGAAGCGATGAGGGCCCCTCATTTCATACACTTAGTATTTTTTTTTATCAAATAGCCAGCACTCATTCTGATTCAGCCAAAATAGAGGGATAATTTGAGGAAGGTCATGTGCAAGTACAAAAATCTTGGGTATCGATTTGTGTGATTAGGAAGCATTAAAATGGTATATCTGTGTTAGTTTCCAAAGATGTTTTGCCACCTGATTGGGATTTTTTTTCCTACAGGATGAAATGTATTCTTTAAAACTAAAAAGGGAATTTGCTTCTTTGAAGAGTCAAATGCTTAGAAAATGAAGATACTGCAGACTGTGAAAGTTGCATTGTTAAGGAAAGCTTTATATAACCTTAACATTTAAATCATAAGTATTTACTCTGTGTACAGGGCTTGATTAATACTCTGGCATTGTTAATACAACTTTGCAGTGCTGAGCCTAAAAGTGTTACATTGGCAAAATATTTATACTTCTTCTTAAACTTTAATATGCAGACCAGGCCCAAATAAAGATAATGACAAAACTACCACTGATTTATATAGAACAGGAATAGTCCATTTTAAATATATTAAGAAGGCTTTGAAGCAATATAGTAATTAGGACCAAAGAGAAACAAGTTATAAGAATTAATGTTTCAGAATCTAAAGGGAATTGGGTTGAATTACATTTCAATAATTGCTTCAGTTTTATACATGCAATTTTTATGGTAAGACCCTGGTGTGCATGTATCTTATGCAGTGAGCACATAAGTCACATGATAGAATAATTTAGCTTAGTGTCAGCCCAACAAGATAGACCGGATTAAGAAATTAATGCCATATAGGTCAGGACTATGTCAATTGTAACAGCTATAGTAACAGAATCTTGCAAATCTGAATGTGCTTCCTCTCCTTCACATTATCTTTTTGTGAACTAGGGAGGGTCTTGTCTGAGATGTTTTCTCACCTTATTTTCTTAGCCCAGGCTCAAGCCCCTCTTTTCTGACTATTGACTTGGTAGCGCATAGGATTCTGTATATAGTTTCTTGCCTCAACCAGCTCTGCAGCTTGCAAATACAGCAGGAAGAGGGCACACTTGGGTGTTATGTTAACAGTTGGGTGTTCTTTCTGTTACTCTAGTAATACTGGCTATCAAAGTTGGCATGACTAGTCCTTTTGCAAATGCCTGCCTGCCTGCCTGCCTGCCCGCCTGCCCGCCTGCCTGCCTATCTACCTACCTACCTACCAACCTACCTAACTATCTGGGATAAAGATGTAATTTCATAAAAGTCCCTTGTTATTGCTTAATTAGATGAAAAATAATTCGGATCACTCAATCTGTAACAGCCCACATGATCAGGCTTCCAATTGCAGTGCAAAGGGTTAACTCTTCCCCAGTTTAGGTCTTAGCTAAACTAATGTTGAAGAAGTATAGAAGCACTTCATTAAATGTTTTGTGTATAGGCTAGGACATACATGTATATCTATAGTATAACATACATGTTTTTTTTAATCTGTTGACCAGTGCATGGCAGCAAAGAGACAATTTTTTGGTATCTCTTAGTAGTCCTGGAATGGTTGTTTGAATTTGTGCAGTCCCTAGGTAAGTGTTGAAGAGCTAGAATTTGAAAAAGGGGTTAAACTGTGGGGATTGATGTGGGAGCTGTAAACTACCCTATGAACATCACACAAGGGCCACTAAGAAGGGAATTTCTTGCCAGGCTACAGAAGTACAAGAGATGAGTTCTTTCAGTGATGTCCAATTTCATGGATTAAGCCAGGAAAAGGTAAGGCAATTTCATTTGACCAACTGGTTGACCAATCCATTTTAAAAGCGAGAGGTGAAACAAGAAAGTAGGTTAGAGATCAGGTGGATGGTGGTGTTCCTACAGAAAATCAGCAGAACTGGCTGGAGCCACACATTTGCAGACACAGACCATGTCAAATCAGGTGTTCTCCCATGCACATCAATGTGCCCTTTAGTGCCTGCATACAGTATAAGAGGGAAAACACCATTTCCAGAGCAGAGCAGTTAAAACTAGAACTGTGTCATGCAGGTGTCCTCTGGAAACAGTTAGTGGGCCATCCTTCTTCTGGACTCACAGTTACTACTCAAAGAGCAGATGGCAGCTGTGGCCAGAAGGGCCTTTGCACAGGTTCATCTTATGCACCAGTTGTACCCCTTCCTTGACCGGGAAGTGTGGATTAACACTAGTTAAACCTAAAAATAAAGTGAGATTTACAAATCATTTCTATGGGCCTATGCTATGTGATAATATCTGGAAACATATTCTCTAAGCTTAGAGTCTAAGGCCTGAGTTCAGAGAAAATTAATCAATATTAATTAATGGCAATTATTCCAACTGGATTTAAATATTGTTTATGTTTATCGATAGTGTGTGAAGCAATCCCCAACTATATTTAAATAAGAAAAGAAAGAAGTATCCAGCATTATACTGCTCATTTCTTCTTTCATTAACTTTACATCTACAATTTAAAGTGTCATAACTTTGTATTGCTTTTCTCTTTCTTAATAGAAAAATATATCTCTTTAAATGTTGAATACTGTAATGTCAGGTCATATGTCACATACAAATGTGATTGAGCTTTTTGTTAAATTCTAATGCTAGTTAACAGCTAACTAATTAATTAAATTGGGATTATAACTGATAAATTGGAAGGAGGAAGCATTTGTAAATATAATTTGCTTTGGAAATATATTCTTGATAAAACCCTTTAAAAAATCTTATCTCTTAATGTTGCTTCACAATTTAGTCCTGAATCTACTTCATTTTTATTATATTATTTGTGCTATAAACACTAGGGTAGATTACTCTTTAATAGAAAATATAAAAATGTTAGCAATGCTTTTCCCAGTTGTTAATTTTTCAAATGTGCCCAAGTTCCACAAGTAGCCTCCAACACATGAATTTTTTGCCCTTGCTTTAGATTTTGCACAACAGCATGAGAGAAAGCTTTATGGTGATGAGCCATGGATCTAACTTAGCCTAGTAATGACCATACAAGATGTATTGAAAACTTGGCTTTGAGCAGAGATTTGGAAATGTGACATATGTTAATGCAATGTAATGTCTTTAGTGTCATTAATGTTAATATAATATCTGAGAAATATTTGTAATGACTTAGAAATATTTGTTGCAGGACACTCTTTTGGACTTAGCAAGCATGGTTTTGACTGTCTACCTAATGACTTGATACCATACTAAGTAGAATCTGAGACTGCCTACAATAAATAGATAGGCTTTGCTTGCTGTCTGCCTACTCAACCAGACCCATACAATTTCTCTGTCAGAGAAGCTAGCTAGCAAAGAGCTTTTCCTAAGATATCTCACCTAAGAAATTTCCATTTCCAGAGGGCAAAACATATTAGATATGCCTGTAATTTCTGCGTCATTCTTGTGTTTGTCTGAAAGGCAATAACTGCAAAGTCAATTCCTGAATTACATGGATTGTTTGAGACATTAATTCATAAAACCCGAAGGATTTGGCAGAATATTAGAAAACTCAAAACAATTCTATTATTATGGGAGACTTTTTGTGGAACAAAAAATATTGGGGTAGTTAACACAGGAGTTCACTGTGCAGATGATGGCAGTCATTAATATGTGGCAAGTAAATAGGCAGTCCTAGTTAGATGCTATACGTTCTGTGCAAAACTCTGAAGGCTTGCTTAAAGATAGACAGATCTATTATGTTTGGGCAGGAGGGCCATGGCATCTTGGGATAAGGGCAGAAATTGGAAAACTGCTGTTTTGAGCATCCTACCAAGTGCCATGGCAGCAGAGCAAAGGAAGTATGCAATGTGGTATCACCAATGACAGCATCAGCCATGAGAGGTTAGGATAGTATTGTCTACGCAATGTACAAAGTATCACAATTACCATGCTGTCATGGCTCTGGGAAGGATCCCTAGAACTGTGGCTGCTTGAAGTCTGATTGCAATTTTCATGGAGAAGAAGTTATATCGTTTTGTACAAATATCAAGAGGCTTAAATGTTTAAATACACCACAAATCTCCTCATTTGAATACTGAACATTTTCCAGATATTCTTTGCATATCATTGTCAACAAACTATTGGTACCTGTGGTTGTCATCTAATTATATTTGTACTTCATATTTGATAACTTTTAGTTATTGGAACGGACTCATATATGATCACTACCATGCACTGGCAGTGTTTTGAAAATAATTGATTGTTGTCATTATTTTTAATTGGTATTATTATTTAATAGCTAACAGCATATTATTTTTTTACTTAATATGTCGGTCAGAATGAAAACAGTCAAAAGATGCCAATAGTCTTCAAATTATTTGAGATCTAAGGCAAACTTCATGAGTTTATGAAACTTCATGAGGAAACCTGTTCCATTCTTATTGGAACAGAACAGTACCACATTCTTAGGAAAATGATCCTAATGTCTAATTTGAATCTTTTCCTTTGCAGTTTCAATCCATTGGTTCTGGACCTGCCATGCAGGGCATAAGAGAATAAATCCACTTCATCCTCACCCTTTAGATATTGGAAGAATGCTATCGTATCTCCTCTCAGTTTTCTCTTGTGCAGGCTAAACATACCCAGTTCCTTTAAATCTTTCTCATATGACTTGGTTTCCTGTCCTCTCACCAACTTGGTAACCGTGTTCTGAACTCACTCCAGTTTGTCATTTTTTTTTTTTTTAGACTGTGGTGCCAAAACAGAGAGAGTTCAAGTGGACTGAGACAGAATAGAGAGAAAACAATTACTTGTTATGATTTGGGCTCTATGTTCCTTTTAATATACCCCAAAGTAGCACTTAAGAATTTAGTAGTTGCATCACAGTGTTGGTTCATGTTCAGCTTGTTATCTGCTAGAACACCTTAACCCTTTTCACATGTATTACTGCTAAGCCAAATCTCTGCTATCCTTTATTTCTTCTTCTTTGCTCACTAGATGCAGGACTTTATATTTCTCCCTATTAAATGTCATCCTATTTGTTTTGGGTCCAGTGTTCAAATCAATCTAGATCTTCTAAAGTTTTAATCGCTTCTTCTAATGTTGTGTTATCTGTCAATTTGATAAACATCCCTTAACTTCCTAATCCAGGCCATTAATAAAATGTTAAACAGTACTGGTTCCAGAACTGAGTCATGTGGCGTTCCAGTTGACAGTACTCTCCAAGCAGATGCGCAGATATTAACAAGCAGTCTTTGGCTGTGGTCATTCAGCCAATTCTAAATCTAACAGAATTATCATCTAGCCTGTTTTTAACCATTTTATTAATGAAGATTGCATGACAGATTTCATTGAATGCTTTGCTGAAATCACGGTATGCTAATTCCACACATTCCTCTGTTCTGTTAAGCTAGTAACTTTGTCAAAGACAGAGATGAGATTAGCCTGGCATGACTTGTTTGTGATAAACCCATGCTGGCTCTTGTTAATTTTGTGGTCCTACCCTTGTGCTCGCAAGCATCCTATTCGAGTTGCCCAGTATAGATATTAAGCTGACAAGTCTATAATCTTCCAGGTCTTCTTTCCCTTTTTTGTAGATAGACATGAAATTTCATCTTTTCCAGTCTTCTGGGACCTCACCAGTCTTCCAGATTTCTTAAAGATTACAAAGGAAGTTTCACCTCTGCTAGCTCCTTCAATGCCCTAGAATGTAATGCATCTGGCCATGGAGTTTTGAATTTGTTTAAATTAGTTAAATATTATTTTACTCTCTCCTTGTCATTCTTTAGCTGCAGCTCATACCTTCTGCCAGTGGCATAGCTATGGCCAACTAGAGCTTTATTTCCCTTCTGAGAGAAGACAAATGTAAAAATGAGTGAAGGTATTCTGTCTTCTTGCCATCATTTGTTAACATTTTATCCATTTGTCCTTGTTTTTGTTTTGTTTCTGACATGTAACTGATACCCTCTTGTTGTATTGGGCATTTCTCACAAGTCTTAGTTCACTTTATGTTTTAGTCTTTCTGGCAGAATCCATACCAGTTTCTGGTAACTTCTATCTTTCTTTGATTATATGCCCCTGTTTCCATTCCCTATACATATGCCTTTTCTTCCTGACCATTTTAGAAAGCTCTATGTTTACTTACCTTGATTTCTTTAGATGTCTCCTATTTTCCTTCTGGTAGGAATGTCAGATTTTAAATTACAAATTTCAGTTTGTGCAGATATTCACTTCAGCTGTGTCTTAACCATATAGCTTTTGCTGATGGGGTTGTTATTGATGCCCATTAGGATTTAACAAAGAAGTAATTGCTGATCATACAGTTTAGAAAAAAAGCTGATGATTATAGAAATCCTTTTTTTTTTTTTTTTTGGTATTTTGTATTTTTGTTAGACATTTTGAAGAAGATATATAAACATGAAGAAGAAACAAGAAAAAAGGATGAAGCACAAATCAATAAACAAGATTAGAAAATCCTTGAAATCCCCTCCCCAAGCATACTGGTAGAAATTGAGCTTATTATCTGGCAATAATGTTTATTATGGTATTTCTATCTTAACTTCCACAAATGTTAAGGTTTTGTGGGCATTTCTCTTTGATACTCAACAGGAGGACTTTCTGAATAGTAAAAGAGAATTTTCAATATAGAGTTAAATGTAGGAACAGCTTCCGGGAAATGTTGGCTTGTCAGCTGTTGTTGTTTTGCTTTTGATTACTTATTTTGCAAGTGAAAGTTAGGATCTCTTTTTAGAATTACTGCACTTTTAAGTAGAGTGGTTGCTAAAGTATGTCCTCTTTGTAGTTCTTTCAGTTGATTCTACCCTAGTAGAACTACAATGAACTGGTAGTGACTGTGGCAGGAATGAATTTGTTGCCTGAGGAATATTATTATCACGATGAACTCATGCATTAAAAAAGGAAGTTAGGTAAAATTTACATAACACTCCTGCATTTGCTTGAATGAATTCTTGGATTATTGTACAAGACTGACAGTGTTAAAATGTTTCTGGCTTGTGGCATTCTCAACAGATTAGTAAAAATAGTTGTCCGACTTGACAGTGGAATTTATATTGTGCTTTGAAAGTCATTGAGCAAATATGAGAAAGTGAAAAATACATTTTCGGCACAATGAGCCTTTGCACTGTGAGAAATGTACAGTTGAAGCAATGATAGCACCTACAGAGTTGTTTCTCTTTTCATACTTCTAAGATGCCTTGATCAATTAAGTAGTAGTCCAGCCACTCCAGTCCGAATTAATCTAAATATTTTGTGCCTGTAATATTTTGTAGTATTTACAGTTGGGGTGGGGGTGGGGGAGAAAATAATGGCATTCTGCAGAAACTACAATACACTTCAAGCACAAGTCAAAAACTGTTCTTGATACTATATAAAATTTGTAACTTTTTTTACAGGTCAAATATGCTATTTGTGCACTGATAGATCAAACCAAGGTTCATGCCATTTAGATTCTGCAACTAGGAGCTTCTTGGCACAGCCAGTTGCATATATGAAGGAGCTCTAGTTAAAGTGTCTTGTGGTGGCCCATTTGTCTACTGGGAGATCCCAGTGGGCTTAATTGGCAGCAGTGGTGAGAAGGTCTAGGTGCCATTTGATTTCTCACAGTGACTCTGGATGTTGCCACATTGCCTTTTACTGCACTGTTGTGTCGCAGAGGAGCAAGTAGCTTCACTGGTCCTGCCTTGAGGAAGCATCAAGCAGGACACCATACTTTTTTCTTGGAGTCAGGTATTTAGGAATGTCTGACCAGGATAGTTATTATGGTGAACAGCTGTTACTTGGCATTTCTGCAGGAAGCTATTTAAATACTTCAAGGAATATGATCACTACCCTGATACAATAATACAATAATTTTATTTATTTATTTGGCTTGTGAAATAATTAACTAGCAAAGAGATAATTTTTAAAAAATTAAACATTGAGCACACAGGGGATGTGGCAGTGGGGTACAGTCATTTGCATGGTTAGCCTCTGGGGAAAGGCAGTTTAAGCAAAGGTAGCTGCATTGCTCAAAAAGGGAAGTTTTAGGGTTGTTTCTCAGTTGCAAACTCGGTATAAAATAATCTGTCCCTCCTATGTGATGGGACAGGAAAACAATTCCCACTGAAAACAATGGTGAAGTTTATTTTTCCCCTTTGCTGCATGGGGGAGGGGAGAGCACTGGTAACAACTGTCCTCCACTCCACCTAATGCTGATTTAAAATATAGTTAAGGATGTAATAGGCAACAGTCTTCCAGATATTGGCCCCTTTAGCATGTCTGTACTATAATACTTCTTTCAGATGCATTTAAACTTTAAAGCAAAAGGGTGGTAAATATTTATCAGAAAGTCAGATTGATTTGATGTGGAACAGGACCACACTAGTGCCTGATCTTTATGTGGCTACTGCAGTTGTGCTGTGTTCAACTGAGCAAACATCTACTTGATCTAGCTCTGATTTCATAGCAGTCCCCCAGTCTCCCCTCAAAAGGATCTCAAGTAGCAGAGCTGAGCAAGGCCCTGGCCAGAGAGTGCCTACCAATCATAATAGACAGCATTGGGCTAGATCAGTGTTGTCCAAACGTAGCCACTTTAACATGAGTGGACTTCAACTCCCAGAATTCCCAGCCAGCCATGCTTCTTCACAAAGCTGGATGCTACTTGCTCTGTAGAGGTTCTACCTTCCTTCTTTCCTGCAGTCAGTGGAAGAGTCTCCCTTCTGTACTCAGACTGTGTACACCCACAATCCTGGGGAACTATGTATCATAGCTGTGAAAGGAGCGAAGGTCCTCTGAAAGTGGGAGCTACCCTTCCGTTCTCCGCCAAACCAACTTTTCATTGCCCCTTTGTAAGAAAACAGGGAAGTGTTAGTGTTAGAGAACCAGATGTTATCTAGTTTAGATAACACGTCTGTGCATATTACTGGACTCCACCTCCCATCAGCCACACATGGCATGGTCAAGTATCATAGGAAAAGTAATCCAACTACATCTGGATTACAAATTAATTATTCCTGGTATAATTGTTTTAGATTAATTTTATTAATAAACCTAAGCCATTAATAAATGGCATTCAGTGGTATCTCTGAAAATAGAGCTGCCTCTTAACTGCACACATTCAAACTGAAGATTTATTTATTTATTTTATATGGTCATCCATCTCTCTGTGGCATCTATGACATATAAAAACACAATCCAAAATGAATGAAAAACATCTATCTATCTATCTATCTATCTATCTATCTATCTATCTATCTATCTATCTATCACAAGATATAAAGGTAAGGTAACGTTAATTAAGGTAAAGCCCTATCCAGAATAAAATATCAACACCTCATGGACTGATAATTATATGACCTAATGAAATGTTCTTAGTAAAAATGTATAAGAGTATACAATAAAGGTAGTTAGCAAATAATCATTTATATTTGTAACTATTAAAAAAAAAAACAAGAGACAGTTAATAGACAGTTTTTGACAAGGTATTAAGTAAATTCATGAGGAATAAACTATCAGAGGTTGTTACCCATGCTAGATAAATGGAACCTCTGTGTTCAGTGGTATTCAGTTGAGTCCAGATCTAATTGGATTAAGAGTATATCAGTGAGATTCCATTGAGTTGAAGTCAGAGTCAATACTCTAGGTAGACTTATGGAAACAGATGGGTATATTTTAAGTATGACTAAGGTTGGATCTATATTGATTAATATTGGATCCACAATATCTGATTACTCTAGTATCAGATCTCTAGAAAAAAACTGAGGAACAGCCAGTATCTTGTCTTGGCAGAAAGGAGTCTGGATTAGATGAATGCAGAAAACTGATTTTGTAATGCTTTTATTATGATCGTAATCTAGTGATATATATGTATTGCCTATAAATATTTCACAGTTATGTTTCATTTGGCCATCCTTTAAACCATTCTTATTTAGCACTTTTACATTTCAGTAATGGATCTGATTGCATGCTCTCCATTATAGTTTTAAATATTTATTTCCTTCCAAATAGTTCAAATACAATTTAAGGTATTTGCTAAAAAATTTAATTCCACATAACAGGTTTATTTGTGATAGCCAGAGCAGTGGGTTTTGTTTTTGCAAAACAGAACCTACAACCCCAAATACTGAGCTCTGAAAAGTCCCACTTGAGAATGTGGCAGGAGATAGATGAAGAGATCCAAAACCATCGTCAACTTCCAGCAAATCAAGCATTACACGCCCATAAAATTGAAATGTTGGTTTAGTTTTTAAATATGGAAAAATATGGAGAGATGAAAATACTTTTAGTCATTTCTGCCCTGTCAAGCTATAACCAGTGTTCTGACATCAGAACTCTCCAATTTAACCATAAGATCATTTTGCCCACAAAGCGTTTGGTGAAAAATTTTTATTATTAAAGGCAAAAGAATATGCCTAGTGCCTCTTTTCAATATTCTGATATGCTGAAGGGAAAATTAAAGTTTAGCACCTTAAGTAAAAGTGTACACCTCACTCCATTTTCAGGTCGATTTAGTTTATTATTGTGCACACATCTTTAAGAAGCTCAGCTATGAAACAGTGTCTGAGACAGAAGCATTAAACAAGCCCAAGTGAGTTTCATAGCTCAACTGGGAACTGTCTCTAGATTTGCCATAATCAAAACCAGTACTGTATTACTGTCTTCTGCCCCCAGACTTTAATATAGGTATGCCAAGTGTACTGAAACTTGGTGTAGGTACATCAACTTTTCAATAACTTGCAGGATTTTTCTGAGAGAAAGTCTATAACATATACATCATATGTATATACATATACAAAATAGTTTCTGCAGAAATGACATATCCAGTGTCCATTCCCAAGAACATGGTAAAGTAACTCTGTGTTTGTCAACATGTTTTACCAAACCTGACAGTCTGTAATTCTGAATAAATATTTTAAAATTGAGTTAAAAAGTAAATAAAGGTAATAAATTAACATAAGTAGTCTCTAAGATAACATGGGGGGGGGGGGAATAGGACAGGTAACAGCAAAACAACTTGTGATCAAAACAGAGGATGAATTTGTAGCATGTCATAGATAGACAAACTTATAGAAGCTGTTTGGTTTTTTGTTTTTTTTTCCTAAGCAGATCCAGATGCAAAATAGGGACATGGAGAAAGGGCATGCAACTAGAATTAAGGACAGGTCAGATACTTCTGAATACATCTTCAGAAACAACATCCACTCCAGGATTTCACTTTAAGATTTGTCTAATATAAAATATGGGTTAGGGTGAATCTTTTAGTTTTTATTATTATTATACTATGGGAAGTAATCTAGTTTTTCATTTTCTATAAACTGACCAGACTTCCACCAGAATAATTCTAATCTACTATCATCTTGCCTGTCATGTACTGTTACTTTTTAATATCAGCTTGCATGGTTATGAAACTAGAATAAACATTCTTTCAGCTCTTACAGACACATCACTGATACTGGAAGATTTTAACAATTGCTCTAAGTTTACTATGAAATTTACCATTAAGCATGCAAAGATATATTGAAGTGATCATCTTGAATACCAATATTTGTATCCCTGTAGATGTTATTATTTATTCAATGTGTACTACACCTTTTTGCTTATATAAACACACAAGGTATCTACAACCTGAGTAAATTTCCCAAAGCTCAGATTGTTTCCAAATTGTTATTCTTTTATTCTTAGCTTACTCAAACCATGATAAACTAAAGGTCAAGAGCCAATTGTGCTTGCAATCAGAAGTTTATTTTCACAAGGAAAAAGGTATTTAATTATTTTTAAAATTGTACTTCAAGACTATCAAACTTGTACTTATCTAAGAAAGATTCAACAGAAAGGCTTCACCTTAGCTTCTTCTCTTGGCCTTAAAAAGAGGCTGCTATGACAGTTACTTTGGGGCATATCTATCACCTATCAAACAGTTCTGTAGACTTTTGAGTTCATCTATATACTCCTTGACAAGGCCCATTTAATTGACTGGGTTTGTTTGCATTAGAAAGCTTGTAAGGTAGTGTAAAGAGAGATACCAAATGCTAGCTTTGAGTATAAATTTCATTGAGTGTCTTGCATATGAGAACATTTTTGATTGTGAAATTATAGCCACTCCTCAGTTAGTGACTACCTTGGCTAGCAACCATTCACATTTACGATGGAAATAAAAGGTAATAAAAAATCATTTCCCAACCTATATGGGCATTTAAACAACAAAAACCTTAAGTGTGAAACTGATTAAGGTCTGGTCAGTTTCAGGCAGCAGCCTTGAGCTAGCTGGAGGATTCTAATCAACTAGTTAAGATCACAGAGCTCAGCTTGTTAACTTGCCCTTAGCACTTTTCAGGGACATGCTGTGCTGCAGAGAAAAGCAGCTCAGGAAGAGATGCCTTGTTTAAGCAAACTCTCCGCCCTGTGAGGGGGCCAAAAAAAAAAAAGGAAAATAAATGTGTCAGACACAGGACACTGTACAAGAGAACTTTATCTGAATGAAACAGCAGCAACCAGTGATCCTCACAGCCTTCGCTTAATGACCAAATTGTTGGAACAGGATGCAATCACTAAAAAAGGAGAGGTTCTATTGAGTATATGATGTCTCTGAAAGAGGCTTCATCTGGAGGAAAACAGATCAGAAATAATAAAGGTAGAATATAATTCCAACCAATAAACTATAATACAAGATAAGGATGAATTACGTTATATTTATCATATTTATATATAATATTAATTCATTATATATTTATCATAATAAAATTACCTGGAAGAATTTAACTTACCATAGTACAGCCTGGTGAGCCCACAAAAAGAGGATTGGAGGTATTCTTTTTGAAGGGCTGTTTGAAAGCAAATAATTTAATTGCTAATATGAGGAACTGATTGATTCTTAGGGCCTGAGAGGAGGCATTTTGAATAGCTGTGCCCCTTTCTCCTCTTCTCTCACTCTCTCTCTCTCTCTCTCTCTCTCTCTTTTTTGGTCTTCCTCCTCCCCCCCCCCTTTTTTTTCTCTTTTGTGGGTTGATAAAAGCTTCTTGTTGTTTAGAAATGGCAACATTTCTCAAATTCTTCTCTTTAGCTTAAGTAACAGTTAAAAAAAATCAGGTATTTGCTAACCCATCTATTGTTTTGTAGAAAAATTTGAATGTCAATACAAGTGATCAGTTCATTGACATGTTCAGGGAAATGTTCCCAGCTTATAGGTTTTAATAAATGGCAAGCCCACTTAAAATTAAAGAGCAGTAACAGGATGTTGAGCTGATAGCAACCAAGGGAATTCCCAAAGATATAAAGTAGTTATGCAAATTGCAAACAACAGCTGAACAAAGGTAAAACTTGAAGGGGATGTAATAATTCTGTGCATTTTACTATATTTCTCTGAAAGAGAATGTCATTGTTTCTGGAATGATCTTTATTTATGAGAGTTTTCTTTATATATTTATAGAGACATGATTGACATGTCATACTTGTCAAAGAGAAAGCCACACACAATTTAGTTTCAGATTTTCTCAGCATTCTCCTTTGTGTATGTATGAATGTGTCTATATATATACGTATTATGTTTGTGTAATATGCAACTATACATTCATACTGTATGTGTATTACTTATAGATACACACATACACAAACTGAGAAAGATAACTGTATAGGGTGAGATTTCTGTATTCGATCTCCAGGAGTAACATGAGAGTCACTTCTGTGTGTCTGGTTTCTTGATGTTCACTTAATATATTTTGATTGACTGATACAGCTACTTCCCTACCATTGCCACTTTCTGAGAACCGATAATAGTAGCTTATATAATATTATTATATGACTTGTATAATTTGTTTACCAGATAGCATGGGTTCTATCAGTGTTGAACTAACTACCATACATTTTTGGGTTGGAGTAAAGAAATATAAGGACAATTAATTCATTTCCCAGAATTAATGGGAAATGAATTAATTGTCCTTATATTTCTTTGCTCCAACCAAAAGGGAGGAAACAGTTATGTTTTTAAATGTATTATCTCATTCATGTTGCTAATAGCCTTGTAAGTTAGCCATAAGTACCATCCTTTCCATGATGAAGAGCTAAGAAGTAATGGCTTGCCTAAGGAAGACTTCCTGCTGAGTTCTTGTCAACGTCAAAATTTGATATAAGAATTTATCAGTTCATACATATCTATAATAACACATCTATATCTGTAATAACAAGATTTTAATGGTGTACCTTCTACAAACACATTGCTCTCAAAGAATGAGAGTCGTCAAAATGTTATCTTCTGTTGAATATGATTTTCTTTTTCTTTTATCTGATAAATTGCACATCTAATGCTAGACTAAAATATTTTCACAATATTCTTTCTTGTTATTGGTATGTTGCATTTCAATCTTATGGAATTGTCAGATATTTTGATAGCATCACAGAAAGCATGTATTAAGAAATTAATCATCCTATACTCTGATGTGAATGTTGTGTTGGGAGAGTAAATAAGGTGTGGGATGATGTTATAAATAAAATTTTAAATTCTGTGAAATAGAGAAATAGTTACAAATATATGTCTCTATATGCTGATTAAAAAATTCATTACTGGTTACATACGTTTTTGCATTTCTTTTCAATGTAATTTCCTTGAAAATTTACAGATTTTGTGCCATTGCAGTTGCCATCAGTCTTCCTTTATCCCTTTAGCCTATGATTATTCAGCAGATAAATAAATAGTTTTTCTCTTTGGTAGTTACCGTACCTGTATATATTTGAATGGACAAATTAATGAATGACAAATACATTTTATTCACTTACATATAATTATGCAAAACAATGTATAACAATGCAGTGAGCAATTACTGTAGTTCAGTGATCAAACACATATTTTCCGTGCATATTTTGCTGAAGGGCTAGATGGATTTATATAAATTGTGAACAAATTGTAAACTGCACATTGTGCAGCAAGGAGCAAGACCATGGCTTTTGCATAAGGACAGTCAGAAGCCTGGGAGTGTTCAGATAAGGCAGAATGTGAGGTGGTCCATATTCTGGGTACTTACAAGCCATATTTCCCAATAAGATTTGGCTTCCCTTGCATTCTTGCAGTGAGAGTTTGCTGAAACTCCACACTCCATATGAAGTTAAGCAGGTGGGGGCCTGGTTATGGGTGTCTGTAGGGGGGCACCATCATGACTGGAGCACCACCCCTTGTTCACATGTGTGGTATGTTGCCATACGTACAAAAATGACAGGGCTTTGATTACAGTGCCATGAGCAGCATCTTGCACATTTTGAACCTCTGGACTTGATTATGTGCCTTTTTTGTGACTCTCTCTAAACTGTGGAACACTTTGCCTCCTGAAGTATGGAATGCCTGAACCAACTAGTATTTTAAAAGTTTCCACTGAGCCCTGGAGGCTAATGGTGTGTGGCTTCCTAGTAGACAATTGTTCAGTTATTGATTGCTTCTGGTTTTATGAAATTTATTTTATTATTGTTGATTGCACAGTCAGCCAGATGTTTAGACTGGATTTGGGATTTTTATCCACCCATCAAGTCCTTCCCAAAGACCTGGGATAGGCACATGTTGTTGTTTGATGGTGTTAAAGGTATCGTTGCAGGATATAAGCTGCTCCAAGTAAAGCTGCCTTTTGCAATTGACTGATAGTGATTTTGTCAGTGCCGATGGTCTTCAAGTAGTACTCCAGATGTTTTGTGATTGCAGGCGCCTATTACTGTTGGTACTATCTTTGCTTTCTTTTGCCACAGTCATTCTATTTCTATTTGCAGATCTTTGTATTTTGTGATTTTCTCCAGTTCTTTCTCTTCTATTCTGCTGTCTCCAGGTATTGCAATGTCCACTGTCTAGACTTTTTTGTCTTTCTTATCAACAATTGTTAAGTCTGGGGTGTTGTGTGGCAGGTGCTTGTCTGTTTGAATTCTAAAGTCCCAGAGCACTTTAGCTTCTTCATTCTATTCCTTTGTCTGTTTTGTGGTCCCACCACTTCTTGCTTGCAGGCAGCTGATATTTCTTGCAGATATTCCAATGCACCATTGTTGCTATTTTGTCATGCTGTTGTTTGTAGTCAGCCTGTGCGATCTTCTTGCAGCAGCTAACTAGGTGGTCCACTGTTTCTTCAGCTTCTTTGCAGAGGCAGCATTTCCTGTCCATTGCTGTCTTCTCAATTCTGGCTTTGTAGGCATTTGTTCTTAAGGCTTGGTCTTGTGCAGCCAGAATCAGCTCCTCAGTCCCTTTCTTCAACTTTCCTGCTCTTAGCCATTGCCAGGTCTTCTTGTTACCTGCTTTGCCTGCTAGTTTTTTTTGTGTACTGGCCATGTAATACTTTACCTTGCCATGTCTCTTTTCTATTCTTCATTTGATCTTTCTTATAGGCCAGTTTGGTCTTGTTGGTATTCAGTAAGCCTTCATGGTATACTAGCTTCAGCGCATCTTCTTCACTGTCCTTCAGATATTCTTCCAGTGCCCTTTTTTCTTCTCCAACTGTCTGGTGTACTTGTAACATTCCATGCCCACCTATGCCCCTTGGTAAGTAGAGTCTGTCAATGTCGCTGCATGGATGAAGGGCATGATTATTTCTTTTTAAACTGTTTTCCATTCTTGCTGACATAAATGAGAAATAGTATTTTCTAATCAACATTTTCAAAATAAATGTTGTGCCTACAGAATTACAAAATGGTTTAAGAAGATGTTACAATTTTTTGGAATAAAAATGTTTCTGAAAATATACAATACAATACAATACAAAATCATTCTAACTGGAATAGATAGGAACCCCTTTCTTCCCTTCTCATATGAGATCCATTCGCTGATTTGTCTTCCATCCCCAAAAGATTGTCTATGATAAATTATCATATTTAATCTTTAACATGATCGTGTATACTAGCAAATATGTCAAATAGCGCATGTTTTGCTATTTACATCTTGTCTGATAGAGAATAGGTCATTTGTGTGTGATTTTCAATTTCATTATTGAGTAGGTACGTGTAAATCTTTAGAAAGATGATGATGATGATGATGATGATGATGATGATGATGATGATGATGATTTTGTTCTGAGCTTCAAGTTATATATGAATGTTCTCCCTTCCCTCCTTTATTATTTATAATCCATGCTCTTTGAGCAATGACCAGGACTAATTTGTAACCTTACATCCTTATATCTGATTCATTCACTTCTGGAAAGCGGAGAACTGAAGTAAATATTCAGAAACTTCTTATACATAGAAATATATATATATATGCTTATTGAGCTTAAAGATACTCTTAAAGATTCTCACTGAAGGATTCTTCAAAGCCAGCTGGAACAGGATGAACATTTTTTACATGAATTCATTGTAATGCTAATTCATTTATATATTGCTTGATTTAAATACACAATGTGTATATAGATGGACAAAACTTCACAGAGGGCTGGTCCTCTGAATGGTCTCTGTTGTTTCCTAGCAGCTAATGACTGAAATGGGATCCACTGCCACTGGGAGCCTTTAATTTACCTGATATTGTACAGATTGTCCTGATCTGATGCAACTTGACAGCTACCATTTCAGTACCTCTCATTAACAGTTTTGGTGAAAAACAGTGGCTACTGTGTCTCTCCTCTATGCTTTAATTTCCATAGTTCACATATAGAGGCTGGCTGCATTCTCCCTTTGCACAGGGTGCAAAATAATATGGCTTCATGCATAATTAATGCAGCTAGAAAGATACCCAAGAAGATCCAGGCTTTATTTTATTTCTTAGTGCCTCTTTGGAGGCATAGCCATTACCACAAACCTTCTGGGATAGAATAGGGGAAACTTTGGGCCAGCATACTGCTTTTACTTACAGGGTAAGGAGATAGTAAGACAAAATTTTGTGGAGGTTTTGGGCTAGATGAGGCAAGATGGGAAGGATCGAGAGAATTAATGAGAGAGGGAGAAAGACCAAGAGATAGATTTTCTATAAATCTCAAGCAAGCTGATATATTAAGATTCCTAGCAATAGTTAGCTCAATGATAAATATTTTTCCCTTGGATTTTGAGCTGATATGATGATACATTGTAACAAACTACATCTACCTGAAGAGAGTGGAAGCTTACAAGTTTCATTCTGTAAGTGCTAGTATTATTCCTAGGAAAGTATGCATAGAATTTACAGTCTACATAGTACTTATTTTACAATTTCATAGTCTCTGTGTGTGCATGCATCCAGGAGAACTGTGTGTGTGTGTGTGTGTGTGTGTGTGTTGTGTGGGGTTTCTTTTTTACTTTTTATTACTGGTACTACTAGCTCATTGGAAGCTCTTTTATTCCACTTCAGACTACTTGCTCTTCTGCCTACTTAGATTGAAAGTAGCTCTCTGGGGATTTAAGAACACTTGCTATTTGACTTCTGTAACTGAAGATGTCAAGAACTGAATCTGGAACTGTCTTTCTGCCAAACATGTACTACAGTATACCACTGTTCTATGTTCTTTCCCATGTATTAGATATTATTATTATTTTTTGTAAAGATAATGCTCTGAGTTACAGAAATTACTATTTTAAAAACAATAAACGACAGACTGTCAACTCTAGCGGGATTCCACGCTCATAGACCCATGTGATAGTATTCCTTAAGAAATTTCCCCAAGAATTCCCTGATCAAGAATCTTTCAGGTAATGGATGAATAAAACACCATTCATAAATTTCTCTGATGGATGTATTTTACAGAATTCATCATAAAAAACACAATATCATGCTGACTGAGATCAAGAGCCTATCCATTTGGTGGCAATTTACAGCCACCGTGACCTGTGGCCATTGACACTGAATTTGTTTAATCCCTTTGAAAGTTTTTCAAGTTGATCTTCATCACTAGCTGTCATGGCGGATTCCTTCCTTTAATTATGGACTGCACAAAGAAATACAACTTTTCATCTTTGCTGAATCAAGCACTATTGTGATTCATTGGAAGATTCCATGATTTCATGTTGTGATTGGGGAGGAAACGTTTTGCTTCAGACCCCATCAGTACCTCTGTGAATCATCTTTGCCATTGTAATGCCCAGGCTCTCAATGTATTGTCAAAGGCTTTCACGGCCGGCATACGATGGCTGGTGTGGGTCTTCCGGGCTGTGTGGCCGTGTTCTTGAAGTTTTGTTTCCTAACGTTTCGCCAGCACCTGTGACCGGCATCTTCAGAGTGCAGGAGCACAGACAGGACCAGTTCTCTCTGTGCCCAGGGTGATGTGACCCTTCTGTGGGTATTTATAGAGATCTGAGGGGGGGGGGAAGGGGGGATTGGGGGTGTATGTGGGGGGTTGAGTTACTGAGTGGCTGCTTGTTTTGGTGTCAGCATCTGTGTGTATCTTCCTGGGGATTAGGCTCTGAGAGTCTAAAAATCAACAAAACCTGGCTACCAATCCTGAAAAATACGGTCTGCAAAAGGTCAACGAACTCAGCTCAACCACCAGGACATGTGAACAGTTCACACAATGAACTTGCTAATCACCCCCAGCAGCCCCTCGTTAACAATTCAATAGAAGAATAAACCCTGCCTAATCCCCAGGAAGATACACACAGATGCTGACACCAAAACAAGCAGCCACTCAGTAACTCAACCCCCCCCACACCCCCAATCCCCCTTCCCCCCTCAGATCTCTATAAATACCCACAGAAGGGTCACATCACCCTGGGCACAGAGAGAACTGGTCCTGTCTGTGCTCCTGCACTCTGAAGATGCCAGTCACAGGTGCTGGCGAAACGTTAGGAAACAAAACTTCAAGAACATGGCCACACAGCCCGGAAGACCCACACCAGCCAACCCAGGCTCTCAGTTTGCAGATTTCATTTTTGAGCCCTTTATTTATATTTTGTTCTAAACATTTCAAATAACTTTGCATTGTCAGAAAACATGGCCACCTCTTTGTTCTCTTCCAATTTTAGATAATTGAAAAATGAATTAAAAAGCATAGTGCTCAATGCAGACCTTTTAAGGACCGAATTCTTTATAAAAATCTTTAAAAACTGTGGTGATGGTTGTATACTTAGTATACATTTATCTTGTAGCAATGTTTTGCTCATTTGTAAGCAGATTAGAAGAAAGTATGCCTACTGGGATGAATATGTAAGCTCCCAAAAATATAAAGTGTAGCCTGTTACTATAGTCAGATTAAATTTAATATTTTGAATATGAAATTCAAAGGCTGTGCTTCTTTGCATCATGATGCACATTTCATTGCTTGTCAGTTGGCTGCTGTGAGATTTTGCAATATGTAAGTTTGCCCCTTACAAAGGACAAGTAGAAGATGTTGCATAGTCTGCTGCTTGCCACAGTCTAGTATATAACATTTTGTTTGTTTGTTTGTTTATTTATTTATTTAAAAGATTTGTATGGCCACCCATCTTAAAGCACAACTCTGGACAGCTCACAACAAATAATAGAGCCACAAAACCATAAAAACTATAAAACTAAAACCCAGCACCTCAATGATCCTCCTGGGATGTCCCAACAACCATCTATAGACACCATTGCTCTTTGCCATAAGAAAGCCTTTGTGTGATCTCTGATGTCTTCCATTTGAGAGGATGTCTAGCATCTTTCAGTTGTCATTTTCTGTCATTTTGACTGACTATAGTTCAACAGGTGCCTGGACTGGCTATCCCCATGAGAATGAATGAATGAATGAATGAATGAATGAATGAATGAATGAATGAATGAGAGTTTCACACAATCAGTGACAATTCAGCAGTAGTTGTCCATTAAGGGACAATTTGTTTTCTCTTACACGAGTAAAATGTTACCACACAGGACATACACAGTCAGTACTGAAGTAGCAGAGGGCAAGCCAGAGTTGCTGATGTGATGTGTAATATTTGGTGATGTGCTTTAGAACCCAAATGAACTGTTGTTCTTCAATTATTGTGTCTAATTCAGATATCCTCCTTTATGAAACCCTTCTTTTGTAGAGAAATTGCTTTTATTTACCACAGTGCTGTTTATGGTGTTTGAACTTTCATTACCAATATGTCATGAGCACATGGACAGTGCTTGGGATGTTTTTGCTGATATGTGACATATTTTCTCATTATCTTCTCAGTGTCACACACAGACACACATAATGCATACAATACGGTTAAAAACCCACAAAATTAGTGAAGATTCCCCAAGAGTACCTGCTCCTCTCTCAGCAATACATGTCAGTTAATTTTTTTCTCTCAGTTGCAAACATTTAAGACTTTTGAGTCTCTGTGCTTCTATTCCTAAGCATGGAAATACATAATTCACAAAGGTATCACAAATACATTAGTCACCACCTATTTAGATTATTGTAATGTGGTTTGCATGGGGCTGCTGTTGAAAAACATTTGGAAGCTACAGCTAGTACAGCATGATGAAGCCTGAACAGTGAACAGTTTGTCCCAATATTCTTGGGTGACTCACTACTTTGGGAACTACATTGGTTGTCAGGTGGCTTCTGGAAGTGATTCAAGATATTCGTTGATATCTTTAGGACCCTACTAGGTTCTGGACTTGGTTATCTGAGGGACTACTTCTTCTATATTCTTCTGCCTGTTCATCAGATAAAATAGGGTCAACTACCTCCAGGTCCCACCCCTACAAGACTGTCACCTTTCAGAGCTTTAGAAGTTGGTGTTTTCAGTAGCCACCCCTACTCTTTGGAACTGCCTTCTAGTAGAGATTCAGTCAGCTTGATTCCTATTGAGCTTCAAGAAAATGAAGACCACCTACCTGTTCTACCTGGCACAGGAGGAATGCTATAACTAAAGGTGGGATTTGTGGGTGCATGTTGTTTGTATTTTTTCAGTTTTTTTGTTCTGGTCATTTTTTATGTCTATTTGGGGTTGTTTTGTTTGTCGACACTGTTAGTCACACTGAGTCTTTGGTGAGTGGGTGGCATACAAGGAAAGCAAACTGAATGTGTGAATGGCTGTCTTGAGAATCCTAATTGCTTATAAGTTAGTGAAGGATGGAGTAGTTTATCACTAGAGGCTAAAACATTTGCCCCCCATCATTAAGAAAGGCTGCCAAATCTATAGCTGTCATAAATGTTGCCTTCCACATGAGACATTATTTTCACTCAAGCTTTTTTGGCTGACAAAAATGTTGCTTGAATACAACTTGTGCATTTTATTAAACAGCAGGACAAAGGAGTTAGTGCTGTAAGATAAAAGATGGAGAAAGAGACAGGTATATGTGCCCCACACAGCAGGTGGGCAGGTTGAGGCATTATGATTGACATATTGGGAGTACTATGCAGTTTCACCTTGGGGATGCTGTTTATAGATGATACAGACCACTTATAGCAGATTGGGAGCAAACTCCAGAGAAACATTTCTCCTCTTAGTTTTTCAGTGTGCCATGCATATGATGCAGGACATCACTCAAGAAATCAGGTAAGAAACTATCACAGATGAAGGGATTTGCATTTACATTTAAAGCAAAACATTACTATAAATATTCACAGTGTGCTTTTTGAATTAGATTTCATGAAGCTTAACTTAAACAGTCTTATACATAGGTACATACATGTGCACGTGCTATATGTATATTGGCAATTCTTGTTTACAAAAAGATACTAAATTATTAGTTGTAAGAAAGTGCAGAAAAATCATATGGGTGCTACTTTTGGCAAGGGCCTATTTTTTTGCATGTAACCCTGAGATAAAAGTAATTTTTTAAAATATATAATTAGCAGAGGAATTGATAAAGAGTAGCTCCCTTATTGAGCAAAGTAGGGTATGTTAGATTAGAAAAGAAGGAAGTGACCTGATAGAATAAGGCCATTTTTTTCTGCTGATGGAAAAATATACTTCTCAATGGGAGTTTGGAGAGTCTATTGTTCATCAGAGGCTGGTTTTCAGCAGGCCCAAGTTACACAGCCTCTTTTAAGTCTGGATCACCAGCCTATTTCTCCCACTATTGAGCAATTACTCACCAGCCTTGCAGTCTCATTGTCTCAGGTGATCAGCTCCCTTCCTTTGTTCAGTATAAGGTCACAATCTGGCCCTTGATGCCTGTATGAATTCCTCTATCGTGGAGAGAGCCATCCTCACCATAAAGAAAAATGAAAAAAGAAAGAAAGAAGAAAAAGAATAGGTTGCACTACGCATTCAACACCTTTTCAATTTTATAGAGCCAAAAAGAAAATTTACCTTCTTTAGTTGCTACTGCAGTGTGCATGTTAAAACATTTTTAGATCAAATGTTTAGGGATAGTTTGTTGAAATCCTGCTCTTTAAACCCTGGTTTAAAACGATGCTCTTAAAATGCAGAATCGGGAGGGGGGGGGGCTTTGTCTCTGACCTATTAAAACAAATAAGAGCTGTCAAAAGCAACTGCCTACTTTTGCTTAGCTTCTGTTTATGAGGATTGCACAGAAACTGTACAAAATGATTGGGTCCAAAATGACTTGAAGTTTCTATGGGCTTGGCAGAGCCATTCTTTGTATATGTGTGCGTTTTCCTGTATGAAAAGTGCAAAATCTGCACTGTCTCTAGTTTGATCCACTGTAGATCTGAGAGAGAAATAGAAAGCAAGCAGTATTTAAAAACACAGAAAGTCCCATTTAATTAAATGGCAGCACTTGGGATTTTATTTCGTTTGCATTACAGAAGGAATTTAGACTTCCACTGCTACCACCTGCTGCCAAGCTGAGCCTGGAGCATTGTTACTGTGTCTTTACAGATGCAGGTGAACTTAGTGCTCAACCACTTTCACAGTCCAGAAAGCATGACATTCCTTGTTACCAGTGGGAGGAAAGGCTAATTGAGAAGTGTGTATAAAAGCTGTAATGAGTAGCATTTACATGTATTGATTAGAAGTAGGGCCACCGTCTCTCATTTATCACTACCAGCAGCTGTGAATTTTTTTCCCCACGTCGATTGGCACGGCTCATATTCTTGCTCCCTTAGTTCTTTATTGCTTTTTCCTTCTTTCTCCTTTCGCTCTCTCCCCACCACTCCCTCCCCTTCCTCTCTGAACCAGAAGGCCGATCCACCAGCTGGAATGGGCTAGTAATTACTACAGCGACTCCACCAGCTGCCACAATTGCCAAACTGCTGGAGTGAAAAATTCCATCCTACATTTCCGATTTTTTACATTACCACTGCATAATCATATTTGACGAATAATTAACCTGAGTTAATACTTCAGAGAGCCATCTGCAAGTAAATTGATAAGCCAAGTGCTAGAAACAGGCTTCTATGGTGGACTAGAGGCTTTAGGCAACTGCCGGCAGCAGTTAGTGGTAAGGATCTCCTAATGTATGCACACCTCTGATCATCTTAATTAAGAGTGGCGTGCAGCCACCCCTTGTTGTCTTACAAGTTGCCTAAGGCAGTAGGACTGTAAATCAAGCACAGCAAAGCACTGAACTTTACGGTGCCTTCCTTGAAAGAAGCAGTGGATTCCACCTCTTTTCCTGGTCTTTTGATATGCTTTTCATTCTTGCATAGATTAAATTATACTGACTATTGCTACAAACATCAGCGGGAGAAAAAATGTGTCAGGCTCAGTTATTTATCTATTGTGAAGAACAACTGTCCAGGCAAAAATATAAAAATATTATTGACTGAAGCTCAGCATTCAAATCATGATATGAAACTCCTTTATAATGAGGCAGATCCATCTACCCCATTATTATCTACTCCAACTGACAGGGTCTGTCCAGGTCTTAGAGAGATGTCTTTTCCAGCCTGTTATTCTGTCTGAGATTATTTTAGCAGGAGATACAAGGAACTAAACCTCAAACATGTATGATTCCAGTTGCCTATGATGCTAACACCTCCTTTTTTCTCCAGCCTAGAACACTGTTGTGTTGTTGTAACACTCCATCGAGTCATAGCTAGCTCCTAGTGATTCTGTGGAGCTTTCCAAACTATCCTGTCTCTTGTTGCATTATGCAATTTTTGCAAGTGCGTTTCTGTGGCTTCCAGTACTCCATCTATCCCCCTCATGCTCTGAAGGGGATAGATGGAGTACTTCAACCTCTTCTGTTTCCATCCACCTTGCCCAGCATTATCATCTTTTTTGTAGATGCATAAGCCCTCATAATGTATCCAGAGTATTAGAGTATCTGTTTCATGTTCCTTGCTTCCAGTGAGCATTCTGGCTTTATTTTTCTGTAATACTAAATTGCTGGTTCTCATAACTGTTCAAAGAATGTGAAGCAACCTTCTCCAATACCATAGCTCAAAGGAGTCTTCCTCTTCCTCTCACTGTTGTACAGAGTTCATCCTCATATCTGTATATCATAACAGGAAATACCACTGAGGTGTCCATTCTAACTTCTGTCTTGACTGAAATGCCTCACCCTTTCATGAGTTTGTTGAGGCCCCTCAATGCTTTTTTTCCCTTCTCTGAATCTCTTTTGCACGCCCACCATCTTTATCAATTCTGGAGCCTAGATCAATGACTTTATTGTTCATTGTTTAACTTAAATTCTTCTAGTCATCCAGCTGATGTATTCTTAATTTTTAAGGAAAGCCCTCCCTTTTTCATGTGTTTTTAGAATGATCGTTCTTAGGTCTTCTTCAATTCCTGCAATCAAGGTAGTGTCATCTGCATAACTCAGGTTATTGACAGTCCTTCCACCAATTTTAGCTTTGTTGTATGCTGCCCAGAGTCACTTGTGGTGAGATGGGTGGCTATATAAATTGATTTAATAAATTAATAAATAATAAATAATTTTGACTCCAACCTTTCATTCTTCCAGACTGTAGCCATATGGTGTATTCTGTGTATAGTTTGAACAGGTATGATAGGTGGCTGTCTATCTACTTGGTCCTGGTCTTTGAATCTGTTTCTAACCTCAATCCTTATTCTTCTGAATGAGTTCTAGATTATATCTCATTGGGATTGGAACTTTTGTAGTCTTTTTCAGTCTGATGTATATTTCTGTGATTAGAAACTGATGGACTGATTAGCAATGAACAGTCATCCTCTGGGGAAGATGGGCAGCATATAAATTTAATAATAATAATAATAATAATAATAATAATAATAATAATAATAATAATATAAATAAATACAGAAGTCTATCAGTTGTTGTTCTGAATCATGGCAGGTTCCTAGCCCAAAGTTTCCAACCAATTTTTTGATTCTGGCTACAACAGCAACTGGACTCCCCAAAAGATTTGATCCAGTCACAACATATTTCCTAGGCCTACTTGATAAAGCTCTTTGTTCTTCCCCAGTTGCCAAATAGTTATCTCTAGACCTGGAGGTGTCATCTTTTGGCAACATGGCATATTTTTCTTGAATTTCTTTCCATGAGTTTTCTTGGCACGTATGAAGAAGTAGCTTGTCATTGCTTTCTTTCTCGTGGTGCCTCCACTGTATATATTGCAACTTGTCTGTGGTTGCCTTGTCATGAGCCCATCTGATGTATTTCATATTGGCCCTATGCCAGTATTGCACCACTGCCTATAGCCAGGGAGATGGGGCTGGGCTTTTAAGACAGTCCATATTTGCCCTGTCACAATGCCTTCTTTGGATTTCTGCAGCACTTTGTAGAACTATGTTCTCCCCCACAGTTCATCGTATCCTGCTGACACTGGTACTCGTGGTCTGTGACTGCTTATTTGTCAAAGTATATCTCACTTACATCACAGCTAATGTGCATATCTGCAGGCCATCCCACTATTTGCCATGTGTGGATGCCTCCAGTTCCTCAAGCTAAGGCATGGAGGCTTAGAACATAGGAACGGACTAATTCAAGTGTCATATTTACCAAAAAAAGAAATAGATATACCGATTTGTCATGATCTAGACTATAACCAGGTCTTGGGCACTGATTCCAAGGGAAAGAAACAGGTGAGTTAATGGTACATTCCCCCAAAGTGCAAAATATAAGACTCAATGTTAAGCTTGATTTCAAAAATTTCAGCTGTTGCGCTCTGAGATTCTTGAATATTCTGAACCAAGGTCCTCAGTGACTCTATCCCACAAGCTAGATCTTACTTAAAGGGCCAGCATGCTCTGTCTAAGAGACTCTTGTCCGAACATGTGTTTACAATAGACGCACATTATGGAGCACCATATGCCAGGCTGAAGGGATATCCATAAAGTAGGAATGGGCAATCTATAACACCTGGGCTGCATGTGGCCTTTGCTTCCTTTTTTACACTACTCCCTCAGAGCTCCCTTTGGCTACAGTTACCCCAGGATACACTTCATGGAATGGAACACTAAAATGCAAGCCCTAAGATAGGGTCAATGTAATTTTAAAAAACAGCCATTATCTCGCACCCCCACCCCCATCACCACTAATATCTAAAAACTCTGGTATCTTGTCCCTGACCATGCATGTGACATAACTCTGGCAACAATGCATTATTAACCTGCTCAGTTCAGCTGCCATGTTCCCCAAAAGTGATAGGTGTGACCTCTGACCATCATGACACTGTTCTCCCATGATTTAATGATATCCCTTCACTAGCAAAGAATCAAAGCTTCAGAGATATACCTGAGCTTAAGAACTATATAAAGGCTCAGTTATCACTAAGTATTCATTGGTAAAATCTTCGTTGTAGAAACTGACTCTATCTAACAATGAGAACCCTGCCAATTTAGCTTAGCTTCTTATTTATTACTTTACTACATTTATATCCTACTTTTCTCTTGGGAACTCAAGGTAACAAACATGAATGTCTCCCATCATTTTATTCCATATATTACAAAGCTGACTCTTCCAGTACAAAATCTTAATATCAGTTCCAGTAGTTACTTTGGACTGGTCACATACCCCTAGAGGAACTAATTAATGACTAGGTTCTCCTGGACTCATGGCTCCTGCTTAAACATCAGGTGGAAGCTGTTTAAACAGAAACTTTGTCTGGTGCACAGTTAAGACTCTACCAGGATCAAGATATCTTGGCAGTGATAATTCACACTCTGATCACCACCTGGCTGGACTACTGCAAAATGCTTTACTTGGAGTTACCTTTAGAGATGACCCCTGAAGCTACAGCTGATGGTCAATTCCATCAAACCAAACCAAACCAAACCAAACAAAAATCTATTTTGAAGTTTCTGCACTGGTTGGCAGTAGGCTTCCAAGCTCAGGATATATTAAATGATGCTTGCCAAAATCAGATCTGCCAGTCTGATCTAATCATTTAGAGAGGGCCCAGTTCTCCTCCTGTCAGCCCTATAAAGTAGACCAGACTAAGTGTAGACTTAAAGCTACTTTTATTAGAACAGCTGTGATAACAGAATCTTGCAAGTCTGAATGTGCTTCCCTCTCTCCTTTTTTCTCTTCATGAGAATTCGGGTGGTAATGGTGTCCAGCGCGTTTTTGTAAACCACTTTCTTGGCCTGGACTCAAACTTTTTTCATCTGATCATTGTCTTGGTACTGGATCTTCCCTCAGTCCTTCAAGGCCATCCTCTATATTCACTATATCTCCTTCTGAGGTTCACTTTCTTCTTCTGATTTTTAAATTTTTTTTTTTATTTTAACGTGTGTTTTTTTTTACTTTGTTGAAAAGGTTTAAATATTGTAAACATAAATTAAAAATAAATACTATATGCTGGTTTTCAGTTACATTTTGTTATACTTTAAAAATTATGTACAAAGATTTATATGGATTTATTTAAAAATGCAACTTGCTTTTCATTAAATATAAGCATAATGTGAGGGTTATATACATTTTAAACACATTTTTTGAACTGCAAACTTCACAAAATTTGTAAAAAAAATGCAGATCTTGGCACAGAACTATGTTTCAACTGATGTCGAGGTCTGAATAGACTAAGAATGATTGTTTTCAGATACCAACTGAACTCATTTCTTCCCCCCTTACTCTGATCTCTCTTGCTTATTATTCAGATACTTGACCTTTTGAATTGCTACCCAATAATTTTCTGCTAGTGCTCTCTTCATATTGCCTGCTCCATGACATTAGCAGAATAGCCCACTGTGGGTTCATCTTCACAAGGTTTCAAAAGCAGTTGATTAAAAATATGGGAGCAGTTGATGGTCAGAAAAATTAACAGTAAGCCAAGGGAATTTTCATCTATGTAATATGCTTTATGGACTGCCCATTGACCATAATAATCATTCATTATAGCTAAAATGATGGGATAAGCTGGTAGAAGGAGATGGCCCAAGCAAGAAATGTACTTAGGTAGTCCTTGGTTAACCACCACTCGTTCAGTGACTGTTCAAAGTTGGGATGGTATTGAACAATTGGTCCTTACAATCTGTCCTCAAAGTTTTAGCCATCCCAGCACCCCCACAGTCACACAACCGTGATCCAGATGATCCCACAGTTACATGATTGCCATTTGCAACCTTCTCTGCTGGCTTCCCACAAGCAAAGTCAATGTGAAAGCTGTCAGGGAATGTTGCAAGTTGCTCCAGTAAGTCATCCTCGCTCCTGCTACTTTTTCTCCCAAGGAGCCCAGCTATGGAGTACATGAAGTACCAGACTCCGTAGCACATGCCCATCCACCCGCACTTGTGTGGCCCCTCGGCAGCTGCTGGTACATCCTCCCACACCCTGCAGCAGCCACTGGCCCAGCCATGCTTGCATGGTACTACAGCAGCTACTTACCCACCCACCGGCCTGCTTATGAGCTACCTGGGACTTGAGAGTTACTGCTGGATTTCCCACTGATTTTGCTTGTTGGAAGCCAGCAGAAAGTTGCGAGGAGGTCCTCGCTTAATGATCCATGATCCTCACTTAACAATGGCAATGGGGGCTACTGGGGTCGCTGTCACTAAGTGATGCAGTCATGTGACATCATGCTTTGCAACCACATTGCTTAGTGCCAGAAATTCCAATTACTATTGTTAAGCAAGGACTGCCTGTATTGTAAAGCAGGTTTCAGAAATTTTATAACTGGTTTGTCTATGTACATATTTTACAAGATTATTTGATATTGGATACCTTTTATAACTGAACTTACCTGCAAATCCCACCTATAAAGCATTGTGTTTTAGATGATAGGAGGTAATATGTATGTTACTATTTAGCTGTATAATGAATAAGTATGCGTGAAAAGCAAATTCTGGTCATCATTTTCACACTGTGTGCAAATTGACTGTATTTATTTGAAAGGAAGGCTAATTCTTCCCCAAATAATTTCACGATGGTGTTAAATTTCAACCATCTGAAACTGCACAATGGCCCTTTGTGCTAGAAAAGATTGCCATTCCCTGGTTTATAATATAATATTCAACAAGATTGGAAAACAGAGAAATATCAATAACTGTCCTGCCAAGAATTACAATAGACAATTCTGGAAAACAAATAGCCTCTCAATTGCAAATGAAGAAATCATAAGACAGAAGATCCCTACAACAAACTGTTATTAAGCTGTGAAAACCAGTGTACTCAAGGTAATGTTTATAGGCGGATCCAGATATAGTCAAGCTTAAGGTAAATCCTGGTGAAATCAATGGCACTTAGGTTAGCCCTGCTAACTTACAGTTTTATTCATCTCAACTGGTCAACTTTAAGCATGAGTAAATCTAGATTCAGCAGTATATAGGTCATCGGTGATTCTGTGTACTTATATACCTCCCTATTTGCCTGCCAGGCTTTCTGTCATACATAGATTTTTTTTGGGGGGGGGAACCCTTCTTTTCATAAAATATATACATATATATATATATATATATATATATGTGCGTTGCCATTTTGAACCAGGATGTTCTGTGATTTGCCACGTCCACCATGGTGGGCACTTGTCAATAAGTGAGCCACAAAGCCTGTTAGGGAGGAATACTCACAACATGCTTCCAAATTCCAAATGTGCCTGCTTTCCCCAAGAGTTTACTTACTGATGTCTTAGGGAAAAAGTAATGTAGATGATTTGATTGATTAGCAAATAGTTAGCTATGCGTCAACTTCTACTTTCAAGACTAATTACAGAGCAGCAAGCCCTATTGAACTCAGTGCCTACTTTTTTTTTTAAACCATACTAATAGATGATACAAGTGACAAATTCATAATTGTTGTTTGGGGATATTGGAAAAAAGCATTATGCCCTTGAAAAAAGCATTACCTTTGAAATAGCATGACATTATCATCCAACATCATACAGATATAAAATATATCCTAAAGGAAAGAAAAATGTGACGTAAATACATTACATGCCCCTCCTGCACAAATTGTTTAGGGTTACACATAAGCTCACATTTGTATTTTTAATCTCCTGGTCTGTAATCAAAATTCAGTTTTTAGTAGGACTGTAAAAACATTTTCCTTTCATTTTTCACAAACTGGTTAGGCAATCTGAATGCAAGTGCATGTCACAAAAATTCAAAACAATTTTTTTTTTGTCTGAGAAGAGGTGAATGGATTTTGAATTTAAATATTTGTGACCAAGTAAACAACAACAAAAACCCAGAACAAAATTGAACTCCAACCTAACTAAAATAAAGCTAAGCCTTGGGTTTGCTACAGTCAGCCCCCTTTCTAAGTACTTGACTCAAAATAGCAAGTTTGCTTTTTTTCTATTTTAATATAGCTGAAGTGTTTTCATACCTAACCACAGAAAGCACAAAGAGGGGGCATAGATGGGGATTTCTTTCTTTAAGACTCAGATGATAATGGTGCACAACAGCCTGACGACTTCAGAAGTGCATAACTTGCGTCTATCAGATATACAAATTAATACCTCAGAAAGTGCGTATCTCATGTGCTTGTGAAATAAAAGTCAGTTCAAGCATGTGTCTCCATGTGAGGGAATGTAGGGGGGAGTAGTTCCTTTTCAGAGCTCAAATGCAGCACTAAGTGAAATCAATGAACAAACAATCTAACACAATTGGTCACATATTGATAGAATTAAACACTGCTGTTAATGTGACGTGTCATTGATTTGACAAAAGCCAAGTCTGGGGGTAACAGTCGCCTGAAGCTTTTAGTCTGTATTTGTGCAGGAAATGCTGGGAAAATTATGTCTTCCTTCTGAAGTGAACATATATTAGACATAAATAAATAGTAGAAAGAATATTTCTTTCTGAAAAAAAGGAAGAAATTTATCCTCTGTGTCAGAGTCAGTAGGACTCAGAAACATTTAGTTTTGCCTAACAGTCAGAACATTAGAAGAAAGCTACAGCCTAGTGGCCAATTTTTTCTCAACATAAGTTGTAGTAAAATTTATATCATAATACAATGTAAATTGTAAATACAATCCCAAGAATAATACAGTGTAATTCCACCATCAGCACCACATACATATTTCATAGTACTAATCATTTGATTGCAGCGGAATACAAATATAACAAATAACAAATGAGTAAATGAAACAGGCAAACCCCAGCAAAATGAATGGGGGAAAACATGCAATGCGATGATACCAGGATAGAAAATTAGTTTCATTGCCCATTACAATACACAGAGCAATACTCTATGTTGCTAATAATATGGAAATCTGCTCTAACAATTGTCTCATTAAAGAAAATGTGGCTGAAAACTACAACTCTAACAGCTTCAGCATAACCCAAAACCTGGCTGGGATTTGCAGTTCAACTTTAATATCTCTGTCTACACACACACACACACACACACACACACACACACGTATTTTAAAGGAATCTTGCAGTTCTCAAGAGGAATCTTTCTTTGTTTTCCCTATAATACATCACAACAAGATGGGGTGAATGTGTTTTAAAGTCCCCAAGCTTTGCTAAATTGGCATATGGATTCTCCACCTTTTCAATTTCAATCTACAATATCCCTGACTGACTGATAACTGATTAACTGATATGATAATGTCATCATGTAGTGCAATCTGAAGCCACCATACAACCCCCTTTCTTGTGGCCCTTGGAAGCTACTTTGGTTGCAGTGGTCAAAGATGAATGGCACAGTTTTTGTGTACAAGGCCTAAAATCACCATCACCATCATCATCATCATCATCATCATCATCATCATCATCATCATCATCATCATCATATCACAATCTCCAAAATATCAGCCTAAGGAAAAGTGGTGAATCTCAGCCCTGTCCACGTGGAACAATTCCCTCATCCATTTCACATCATTGCCCTATCCACTGCAGTTCTCACAGACATCCCCTGCCCAATCTCCTACCAACCACCCTGACTCTTAGGCTTCTCCCAACAACACTAGCCTGGAAGCAGGCAGAAGCGAGCATTCAAGGACTTTGATAACAAGGTTTATTGTAGAAAAGCTAATGAAGCTAATGAATGAAAAGCTAATGAAGCAATTATAAAAAAAATCCAGCACCTGCTGTGTAGCACATGCAAACCCTATTTATAGTGAGATCAACGTCTAAATTCTTGTGCTGTTTTCTCCTGCCTGTGCATTGTAAGGGACTTGAAGTTATTCTCTTTGGACCCCTATCTCTTGTAATGGTAATGGAGTAGTCTGATTTCAGGCTGTTTTCTTTGGACTTTGTAAAACTGGTACATATATTGACCTAGTAGTTGCTTTGCAAAGATAATTTAAAAATATGAGAATTCTGTATATGTGTGTTAGTTACCTTTTTTACTATTCTGACCTAAGGAACAGAGATCACTATATATAGCTTTACCTCAGTTTATTATCACAAACACCCTATAAAACAGTCTAGAGATGGTTAAAAGATGGTGACTAGCCTGTTTATCTTACTAGCTTCATGTCAGAAAGGGTGTTTGATCCCAGCTTAGAACAAATAATGCTTATGAGGAAGAAATTGGTTGGTTTAGCACATCGTTGGAGACATAGTGCTCATAATGCAACATTGGTTCATATAGTAATACTCATGTGCTATAGTTGTTCCCTTTTGGATACAGGTTATCTTATATATTAATTTTGTTCTGGAATAATCTTATTTTGAATTAGTTTCCAAACCAATAGAATATATCAGGAGGACAATGGAAATGGAAATTTTATGTTTTGAGGGTAGCAAAAATAAAAAGCGTATTATAATGCTAGAGGACATCCATTCCCCTCTGAAGTTACAATGGTCTGAAGAACTCTCCTTCTGTAGCTGAATAAGCATTTTACCATAAAAAATCCAATGGAGTCCTTGATGTTCTCTGATCTTAGTTGATTGCTTGCAGATGTTTCATTACCCAACTAGGTAACATCATCAGTGTGAGTGAGTGTGGGATTTGCTCCTTGTTTATATACAGTAGTTTGCCCTGCCAGTTTTGGTGGGGGTGCAGTTTTCTCTTTGGTAGTTCCTTGATTATGGTATTGTTTTCTACTTGATTGTTTGCCTGGTGTTAATTCCTGTTTATCTTGGTGTTGGCTGCTGAAGAGGATGTGTTCTGGTCTTTTTGTTTCCTTCTTAGCTTTTTTATTGTCTCTTTTGAATGGTGTGGTTTATTTCTATGTGTCTATTGATGGCTGCCATCAATAAAAAAGCTAAGAAGGAAACCACATCACCACCAAAACTGGAAGGGAAGCTACTGTATATAAACAGGTAGCAAACCCCACACTCACTCACACTGATGATGTTACCTAGCTGGGTAATGAAATGTCTGCAAGCTCAGAGAGCACCAGGGACTCCACAGTTCAACCCTGAGCTACAGATATTCTCTTCTATAGTGTGAGGATTTATTTAGAAATTTGGTATTCGTGTATTAGTTTACGTGCTTGATTTCCTCCCCCCCCCCAATTGTTAGATAAGCCAACTTCAAAAATTAATAATCTCACATAACAGGATCATGTACATAAGGCTAATTTTGATTTGTATATAAGATTTTTTGGTGGGGTTCTCTCTCACACACACAAACACACTCATAAAATAAAATAATTTTTTTAAAAAAATCCAGCTTTTATTCTGCAAGGATGAGGATGTGTATCTTTTGAGATATATTTCCTGAACTCTGTCTGGATTTAGTGCATAAGAGCTTTGAAAGAATTCAAACAGCTACTGTGCAGTCAAAATTAGAAATATATCCATATGCCCATCATTGAGAGCAGCAGCTGACACAAAGCCTTGTAATTTGTAAACTGAGGAAATTTTTGCATATTATTCCATGTCACTATAATTTGCATCAGCATCCTGCAGACTGATGTCTATCTACATGCCCAGTTTGTTCATTAGCACAAGGGAAACCAGTGTAAAGCATGGCACATCTTTCAATAAGATACAATGCAAAATATTGTGCTGCTGAATTTTATTTGGCTGTAGCAGACAGGTTTGGAGAAGAAAGCTATAACCTGCATGTTCCCATTTTCTATAGCATTTAAGTTGCACATGATGAATAAATATTTTATTGTTATCAGTTTGTTTATTTTGAGTATGATAACTAGGGCCAATGTCTTAATGGAACCAAATTGGACAAAAGTTTGGCTTTGTTACTGTGTATTAAGTCTGTTATGGTTGCTTTCTTTATAGTTATAGTAAGAGGGAAGCTTCCAATGCGGAGAACAGCTGGTGGTCAGCTAAGAAGGCTGTTCATGTCTCAGAGTTCAGCCTTCAAGTCTGAGAGAACTGCTTTGAAAAGACCTCACAACTCAAATTAGTAGCTGAGAAGAGCAGGAAACCATGGTGGGGTGGTGGAAGCTCCAAGCAGGCAGCAGTCTCAGGAGATTCAAGAAGAGATCTGACTAAAGGAAAGTTTAGGAAATAGTCACTGAAGCAACTAAATAATCTTAGAAGCCAGAAGAGGCAGCTAAAGTTTGAGGCAGAGGAGGATATTGGTTTAGCATTTCTTCCTGATTCTGCAGGATTGCCAGGTGAAGGCTAGGAAAATGGGTGTGAGAGAAAAGCCACAAAAAGGTTATTGCATTGGGGAAGATTCATATTTTTGCATTTGAAAAGTAATACTGTAGCACCATATGCAAATAATTATGCTAAAATATTTTAAAATATCCTTTATTAATACCATGCCTAATAATCAGAACCAAGCCACTGATTTTGTGTTCAGGAGAGGCAAGTTTATTGTGTTGGCAGCTGTTGAAGGATGAACAGCACTACCTAACTGAGGTCTCTTTTAGAATTTTCTGAAATAATGTGCTAGAAATCAGCATTTCAAAAAGGGAGCATCGGGGGAACAGCCATACTATTTGGCCAAATCCATATTTCTTTAATATTCAAATATTTAATATCCAAAGTTGTATAAAGTTGTAACACTGTAATTAGTTTAAATAATTGTAAAGACTCAGCATTAGATACTTTTTTAATGTTAAAAGAATGTTTAACTTTCAAAAGAACCCCAACTTGCTTTTAGGGATTAACCTTTAAAAATGCTTGGCAAGCCAGTATTACTGGATATTGAAGTTGAATTGATCATGGAACTATGATTCAGTTTTAGTTCTTTCAAGCTAATAAAAATTAACTTTACATTCAGTGTTCTTTTTATCATTGTCATCACCATATATTATGGTAATTTTCATCTACGTAGCAGATGAAAGAAATCTTTGTGGAAAATAATTCCTTAGCCTGAATGTGTGAGGTATTCCTCCTTCTATACTTTCACTTCTCTGTTAGGTGTTACAAATGCTAGCTTTCCTTTGATGCATTAAATTAAAACTATTTTTAAAGTAACATTTTTGTTATGGTCTGTCTCCTGGCTGCTGCTGAACACTAACATGCATGATGAATATCAAATAAAAACTTAGGTAGAAAATTGCAGTAGTGCTTCAGTATAGAATATATCTACTGTTCTGCTGAATGGACTGGCAGATACATTTTAACATTCCAGTGATCAGGATTGGATTTTAATGGAACTACATCAATGCAGCCCTGAAGCAGAGAAATAGCAGCAAAAGTAAGAATTTGTATCTTAGCCATCTTAGACCTCCTATCCATGTTGATATACAAACCTCATTGTAATAGCCCAATAAAGTCTGATTAATACATAATACCTTAGTGGCAGGAAAGCCATGGCCATATCCTTAAATCTTATGCTGCTGTAGTCGTGTCTGTTGGACACAATCTCATTCATAGGACGATCAAACTTTACCTCAATCATTGACCAGAGACCTGGTAGAATAACCTAAACCTAAAACGTTTTAAAGCACTCAACAACATTCATATATAAGCAAAATTATCAATGGATTCTGCCCCATGATGGTGATCTTCTAATGGCATAACCTTGTAGCTAAATTTTGCTGCAGACTAAATGATGTTACAATTTCTGTCAGATAAGTTGCAGGAATTTCCTCAATGTGACCATTGAAATAGCTTACTAATGGCTGAAGTTGCCATCCTCTCAAGTCAGAATAAAAAGCACAATGAAGACATATTCTGTAGATTCAGTTACACCTATTCCACATGGGCATTGCTTCTTTATACCAGAATTTTAAAAAATCTGCTGTCCAAGATGGCAGAAGGGCGAGTGTAAAAGTGAGGCCTGGAAAAGCCTCATCTATAACTGAAGGAAGACAATACAGATGTTTTGCAGGTATAAACTTTTATATTTCCTTCAGTTATTAGGGAATCTTTGTAATATGACTGAAGTCATATGGTAACTATGTCTCCAATCTATTGTCTAATTCATTGTTTCTCAACCTTGGCAACTTGAAGATGTGTGAACTTCAACTCCCAAAATTCCCCAGCCAGCATGGGGAGAAGGTTGAGAAACACTGGTCTAATTAATTCCTTGGCCTCATCCAAGTACAGATTTAGCAGGAACTCAGGAGACAGACCTGAGGCACATTTTACTTATCACATGTATCCACCATCTGCATTTAAATTTATACCTTGTAATTAGGGTGATCCATCTTGTCAAGGCCAGGTTGAGCTTTAATCTTATAGATAGATTGCCAAATCCTAGCTTCAGTACTAGGGAGTCCTGCCACCAGTCTCAGAACTGCACTGAGCACCCATCTGGGTATTATAAACAAGGATTTCAGAAACTCAGACCGCATTTTTTCATAGGATAGAAAATTGGAATCAGGTCCCAGTTGCATCCCATAGTAGTTGGGCAGTAGATGTTGCACTGAACAATTTAGAAGCAGCTGGGATAAATCATAGGTTGTTTAAAGTGTTTACTTCCTGCATCATAGAATTGCTACCTATAGAAGTTACTGGAACAGTATAGTACTCTCTCTCACATTAGGATAACATGTGAGTATACTAGAAAGAGCACATGCAAAATATCAGGTCTTTATTATTGATAGGTATAAACTTAAAAAGTCAAAACACTTTTCCTCACAGTTTGGAAACTGGGCTGCTGATGCTAGACTTGCACAGTTGGCTGTTTACTTTGAATACAGAGAATGAGAGTTTACTGAACATTTTAAAAATGTATTAGAACAATAACATAAGGAGTGATGCTGTTGTGCTCATATATTTCCTGCAAACTTTCTAGCTGAATCTGGTTGTCTACTGTGGGAACAGAATGATAGACTGGAGGCACCTTTAGTAAGATTCAGCAAACTTCTTATAAGATCTGCCAAACTGTCTGTCCCCTTCAATACTCTGTTTCCATCGGTGGTCAGACCATCTAATGACTCACAATCCAGACATGAATGTGATGAGTATTCCTGTTTTTTGTCCCTTAGGTCAACAGTCTGAAATATATTGACCTATAACTCAGAGATTTTGTTAGCATAGGACATAGGAGCTCATAGTCCCAGCAGCCATGAGTTGTATAATCCTTCCTTAAAAGCCAGTTCCGATAGTAGTCATTACGCTGTGTATTGTATAAAGAAGTACAATTCTGAAACAATCAGCAATTTCATTTTGTTATACTATTAGGTGGCAAGGCAAAAAGAGAAATTGCCTTTGTTCATATTTTCTGTAACCAGTAGAGGATTTTAAGTCCTAAAAGGCAGTTTAGAAATCAATTCATAAATCAAATAAAAAATATATATTATTTCTTAGTTTGTTTTGTGATTAAATTAGAAAGTCCTTAAATATATTTAGCAGATCAGACTGCTAGGAATACAGCAAAGCTGATGAACAAATAATTACACTTTGATTTTGTTAAACCTGCATAGAGCACAGAGATTGGAAACAAACAGATTTGGCTGGAATAAAATCACCTCCTTATTCATGAGCGTATATGAAATGGAATTTTTAAAATGAATTGTGAAATTGCAAATTAATGCTTGCAAGATAAATATTTCCAAAGATGGGATCAATATTGATATCCCCACATTCTACTGAAATATTTCCTGTGCAAAATATGGAAAAAAGTAATTCCCCTCTCCCCCAGTCCTCACAAAAATTAAGGGAAAAGTCACTATGTGATTATTTCATATTTAGTTAGTTTATACATGATAATTGGAATTCAGTTGGATTCAGATGGTCTTATTAGACAGTGTTAAATGTTACGTACAGGTTGCTGATTAAAAGCTGTACAAATTGATTTTAACTCCCTTGGCAATTGACTTATAAAGAACACAATTGGAAAGCAATTAAATGTGTCATGAGTTTCCAGGCACTGTAGTTCTTATCAGCAAAACTTTCTCAGAAAATGTCACTAGGTTTATCCACTGTTTACTGGTGTTTGTTTAGGATTATAGCTTTGAAGTCTCTTTCACTGCAGTGTGGTCATAAAATAAAATCTAAATATATTTTGGGTTTCTCCATTTGGGGATTAGTTAGCTAACTCTCTCCCTTCTTTTCTTAGATAGAAAAGAACTTTCTCCCTTCTGATCAAGGACACTTTTAGAAGATTGCAAGAATGCCACAATGGTTTTGTGCAATTTATAACATAGTCATGTAAAGGAACTTTCACAATAGATTATGCCAAGCTTCATTGTCAAAATTCATAGAAACCCTGTGTAATACATCTCTAGAAAAAGACATCCTTTAATGAGGTTACTGTATGGGCATATCTGCACTGCACACTTAAACTGTTCCTGTCATGTACTCGTATCAACTTGATTTTAAGCCAGCTGAAAAAATTCCTGCTTAGAGTGTGATACTTTGGCAACAGGCCTGGGGACCCTAGAGGATCAGTGAAATATTGAGGTGCCTCCACTGTTATTAATATCTGCTCTTCACCCGATTTTTTTTTTCTTTTAGCTTTCTGCTTTTTATAATTTAGAGCTTTTAATAATATTATTGTTTTGTAAATAATCATTGTCTTTTAGCTTTGTTGTACGCTGCCTAGAGTCACTTGTTTGTGAGGTGGATGGCTATATAAATATGACAAATAAATAAATGAACAGCTTGCAGGGTATTCAGTCCAGACTGTAGCTACCACATCCTTCTATTGGACAATTCCCCTGCTTGTTTTATCCCCCTCCCCTACCTTTCTGTTCCAGAAAATGCAATTGCCAATCACTTTCCTTTTTTGTGGACAGGTCTTATTGGATGTGTGTGTATAACAAGTTTACAAAGTTAAATTAATGTTATAGCTACAGAGTTAAAGCATTAATATTATGCTTAATGACATCATCTATAATTAATTATATCACTGATACAATAATCATAGTCTGACTGAAGGAGAAGTTGTTTGAAACCTAGATTTGTTAAGGGTAGAAAAATGAGGAACACATGAAAAGGATTTATCTTGGTCCAGCAACCTATGTAGACAAAGTCTCCAAAATGCAGTGGAATTTCATGACATACCAAATCTTTCTCTACCATGTTAACAGGGAAGACTCAAATCAATGTTCCAATGCATTCAATGACAAATGAGAAGATGTAGAAGGCATCCTACCTAGGCAGAGAATCAGAGTGGATGTCAGTCATTATGTCCCTGCTTTGTGGCAAAAGTAGTGAAAGAGTCAATAATTATAATATAAGTGAAGAGGATTGGAAATCACACAAAAGTCATATTTTCAGTTACAGATATGAATATTGTTTTATCTGTTTAATATAGCTGTATGCCACTTCCTATTCTTATAAAATCAAAGCAGCTTATCATACATTAAAACACAAAAGAAAAAGAATAAATTAAAACAGCACAGTATTCTAAGTAGGCTCTAACTAGGTTGAAGTAAAATGGAACAATGACAGTACTTCTTGTGATCTGGATACTGTGCTGTGTGAATGTACCCCAAGTTAGTGTTTACCTTTTTAGCAGTTGCATCATATTGTTGAGCTTGTGATCAACAAGGAAACCCAGTTCCTTATAATATTCCTACCAAGCCATATTTTCCCCATCCTATAGTTGTGCTTTTTATTTTTTCCATCCCAAATGCAGGGGTATGGGAGTGTATAGTTCTTGTTATCTGAGAGATTATGATGTTTTCCAGGAAGACTGCTCAAAGATAACCAAATATGAAACCCTATTTGTGAAGCTGGGCTGTAGGGATTTTGCTAGTTGTGCCAGCCTCCATGCTGGATAGTAACCTATCTTATCTGAGATGCTTCAGGCTGTGGCCAAATTAGCAGTAGAGCTTTCTAGGCTTAGGGTACTGGAGGATTCACTCTGCCTTCTTTGAACGCAAATTCAGAGGTGGCTCAGGAGTTCATGATCATCATGGCAACCTGATCCAGGTTATCAGTAATCCAACTCATAATGGGGGTCACATATTAGATTTGGTTTTTGTCTCAGGGTAGCAGCAACCTGATCTGGAATTGGGGATGTTACCATCAATCCCTTGTGATAGTCAGATCACTCTTTGTTAATCTTGGAGTTCTGTGCACCTGTACCCCATCACAGGGAGAAAAGACCTGTTCAATCTGTCTACCCCAGATGTCTGATGGACCCTGGGATATTTCAGAGGAAACTTGAGTGGTTCCTAAGGCTCTGTTGCGTGGTTTGGTTGAGGCCTTAGTCATTGCTTGGAACAATGAGATGATAATGCCTTTAGATGAGATAGCACTTGTATATACTCATAGATCCTGGAAACCACCTAGTTTTCAGAGGAACTCCAAGTGGAGAAATGACATAAAAGACACCTAGAATTTTGCTGGAGGTAATAAAAAGTCATTCAATCCCTCCTGGATTAAGTGGAGCCAGGAAGTATTTACAGGGCTGCCATGAGGCATATGTTTGTTGCTGCTACAACGTCACTGAGATTTGCTCAGAGTTGGACAGAGGCACAATCTTGTTTGATTATTTGGGGAGAGTTTGAACCTGTTAGTCCTGATGAAGTGGTCAGTGTCCTTGGACTGTGAGTTTGGCCACCTTCTGACCTTCTGAGTTAAGATTTCTCATTTTAAGGAAGATTGTTGAGAATATCTATCTGTCTGTCCATCCATCCATCCATCCATCCATCCATCCATCCATCCATCCATCCATGGATTATATTTATTTTCTATTTATTTAGGATTATTTTATATTGTAATTTTAATTGATTTTAATTGCTTTGTAAACCACCCAAAGTAGTTTTTTAATGAGATGGGCAGTGACAAATTTGATAGATAAACAAACAAACAAACAACATGATAGCCTTCAGCTCCAGAGACCCCTTAAAGAAACAGATTATCTAGACCTTTTTCACTTAAGTTTATGATCTGTTTATAATACTGAAATAGTATTGGTCTCAGGTGTTGATTTCTGGTGGACTTGGGATGGGGTACTACATCCATCCCTTCTGTCCTTGATCCCTCAGCACCTTTTGATCTGATCAACCCTGCTATCCTTTTAGTTCAGCTGAGGGGGTTGAGAGTGGGGTGCACCATACCGCAATGGTGCTCTTCCTTCCTCTGAAGTTGGTACTAGTTGGTGTTGGTGAGCAAGAATTGGATATAGCCCTAGATCTCGACTTTGTGGAGTTCCTTAGTTCCTTAGAGCTCTAATCTCTCACTGTTCCAGTTCAACATCTAAATGAAACTGCTGGGTAGATTTACTCATTAACAGTTTGCTGATGATATTCAATTATACAAATCTACCCCTAGCTACCAAATGATGCTGTAAAAATTCTTTTCCTATGACCAGAGGCTGTGGGTGTCTGGATGGGCAACAACAGGCTTCAGATTAACCCTAGCAAGACTGAATGGCTATGGTTCGTTGAGGAAGGTGGTGGTTGTATCTGGGGATTTTTCATATTTAACTCTGAATGAGATAGCACTCTCTCAGATGGAGTAGATATGCAATGTGAAGGTCCTCTTCGACTCACAACTCCTGTTCGAGGAACAGATGGCAACTGCCACTAAGATCTTTGCACAGATCCATCTTGTGTATCAGTTGCACTCATTCTTATACCAGAAGGCTTTCTCATGATCACACATGTCTTAGCTACCTCCTACCCTGGATGGCAAAACACTTTCCCATTAATTTCAACCATGGAGAATGTACAAACTCTGGTCTGGATGAAGCACATATGTCTTGGCATCTGTGTTATCAAAACCCTATGAAACAATAATTAAAATTATGGGCTTAGGTTTAATTGCCCTAGATTATTTGAATCTATTCAAATTATTAATTCTCAGCCTTGTTTTCTTATAGATAAAATGGTAAAACAAATTATTGCAAGGCTCTCTTTGTTGAGTGGTTTCTCCCAGGCACTCATCTGTGCTTTCTGGTAAGTTGACCATGACTGAGAAGTTATTTAAAACAATTTTGCCCATAACTGCATATTAATATAATATCCTCAACCAAGGTAACTTGTTCAGAAGTCAGTGATCATTCTGCTACAGAAAATTTGTTTTCTTAGGACAATGAGAATGGCGGAGGGTCTGAGTAACTGTATGTTGTCGCAATAGATACTGTTAAATAGCTTAATTGGCTCTTGCTGTAGTAATGATGCCACTCTGGTTTAAGAAATATGCTGAGTAACTAAAAAAGAAACAGGAAATAAATAACAATGAAATAGCCAGTCACAGCACACTGTACTTCAAAATTGTAATTTAGACCCAGGAAGAGAGACTTTTCTCTCATGGTGCCCACCCTCTGGAGCATTATTCCCCTAGAGATTAGATTTGCCCCAACTCTGCTGGCCTTTTGTAGGACCTTGAAGACCTGGTTTTGTTACCAAACCTGGGGCTCTGAATGTGTGCTTGAGCCCATATCATGGTAGTGTTAATTGTTGTGTTGGTTTTTTTTTTTAATCTCAGCTACTGTGAATGTTATTTATTAGCTTATTATACTAATGTTTTAATCTTGTTTTTAATCATTCTTAGCTACCCAGAGTCATGTATGTGAGATGGGTAGCTATATAAATTGAATAAATAAATATCTTAAAGCTGCCTAAAATTGGAGTCACACAGAAGAAAAACCTTTGCAGTATTTTCAACCAAATTATTAAGAATTTGGGAAATATTTCTCAAATTTCCATGGTCTTTTATAACACCAAATATCATAGAAAGCTAATATATCAAATATAGGATTTTCTCCTTGTGATGGCATTTCATGGTCAAGGAGTTTCTGACATGGGAAATACACTGAAAACCATTGTGTCTCACATTGGCAATTTGAAACTCTAGAGGCTATGCATTTTTAAAAATATATTTGTATATTTACAGTACTGTGCAAAAGTTTTAGGCAGGTGTGAAAAAATGCTGTAAAGTAAGAATGCTTTCAAAAATATATATTGTAATTGTTTATGTTTATCAATTTATAAAATGCAAAGTGAGCGAACAGAAGAGAAATCTAAATCAAATCAATATTTGGTGTGACTACCCTTTGGCTTCAAACCAGCATCTATTCTTACACTTGCACACTGTGTACACTTGCACAAAGTCAGGGATCTTGTAGGAGTAGAGTCAGGTGCATGATTAACCAGTTATACCAAGCAGGTGCTAATGATAATCAGTTTCATATGTAGGTTGAAACACAGTCATTAACTGAAACAGAAACAGCTGTGTAGAAGGCTTAAAACTGGGTGAGGAACAACCAAACTCTGCTACTAAGGTGAGGTTGTGGAAGACAGTTTCATGTCACAGGTCATACACCATGGCAAGACTGAGCACAGCAACAAGGCACAAGGTAGTTAGACTGCATCAGCAAGGTCTCTCCCAGGCAAAAATTTCAAAGCAGACTGGGGTTTCAAGATGTGCTGTTCAAGCTCTTTTGAAGAAGCACAAAGAAATGGGCAACGCTGAGGACCGTAGATGCAGTGGTCGGCCAAGGAAACTTAATGCAGCAGATGGAAGACACATCATGCTTATTTCCCTTCAACAGAACTGACAGAAACCAGTGGGACCCAGGTACTGTCTGGAGAAGTTTGGCCAGAAGTGGTCTTTGTGGAAGAATTGCAGCCAAAAGGGCATACCTCTGACGTGGAAACAAGGCTAAGTGACTCAACTATGCATGAAAACATAGGAATCTTGCCGCCTGAGGTGCAGTGTGCCCCCTCCCTCATGGCCTTCAGGAAAGAGATCAAATCCTGGCTCTGCCAGAAGGCTTGGGGGCCAGAGGGGGGCCCGAACCTGTGGAGATGGCTGGTGGGGTGTGGGGTTGTCCCCCCCCCAGCATCTTACAGGTTTTTTAAGGCCAAATTATAGGAGGTTTTTAGGCCATTTTTAATATGTTTTTTTAACTATTTATAGATTATGTCCATGTCTGGAGAGTCCTGTGTTTTTTCTTCTTTTTTATTATTGTGAGCTGCCCAGAGTCACCCATTGGGGGAGATGGGCGGCATACAAATTTGAAAAATAAATAAAAATTAAATAAATAAATAAACTGGGGTGCAGAAAAATGGCAGCAGGTGCTCTGGACTGATGAGTCCAAATCTGAAATATCTGGCTGTAGCAGGAGGCAGTTTGTTTGCTGAAGGGCTGGAGAGCAGTACAATAATGAGTGTCTGCAGACAACAGTGAAGCAATGGTGGAGGTTCCTTGCAAGTTTGGGGCTGGATTTCTGCAAATGAAGTTGGAGACTTGGTCAGGATCAATGGTGTCCTCAGTGCTGAGAAATATAGGAAGATACTTATCCATCATGCCATACCATCAGGGAGGCATGTGATTGGCCCCAAATTTATTCTGCAGCAGGACAACGACCCCAAACATACAGCCAATGTCATGAAGAACTATCTTCAGTGTAAAGAAGAACAAGCAGTCCTAGAAGTGATGGTTTGGCCCCCATAGAGCCCTGATCTCAACATCATCAAGTCTGTCTGGGATTACATGAAGAGACAGAAGGATTTGAGGCAGCCTACATCCACAGGAGATCTGTGGTTAGTTCTCCAAGATGTTTGGAACAATCTACCTGCCAAGTTCCTTCAAAAACTGTGTGCAAGTGTATCTAGAAGAATTGATGCTGTTTTGAAGGCAAAGGGTAGTCACACCAAATATTGATTTGATTTGGGTATTTCTTCTGTTCACTCACTTTGCTTTTTGTAAATTGATAAACATAAACAACTAAAATATATATTTTTGAAAGCATTCTTACTTTACAGCATTTTTTCACACCTGCCTAAAACTTTTGCACAGTACTGTAAAATCCTGTAATAGCAGTGTAGCCAAAATTCCTATCGAATCTTTATGGTTTTAATTCTGAATGTTTTCATTCAAGTTTTGTTTTTTTAAAAAACAACAAAACAATAATATTTTTATTGTGATTTCTTATTTCTTAGTGACTTCTTGAATTCCTTTGATGGAAAGGCAGGAGTTATATATTCAGAATGAAAATATTATTTATGACTGAGTAACAAATGAGTTAGAATGATATACCGTATTTTTCCGACTATAAGATGATACTTTTTTCTAAAATCCTTACCCTAAAAACTGAAGGGCGTCTTATTCAAGGAAGTCAGCCGAGAATCGCGGTTGCAAAACTGCCAAACTTTGTTTCTATAGGCTTACTCCTATTGCTAGCCTCCAATCACGAGTGAAATAGCTTGTCTCCCAAACAGACTTCCTCCAATCACGAGCCTGATGTAACTGATGTCAGCTGATGCTGAACAAACCAATTAGAGGAAGGCTGTTTGCCCAGACAAGCTATCAGCAGTTTCACTCGTGCTTGAATGTAATCAGTTATGCAAAAGAGCCTGGAAATAGAGCTGCAGAGAGACGGTTTGGACCTCCTCCCACCGAGTGTATCAGGTAAATATTAACTAATTACTAAATAAAAATGTGTTCTGCACTATCTTTAAAATACTGATTTTTTAATTTTGGGCTGGAAAAGTGGGGGGCGTCTTGTACATGGGGGCATCTTATTGTCGGAAAAATACGGTACCCTGTGTTTGATCTTCTAATGTTATATAAAGAAAACTTGAAAAGCCTTTTCAAAGTGTTCATTTTCTTTGATGCTCTTTTTTAACATTTCAAACTGAATGCCCTATGGTTAAAAAAGAGGAAAAAGGGAGAAAAAGAAACCAACTAGCAACAATAGGAGCAAGGGTAGGACAACAGGTTAGATGTGGAACTGAAGTTGAAAAAAAATAAAAGGTTTCCATTTGTTATGTTGCATCTTTTGTTTGTTTTTTGTAACATCCACCTCTTGGCCAAACTGCTGTAGAAAGAAAGATGGCAGAAGAACCATGAAGATTCCCAGTTCTGGTCTCTGAATCACAGAGAAGTCTATATGAGGGTTAAAAAACAAAGATGAAAACTCACATCACTTACAATGCAAGATAAATCAAAGAAAGATTAGGGTTTTTAAAAAGTCCCCCCTCCTCCAGATTTTTTCTCAATCATTTAAAAATGAGAGCTTTTCTATTTAAAGAAAAAGCCCTCATTATTCATTACAAAATATCCAAAAGGAGTCCAGCCCTCATAAAATTGTCTTTGGAAAATAAATTCAAATTTCTTTCTTATTGCAGTTGATGTTCATAAGGAGTGATCCCCCAAAATAAGGAATCTGTTCTATGAATTATTTATACTGATATCTCTTGGAGCAGATTACAAACTTCTTCAACGCAAACTAAACTCACAAGGAAATCCACAAATTCTGTGTGACTCTTCTTTGTTCCTTGTGGCAAAGATTCCAGCAAGACAGACTATTTGTCAAGTTACAGAAATTACTTGTAGAAGCCTTTGTATTTATGAAAACGAAAGCAAAAGTGAAAAGATGATATGGCCATTCCAGACCCTTAGATTAGTCCACCAGAAATATTAAAAGGAACATCTTTAGTTCTGCGCAACCAGGGGTGGGGGAGCATGTTTTGAAAACTCTTCCAGATATTGCAAATACTGGAGGAGGCATCAACGAGATAGGTGAAGCAACACTGTCATTTTGCTTCACTGTTATAATTATTATTGTTATTATTGTTGTTGGTCGCACAGTCAGCCAGTTGTTTAGACTGGATTTGGCATTTTTATCCACCTATCTAGTTCTTCCCAAGGACCTGGGATAGGCAGATGTTGTTTGATGGTATTAAAGGTATCATTGCAGGATGTAAGCTGTTCCAAGTAAAACAACAACTACTTTTTCTTCTTCTTTTTGTTGTTGTTGTTCTTGTTGTTGGAATCACATGCGTCTTTTTCTGTGCATTGAAAGCAGATTTTTCTTTTTACACCAACTAGCATATTCCCTTCTTATGTATGAAGTGAAGGGTATTTTATATTTCCACTGCCTAGGTTTCTGTGCAGCACAGTACCTGTGGAAAAGTCTCTTCCAATTTTTGCAAATGTTGAAGAGGGCTGCACAGAAGTCACTGCTTGTTCAAGGCAAAGCATGCTTATCTAGAAAAAGAGAATTGTTTCACCACCACAGTGTGGAGCTCTTCATTGAGATGAATCCAAGCCATGTTGCGGATGCTTAGAGTGAAGAAATGAACTAAATATTTTTAAATAAATCTTTTTTCTGGATATTTAAAAAGTAAGCTTAAGTTCTAATCTAAAAATATTGCTGCAAAGAAGGATATAAGAGTGAAGGCAACCAAAGGAACAGAAAAGAAAACAAAAAGAAAACTAAATACAGATTTAGAGTGTCAATATTTGCAGGCACACAGTGCATTCTCCAGGCCATCTTCAAGAATTCCTTCAATGGATCAAAATGATCAACCCTTCTTGCTATCTCTGTATGGCATGTTCTAAGAGATTTTAAAAACTTTATTGTGATTATTGCACTCCAAGGTAAGAACAGCCACCACCAATCCACTTTAAATGACCTCTTTTTTTATTTATGGCCCACATTTAAAGTCAATAAGAATTAGGTAAGGGTTCTCCAAGTGAGCTTTTCTTACTTTTGATTAATCCTGTTGGGATAGATTCTACAAGCAAACACATCAATACTTTTACTTATATGGTGTTCCCAGTAGAGGTAGTGAATGAAATCCAAGGTCTTTTAATAGTCTGTCTCAAAACTCCAATATGCTTTATAGGAAGTAGAATTTAACTTGGTGAGAACTCTTTCTCCATAGAATAAAGCACCTGGATTTCACCAACTATTATAATTACTCAGCACTATAGTTTGGTTGGCATGCAAGTTCTGTTGTCAACTGAGGCTTGCAAAGTTGAGCAGAAAATAACCAAACCTCTATCCAGTGGAACCTCATATTCATTCAGATTTCATGGAAGAATCTGCTTTATTTCCATTTTATTAAGTATTTGTCTTGCTTGTCCAACTACCAATTGTGTTTGTGTTTTCAGAATGTCTCTTCCTTTATTTATCGTTATCTGTGAATATTGTATTTTACAGTCTGTAAATTAGATATGGAATTTAATGCAGTAGCCGAACACAAGAGAGTTAGTAAATGTTTGGTTCCAGCAGGGAAACCACAGGGATGTTTAGAGCTAGATGCATATAATGTTAATATTACGTTACATGCTGTGCTATTGCACCGGATGCTTATAGCAAATGTCTGTAGGGAGAATCAGTTCCAAAGATTTCATTTTCAATAAACAGATTATGCAGTTCCACCATATACAATTAAAGAGGTAGTAATGAAATGGTTATAAAATCCCCTGTCGCTCCCTTGTTGTTTTTTAATTTTGTAAATAACATCAGGAGCAATCTGCTGGGAAGTGCTTATGTATTTATTTATTATTGATTTTTTAAAATAAAAAAATAACATTTAACATTACTTGTTATTGCAAATCCAGTCCTAGGGATGGCAAGACGATGAACTATTTCCACATTATTAAATGTTGGATGCATGGGGAATTGAAGCAGTGTAGTCCTTGATAAGAATATATTAAATATTAATGACCAGTGATTACAGAAATTAATTTAAAGCTACAGTCAATTTGTAGGTGGAAAGTTTTCATAACTTTATTCTTTTGTTGCCAAATAATGCATATTTAAAATATAATCCCTTGGCAAATCACTTGAATGACTGCTGAATTATTCTTTCAAATGTCTGGAATTCCACATGCCATACCCAAAGTAAAGCAAAAGATATTCAAAAGAAATTGCTGCACCCATGACAATAGAGGGGTATTGCAGGAGAACAAAGGATGCATCTGAATGAAAAAAAAAGAGGAGACAGGACCAAGATCTTTCAAAAAGCTATGTGCAACTTAGGCCACAATCATACAAACTTATATGTGAAAGGAAATGTCACCAAAATAATATTGAGGGCTATATTATATGTAACTGTGAATGCAGTTCTGTGCATACTTACCAGGCAGTTAAGTTTCATTAAAGTTAGTGGGACTTACATGCAGTTAAATGTGCTGAGTGTCATGTTCCATGTAAGTACATCAACCATTCAGAAGTACAAAACTTACAGTAAAGTCAGAAATACCTAACAAAGTAGTTGCTCTAGGCAAAGAAATGTTCCATAATCACAGTCTCAATAATACTAGTAGTCCTCACTTACCAACCAAAATTGGGACTGGCAACTCCATCATTAAGCAACATAGTCATAAAGTGAAACATCACATGACCGCGCCCAACTTATGTCAGTTCTGGCTGTGGTTATGAAGTGACTCACCTGCAATTGTTAAGCGTGATGTCACGTGACTGCAACTTGCAACTTCTTGCTGGCTTCCCAATTGACTTTGCTTGTTGGAAGCTGGCTGTGAAAGTCACAAATGCCATCATGTGACTGCAGGATTCTGTGATCATCAAAAATGCATGCTGGTTTCCAACTGCCTGAATTACAATCATGTGACCATGGGGATGCTGCGACGGCCACAGGTTGTAACTTTAAATGGTCACTGAACAAACAGTCAGTAAGCGAGGACTACCTGTATAGCTGCCATGTTTTCTATAAATTACATTTGGCAAGTTGCCTTCATGGACAGGCCACTGACATTCAAATCCAAACCCAAATGTCCACTGATATTCAACATAATAAGAACTGTTCTTCTGATCATCTGAGTCAAGGCAAAATATATCTTCCCATTCACACTTTGAGCTCTAGGAATGCTATATTTGGAGAATGAAAACTATGAAAACATGGAGAGTAAGCTCTTACAGTATGTACCCCAGATTAGAGATCATAACTACTAAACTATTCTAGTCCAGTGTTGGAGACCATAAAATTGAAAAGAGACAAATTAAAGATACACTGGCAAAATATCAGATCTTGATTATGTCATAGGACATAATAGGAACAGCTTAACCAAAAGGTTGATCCTGTTTAACCTGATACTCAAAGGATCTTTGTTGTTGTTGTTCAGTCATTAAGTCATGTCCGACTCTTCGTGACCCCATGAACCATATCGCGCCAGGCCTTCCTGTCCTTCACTGCCTCCCTGAGTTTGCTCAGTTTCATGCTCATTGCTTCAGTAATGCTATCTAACCATCTCATCCTCTGCCGTCCCCTTTTCCTTTCGCCTTCAATCTTTCCCAGCATCAGGGTCTTTTCCAAAGAGTCCTCTTTTCACATTAGGTGACCAAAGTATCTGAGCTTGAGCTTCATTATCAATCCTTCCAATGAGCAGTCAGGGTTGATTTCCTTTAAGGGTTGACCTCCTAGCAGTCCAGGGGACTCTTAGGAGTCTTCTCCAGCACCACAGTTCAAAGGCATCAATTCTTCGGCGCTCAGTCTTCTTTATAGTCCAGCTCTCACAGCCATACATTACTACTGGAAAAACCATCAACATCAACAAACTCAAAGGATCTGCTAAGTGATTATATGTAATGGAAGGCATGTGCGAGGAGGATACTGGAATGGAGGATCGAGGTTATCAGGAGGGAGGGGGAGCATTCCTGAGCAAGCGCTTCCTCAGCCCTCAGCAGGACCGTGAGGAGATGAAGAAGCTGGGACTGGCCTCTCCCTAGAGTCTCAGAGGGTATAGCCACTAGTTGCTTTAGCATAGGCTTATGGCACGGGACCAGGTTATCTGAGGAACCGCCTTGCCCTGGTCACTTCAGCCCGTCCCACTCGGTCCAGCAGAAGGGGCAGGTTGCAGACCCCACCGGTCAGGGAATTTCGATTGGTGGGGTCTAGGCAGAGAGCCTTTTCTGCGGTAGCGCCCGCCCTATGGAACATCATGCCTCCTGAGGTCCGATGTGCCCCCTCCCTCATGGCCTTCAGGAAAGTTATTAAATCCTGGCTTTGCCAGAAGGCCTGGGGGCCAGAGGGGGCCCCGCACCTGTGGAGATGGCTGGTGGGATGATGGGTTGCCCTCCCCCAGCATCTTACAGATTTTTATAGGGCCAAAATTAGAGGAGGTTTTTAAGGGTATTTTTAATATGTTTTTAAATTATTTATAGTTTTTAGCCATCTTGGAGAGAATTGTATTTCTTCTTTTTTATTGTGAGCCGCCCAGAGTCACCCGTGGGGGAGATGGGCGGCATACAAGCCAAATAAATAAATAAATAAATAAATAAATAAATAAATAAATAAATATGTTTAATCTGGCGAGCTTCTATTAGGTGCAAGTTAATAAAGGAACTATACTGGACTGGACTGCCTCGTTGTCGTTCTTGGGCTGGGCCTGACATTACAATACAAGACAGATAATATGATGCTGGAGTAGAGCACAAATGCTTCTGTGTATGTGATAGTTTTCATGTTGTTTTGATAACACATCTAAAATGAAAGCAGATAGTTTACACCTATATCAGATTATGAACTGCTCTGTTAGTGGATGTTGAGAATGAGAAGGCTTTAACTGAGCTTTAAGAAAAATGTATTTTTTGTTATTTTACTGACCACTCTGTATTGGGGTTGTGCTGCTAAGTTTTGTGGGAAAACAAATTCTTTACTGTGAGAAGGTGATGAGAATGAAGGAGCTTCAATCAGATTTTAAAACTCAATTTTTGGTAATGACTCATTATTTAAATTTATATGCCTCTCAACTCATGACAACTCTGGGCAATTTACAAATAAAAACATTTAAAACAAGACAAAATACAATAATAGACAAAAATGAAGAATAAAAGATGGCAAGGATGACAAAAAACCAGACAACAATGAAAAACTAAGCCACACACCCTCACCAAAGACCTGGGTCAAGACAGGTTTTCAAGACCCTTCAAAACACCAGCTTGGGGCCATTCAGATCTCACAGGGAACCTCATTCCAGAGGGCAGGTGCTGCTACAGAGAATGCATGCTTCCAGGGTCTCAGTAGATGGCATTGTTTAATTGAAGGAACCTAGAATGTGCCATCCCTGACATACTATGACAGAGGGCAGTTCCTCAAGTAGCCAGGCCTTATAATATGTAGGTAATCACCAGCACTCTGAATTGCACCTGACAACCAGTGCAGCTCATGAAGCAGAGATGTTACATGGGTACACTGGAATGCCAATTACTGCCCACACTGCTGCATTCTGGACCAGCTGAAGCTTCTAGGTAGTCTTCAAGGACAGCCCCATGTAGAGCACATTGCAGTAGTTAAGCTAGAAGGTGACCTATCTGTAGGGCCCCCTGCTCTAGAAAAGGGCACAACTGGTGCAGCAGATGGACATGTGCAAATGTCAGCCTTACTAGGTAGACAAGACAGGAAACGCAGCCAGATGAGCTAATTCTACTTTATTGTAAGACTACATTAATAGAATCTTGTAAGTCTGAAAGTACAATTCTCCCCATTTACTTTATACCCCAAGAAATTAGGGAGGGTCTCTTCTGAGCTTCTTGCCCTGCCCACTATCTAGCTGTGGACTATGCTGTCTCTTATCTAACCATTCCCTAGGCAGCGTCTTTTTGCCCAGTCTCCCAAGGTCATTTCCAGATACCATTACAAGGCTGCAGCTCTTTCTCCTGTATCTCAAAGTTATTCTCACAGCCCGCTACACACCTGCTCATCAAAGAGGAGCTGTGAGTCCAAGAAGACCCCCTGGGTCTCAGTAGGATTGAGTCGAAGGCAGTTCTTCCCAATACAAACCCACACTGTCTCCAGGTACTGGGACAGAACCTTGGCAACTTCACTTGGCTGCCTCAGGGTTGAATGATATAATTTGGTATCATTAGCATACCGATGATGCCAAACTCCAAAGCAGCAGCTGACTTCACCCTGCACCTTGAAAAAGAAGGGAGAGAAAGGAGACCCCACAAAGGAGGACCCTAGGGAGAGAACTTTCCCCTGAAACCACAATGACTGCAGTCAGCCCTGGAAAGGAAGAGAACCACCGTAAAACAGTGCCCCCAATCCCCAGACCTTGGAGCTGGCTCAGAAGGATACCGTAGTCAACAGTATCAAAAGCCACTAAGAAATCACCATCTCCATCCTGGCTCTGCTACAGGTCATCTACATGCACAACCAAAGCTGTCCCAGTACTAAATCCTGATCTGAAACCCAATTGAAATGGGTCTAGACAATCTGTTTCCTCCAGGGTTATCCTCAGCTGCAGACCGACCACCTTCTCAAAAACCTTCCCCAAAGAGGGAAGTTTGGAGGCTAGTCAATTGTTATCAAAACTGTTGAGTCCAGGGATGGCCTATTGAGGGGGTGCAACACTGCCTCTTTCATGGCAGGAGGGAGCACCCCCTCCATCAAAGAGGTCAACACCACAGCATGGACCCAACTGTGGTTCACCTCCTTGGCTGCTTTTATGACCTAGGAGGAGTCCAGATCCAGTAAACAGATGGCTGAACCAACAGCACAGAAGATCCTGACTAATTCCTCAGGAGTCACCAACTCAGACTCATCCCAGATCATATAATCAAACTATGCCCCAAGCACCTCAGCCTGCCCTGACCAATCAAGAGTCCAAGATGGAGTGAATCTGAGCAATTTTATCTGTCAGATAGCCTAAATAATCCTCACAGAGGGCCAGCAGATGTTCTGAGGGGCTCTCCCTACCAATAGGGACCAGGTCATCTTAAACAGGCCCACTGGGCAGCTATCTGTGGACACAATGAAGGTGGAGAAATATTGATGTTTCGCCACCCTTATTGTCACAAAGTAATTCCTAATATGGGATCTTACCCACGTCCAATTGAGTTTTCCTCCAAAAGCATTCCAAGCATCTCTTCTAGCACCAAGGTACACACCAGAATCAGCACACAGGGAGAGGCCATATAGCAACAATATGATCCATAGCCCCAGCCACCTTTTTGTTCCAGGCAATGACTAAGGCCTTGGCTAAACTGCTCACTAGATCCTCAGAGAAAACCCCAAGGTCTCTACAGAACCCCATTGGGTCCATCAATCACTTGGGGCAAACCAATCAAATGGGCCCTGTCTCCCTACAGGGAGAGGTGACACCATGAGTCAGAAGGCAACCACAGAGTGATCTGTCCATGCAATGATGTTAATTTCCTCCACACCCAGATCACATCTCAACTGCCCCAAGACAAAAAATTGATCCAATAGGTGGCTACCAGAATGCCGTCAATGACTAGACGGGTCCATGGCTGCCATGGGGGCCAAAAACTCCTGAGCTGCCCCTAATTCAACATCACCAGGTAGTAAATTAAAATCGCCAAGCACCAACAGCCTTAGGGACTCCATTACCAACTCAGCAAAAGAATCCAGCAGCTCAGGCAGAGATGCCACTGCACAGCAGGGAGGGCAGTATATCAGCAGTATACTGATATTAAGCAGCAATCCCAACTTCAACCAGAGAACCTCATATCTGGTTATCTGTGAATCAGAGCTGCTGCAAGCCTGTAATGACTCATGGATGACAACAGCCACCTCCTGTTCTTTGAGCTCTCAGCTAGTGCAAAACCCAAAACTCAGGTAGGCACATTTTCAAGAGGGGAATTCCCCCACCAGCCCAACCAGATTTTGGTGAGACATGCCAGGTCAGTGCCCTCATCCATGATAAGATTATGGTTGAGGGCAGCCTTTTCACATGCCGATCTGGCATTCAAAGGCTGAAGTCCAGAGTTACTAAGGATCTGGTAGCCAGGTGCTGAAGGTAGAAATGAGGACTGGACAGTGGGACTGCTTTCAAGCAGCGTAACAAATCTCCATGAATACCACCTGCCCTTGGATTCCCGACATATCTCACCCTGCCTGTCACTGTCAAATATCAGCTTCTGATTGCTTGTCCATTAGGAATCTTAATATAAGTGGATGCATATTTTGTAAAATGTTCTGTGAGGTGGGCGGCCATATAAATACGGGTGATAAATAAATTAAAAACTTTCATTGGTAGTTCTAATAATAGAACACTTGCATGAATACAGTTTTAGAAAAACTACTTACCCTTTCAAGACTTTTTTAAAGCAACTGTGTTAGAAATTTAGTGATAGAATTGTGAAAAATGTAGCTTACAATAAGAGATGTCGATACTGTCTAGCTACACTAGCTACAATGTGGATATGTTCTTTTGACAGCTGTTATGGGATAATGCAATATAAGCCTGGAGCACTTTTAACTAAGTGTATCAACAAGGTCCTAATTTAGTTAGGTCTTTATGTAGACATTCATATTAAAGGTTTGGATGAAATAATGTAACAAATAGGGTATCTATTGAATTAATGAGGAAGTTCTTCCTAAACTTGTCTTTTGCTGCCATTTAATAAACAAGAACATAAACACAATATACCCTTTGAATGTTAATGTGTAACAAAAACAGAGGATACAAAGAAGATTGAGAAAAGGTAAATATATAAGCAAGAAAATGTGAGTTATTGATTTTATTGACTGTCTGTTAACTTCTGACATCGCAATAAAGCCTTATTTATTTGTATACGGAAGACTCAATTACATAGATACATATCATTTTAACAACTGGGTTATTTACAGGAGAATTGCAGCTTCATAAATAATATAGACTTACATTTCTCAAGCTGATATTTATCCATTACTGCTATTTGGGGAGTTGTGTCAACAGATGTTCTTCAAAGCACAATAAAATAATAACAATAACAGTAATGATATCAACACATACAAATGAAATTATATATGAAAAGCAAGATGCTTATGGGGTAGGCACCAAACAAAAAAGCAAGGGAACTTTTGGTTATCAAACTGTGCTCTACACTTACTGTACAGACAATCCCTACTTACGAACTTTCAAGTTGCAAACTTTCACCAATACGAACAAGATGGACCCAGAAGTCAGGAAAAGGCAGGAAAGGGTTAGTTTCTGGTGCAGCACAAACTAACCCTTTCCCACTTTCTCCTGCCTTCTGGGAGGTTGGAGCTGGAGTTGGAATTCCTGGAAAGGGTTAGCTTACAGGGTGAGGCAGGAGAGGTGGTGGTGCCTCCCTGGGTGAAGGGACGAGCTGGTGGGGCATGGCGCACAATGTCATTGTCCTGCCTTGCCTGGCAATGGAGCATGCCATGCCCCACCAGCTCATCCCACTGCACTTTCCACAGTCTGCGTGCTATCGCTTCTCGCACTGGCAGCAGAAGACAGGGCTCCGCTGCCCACACCGCTGCCCTGCCTCCTCCTCTTTTTTTAAATTTTTTAATTTTTTACGGTACTTTTTACTTGGTTAGTCTTATGAACAAAATGGACTTATGAACAGCCTCTTGGAACATAACCTGTTTGTAAGTAGGGGACTGTCTGTATTATAATATCCCTTCATCATAGCACATTTCTCTGCATGTTTATTCAAACATTAATTTCCTCATAAGAATGTGTGCTTAGTGCAATCCTATGCATTCCATTCAAAACTAATTTCCTTTAAGTTCAGTGAAAGTTACTTCCACTTAAATGGGTAGAGAATGCAATGTTACCTCTCTTTAAGTAATATTTTAAATACAGGATTCTCTGTCTGCTTTATATGCTATTGCATGTTTCTGTTTTCTAAAATGAATATGGTAATTATTTGTTTTAGCAGAACGTTTTAATCCTTTTTCAAGTCCTCAAGGCAATTTGCAAGGCAATAAAAATTCTCTTCTATTGGAATAAAATTTAATTACATTAAAACTAATATTTAATGTCCATCCAGAGTGATCTGTCACTAAGATTTAAATAACAAAAAGCTGCCAAAACAAATGATCATTTTGTGATAAAACAAGCAAACAAAAATGTTTTGTGAATAAAAATGGATTAAATGTCTAATCAGAAGTAAGTAATGGCTTTGCCAATGGAGTCTTTCTAAACAGACTATGTCGTAGAGTGATACCATGTCATGTACCTCTTTGGTTCTATCTGGAAGACTACAAAGACTATTGTACAGCTTAAAGAGCAAATAGGAAGGGGAAAATGCCTAGTTGGGGTCAGGATTTCTGTCTGGTTTTGTTTGTGTTTTTCATAGCTGACCATAATATAAATCCCTTTACAGAAGGATTCAGAAGGATTTGGCCCCCTTCTTTGTTTTGCCCTACTTCATATTCCTTCCCCCGCCCCGGCCCCCCATAATAGAAAATCTATCAAGGAAGAAAAGCTAGTCTAATTCCTCAGTGTATTTTGACTGGGCATACTAGGAGCCTCCATGTGGAAGCACACTTGTCATTGATCATGTGGTAGGACTGATGTCTAAGTGGCATTGTTCCACCCATATTTAAAATTCTCTTTCCATCCCCATCAAAATTTAATTGCATGGCTACTATAGCCAACATCACACAATCCCTTAACGATGGCTCTGGAGTCCTTCCATCATCAGTTCTTGATGGGTTGCACTTCCCCAGACAGAACTGGGGGTTCTTCTATATTCCCAGTGTCTTGCTTAAAGAGCAGATGGCAGCTGTGACTAGGAGGACCTTTACACAAATTCACCTCCTGCACCAGTCTTCCCCATTTCTGGATCAAGACGCCGTACTCATAAACTTTCATGCTTTAGTTACCTCTTGTTTGGACTATTGAAATGCACTCTAAATGGGGCTGTCCTTGAAGACCACTCAGAACTAAGCTGGTCCAGACTGGACATCTTACATAGTTATGAGGATGCGTTGGTAGACCCATATAACACCACTGTAAGTGAGGTGCATTGGATATCAATGGACTACTGTCTGCAATTCAAGGTGCTGGTGGTCATCTACCAAGTCCTACATGTGCACAGGGCCTAGATATTTGAGGGACTATGTGTCTCCAATTATCTCTTCCTATCCTACAAGTTCAAACAGAATTGGCATGCTTCAGGTCCCATGATTTAAATAGGGTTCTGATGGGACCCAGAAAAAATGCCTTCTCTGTTGCAGCATCTGCCCTATGGAACAACTTCCAGCCTCCAAGATTCAGCTGCCAATCTCTAAGAAGATCTGATCCTTACTTCAGATACTGGGCCACAATGACATATGAATCCCCTATAAATATATGAGTGCTGTTTTTTTTTTCCCCTGAAGCAGTTTTTATTTTTTATTGCTGCTTTTGTATTGTGATGTGTTTACATTTGCAGAGGTGATATAACAAGTGCTTTCTCAGATACTCCTGGAATATGAATGTAATAATGCGGGTAGCTTAAAAAATGTTAAATTCAGGAGGTGAGTTATTTCAATAATAAGTTTGGTATGTGTTTATAAATTTCTTATTTTGTTTTTTAGTTTTCATCCTTTTTTACAGATTAAATAACTACATAAAAGAAAAAGCAGAAAAAAACATAGTGAATGAAGAATAAAATATCAGTAAATAAACAAAGGATTTACAATTACCATAAAGTTTGAAATTCATTTTTTCATTAATTAAATGTATAGAACTAGGTTCATTATATCATCTTAAGAAATAATTTAAAACCTTTATAAAGCACTAACCATTAATATTAATATTGATATCACCACTACTGCACCTAATCATGTAAAGGGAAAGAAACAAAAAAAGAAAAAAAATAAACATTAGAAAAGGAGTAAAATCAGTAAAAACATATTAAGTTCTAAACTTCCTCCCATTGTATCTGACTGGTGATTGCATCAAAATACTTAGAAACATTGAAATTGCTTTTAATTACTGTTTTTAACATCAGTTATTTTCCCCTTAACAAATGTATTCTAAGTGTCTGAGTTTGCCATGTTGTGTGACATATGATGTATAAGGGAGCCATTCTTGCTGAAATTTAGTTATACTTCTGTTCTGGAGGTATACTGTTAATTTTGTCATTGCTGCGTATTTCCCAAGTTTGGTTTCCCAGTCTGATATTATTCCCAAAGTGCCTTTTTTGCAAGATTGAACTGAATTTGCCCTAGTGGCTATCAGCATATATCTTAATAAATTGTGATATTTTTATTTATTTGTTCTGGAACAATTCCTAGAAGAAAAAAACCTGAGGGCTTCAATTCAAGTTTTGTTTTTAAAATATTTGAATAATGCTGTGTATTTTTTCAGTAGTTTTGGGTTTTTTAACATGATCACTGCATAAAATGTTCCTTCTATATCACAGTATTTCCAGCATTTTAAAAATCCAGTTTATCTGTTTTTGGAATTATTGATGGTGGTATGTATCCTCTGCAAAATATTTTGTACCAATGTTCTCTTAAATTATAGCATGGGGTAAATTTTATTGAGTTTTTCCATAAGGCCTCCTCCCATTGTTGTAAAGTAACTGTTTCTTTAATTTTTTCCATCCACTTTATCATCCAATAACTGTGAATTTATTAATTGAGGCAGGGGGGCAGGGAGGCAACAATCTTTTTTTAAAATAATAATTTTTAAAATTATTTTTAACAGGGAAGATTTTCACTACCCCAGAAACAATTAACAGACATTGTATTGTCCAGCCATGGGTATATCAAACATTACCATTATTGATTGGGATTAAAAACGTTCCAAGTTGGGAGCAAGCTAATTCCTTATATAATAATAGGGCATAATACTACTTGGGCATTTGGCCTTTTTTCTGATATATCATAGATTTGCTCTTAAAACAATGACATGTAAATTATGGTTAATCCAAAATATGCCACTGTCTCAATTTATCCCAGACCCAAATGTCCATGGCTGTCATATAAGACAAATCTGATGAATAACAGCAAAATGCAAAAGTTGATTGACTGCCAGAGCTCTAAGCGTTATTACTTAGCATAATGGGTAATCCAATAGACTTGCCACTTGGAGATGATGGGAATTATAATCCAGTACATTCCAAAGAATATGATGTTGAAGAAAGTTGCTCTAGGGTGACCATGTATTCCATGTACAAGGACTTAACACCATTCAGGGCTTTTCCAAATGCCTCTTCTTTTCTAATTATTGAGCACTGATATAGCATTAGATGGAGTTTGTCCCTGAGCTGAGAATAGATGGATCTACTCTAGTATCCATGCACATAAGTACCTACATAAAATCCCCTTCTATTGATATCACATGTTGAGGAATTCATGTGTTGAAATATTCTACAATAAATGCAGCCTGATCCATAGTGAGATTATAAGCATTATTTCAGTAATGCTTTTTCAAGGAAACAATTCTGAACAATGTTTTAGCATAGCTTGTTTGAAAGATTATGCAAGAGAGATCAGGCTGACTGTAACAAACTTAAACGTATAGTAGCAGAGAAAAGGAGCATGTAAACATGGGCAGTAATTCTTGATGTGACAATGGGTCTGTTATTACAAATATTGAATTGTCCCTAGTTTTGTCTGTGAAATGTTAGAACGTGAGAACCAGTTTAGCTTTTTTTGGTAGGAGTTTGCAATCAGTCTGTGACCTGAGTTATTCTTTTGTATGTGTGTTTTCTGTATATTGTGTGATTATAGAAAAGTTTGCAAAAAACAAAACAAAAAACACACACACACACACACAAACAATGCCAGAAGACTAAACGATCTTTCACTGTTTTCTCTTATTTCTTACTTTATGAATGCTAAGAAACTAGTCAGAATGAATTGGTCTGAGGTGTTGGACACACTTTTTTAAGTCCCTATGAACTAAATGAGATTTACTCCAGTTAATAACGAAGCATTTTTAGGGAATTATCTTAGAAACTAACTGGTTTTAACTACTGGTTTATATATCAGCCCATATATTCTTACATTTTGTGCTCCAACTGAACAATGCAACTCTTACTTTGGTTCCTTGATTTAAGAAGTTTCATATTTTCAGGATTCCAGAACAATTTAAGAATTGACTGAATTATCCTGTACTTACTGGTTGGATATAAATGAGAAAGAAATAAAACAGCTGATACTGTTGTCTTTAATACTTCTGCTACTTGATCCTAAATAAGATATATGAATTCCTATGAACTACATTATCTCTTAATAAACATAGCTGAATTGAAATAAGGCAAGATTTTGGCGGGGGGAGGGTCAAACTTTACTGCAGCCATTTCCTTCAGTATGGTAATAGAATTTTAGACTGACTTTAGTTAAAACACACAATCACCAACTACATACATACAATGAGTTACTATAAATATAAGCCAACATTTTCATTTCAAATAATGACTCACCATGCTAAGATACATCGTGAGATCTTGCTATAGGTATCAACTTGTTGAGAACTTGGGTTGGACGGCTGGGTGGATTTGGAGTTGCAAACAGGAAGATTTTATGTTCTATGCATGTCTGTTTGCAGCACATCACTTTCTTTGCAATTTGATCTGATTTGAAAGCATGGTCATATGTCTAAAGATCTACAACAGCTGTCATTCCCTTAGCTCATAACTTGGCTCTTACTGCATGATCTCAGTGGGGCTTCTCTTCAAGAATCTTAGCCAAGTCTGAGCAGCCAGTAATAAGACTCTTGATTCAGCCGCCCCGTAGGGCTGCATTAAAAACACAGAGTGGAGTGGGAAATTGTCAAAAAAGGCTGCAGGAAGCAAGGCCCAAAATAGGGGACTAAGTACTTGGAGCTCTAGTTTCATAAACCACTATTTCTTGCCTGTCTCCATAGCTTAAACACAATCTGATGAAAACACCTCGCAACAGAAATAAAAAATAAAAATAAATCAATCCTAAATTTTTGCAAGACACCAAGATACTCTTCTCATTTAGGCATATTCAGAAGTTCGTTGTAGCTGGGCTCATTTCTCTTTTGACCATGATTATATTTCTCTGGACGAGGAACAATCCCTCAGCCTGTCTAAATCATTTTTGAGGGGTGGCAAAGCATTTTCTATCTGTAATCTTCACTTCCTAAGTAAGACTTGGCTCCACATGAGACCCAGAAGCATTTTGGGGAATATAGCTGGGAGATGCCTGGAGGGTAATATTGAAGCTGCATGCAATCCTAGCACTGCATGGCTTAATGCTAAAATGAAATAAAATATACTTTAAAAATCAGAGGTATTATCGGAGCACTTCAAAAGCAGTGATGAAGAGCCCGTGTGCACAGCAGTGTCTGTGGGCACTTGCATTGCTTGCCCTTTAAGTGTGCTTTGCTATCTAAAGTTTGGTGATTTGAAGGACTGGGCAAAGACTGCCCAACCTACTTTATGAGTTATATCTAAGATGCGTAACAGCTTGATTCAGCTTCCACTGGTCTGGTGCCTGGCATGGCAAGTAGTTCAGGAAAAAATAGAATGTGGGAATTTGGAACAATTCCTTCCCTGTCTTTTTTTCTGTTTTTTAACTGGGAAAATGGTAGGAACAAAGCATTTGTCATGCAATCAGGCCACTTCCATGCATATTTCCAGATAGCCAGTTGGCCAAAATATCCCTAGAATGACTCTGTACACACTTGTTCAGCCTCCTCCACTACGTAAGCATGGAGGTCTGCTAATTCTCTGTCTCTAGAGAGAACTGGAACATACTAGCCATTTGAATAAGGATACAGAGAGAAATGACATTCCTGTTGTAAGATCTACTTGATGTTTCACAAACCCTTATGGGATGGCAGTGAACCTGGTATCTCTCAAGTCAGGTGGTAACCTTACCTTGATTTTATATAACCTATCAGAGGCACCTTATCCAAGTGGTGTGTGTTTGCTGGTTTTTGGTCTTTTGACCATAGCAGCTGTTTGTTCAGAGTGCAGCATCAAAAAGCTCCAAGAATCCTTTGCAAATTCAATTTGGGTTGAGACACTGCTCTTCCTTGATCTGCCCCACTATTCAGAGAGAATTTTCTTTCTTTGCTTTGCCTTCATCTTACCACCCATCCAAAGCTGATGATTGGGGCAACCAATTGTGGCCTGAAATAATGCCCAAATCCAATTTTTTGAAGCAGAACCAGGGTATGTTACAGCCATTCTGCCCCGGGGGAATTAAAAATTGTCCAGGTTGCTCATATGACCTGGAACTGGGACTCATTTAAAGTCAGTCCCAGTTGATCTCCTTGTACTGATACAGGTTAGCTCAGCAGATACGGTTTTGATTAAAGAATTTGTGTCATTTCATAGTTATTTTCAACATAACTACTCTTTAATTGTTTTAATGCAATCTTGGTACAAGTTGTTACCTACTCTGGCAATAATTTTTAAGGATGAAAAGTGAATGAGATAAATAAATATAACTGTAGCTTTTCAGTTCCCAAACCCAATTAAGCACTGCAGCATGTTGCTGAAGAGTTCAAGAGACTCACTGGGCTTCTGAGCTATTTTTCTTTATAGACTTTCAAATATTGTTGAACTCTTAGCTCATGTCACACCTAGCCAATATGGCCAGTGGGGAGAAAAGATGGGAATTATGTACCAATAATACCTAGAGGACAACACATTACCTTTTCTTGCTCTAATAGTATGGTTCTTAAGCCTGATTTGTTTGCAATTCCCTGTTTGCAAACTAGTGACCTATCTTCCTTCCTTCCTTCCTTCCTTCCTTCCTTCCTTCCTTCCTTCCTTCCTTCCTTCCTTCCTTCCTTCCATCCATGAATGAATGAATGAATGAATGAATGAATGAATGAATGAATGACAGTAATAATTCTAGAAAAAGAGTTCTGAAGAATTGGTTCTTTTGGTTTCTAAGTAACAATGCTGTAATCCTATAGAATGGTATTTGCCAACAAGAGCCATCACATTAAATACACCTTGCTAGTAATTAAATTCATATAGATTTGCAGATTAAATCAAGTAACATAATTACAGTATATAAAGTGCATGTGTCTGCACGCGTGTATGTCTGTATCTTGGGAATAGTCAAAATTTGGGATGCTGTGTTTGCAGATAAAATTGTTTCAATTCCCAGATAGAGAAAACAGGCCAAATACAAATGAAGTGAAAAAATATCATAAGACAGTACCATGATAAGTTTTTTTTTTCAAGAAAAATCAAACAGTAGCAATGGTTCCAAATAATAGACATTCTTTTAGCATACTCTGCCTTTGGCATTTAGCAAGCTTGCAGAATAGAAGGAAAGGAAGTTTAATTTAGAGAATCTTCTGGCCTGTTTAGCGAGGGATCAGCTGCCCAGCATAAAATAATAATGCATTCAACTGCCCATCTTCTAATAGGCAACCTTTATCGCCAGTACATTCAGCAGTGCTAACAGCAAATGAAATATTGTATGAATTCACAGAAAATTGATAGGGTCTTTGTGACCTTAATGTGATTATATGTGTGCTAATGCATTCAGCAGAAAAGAAACCAGAACTCACAATGGGAAGGGTCCAGTTCATAAAAGATGCATGCACCATTACCAGAGGGATCTGTGCACTACTTGGGAGGGGCAAGTGGAGTTAGCCTATTTTTAATAAAGAGCATGCTTTTACAATGATATCCTTTTCCTTTTCAAGTAATGGCTTTGCTACTCAGCCCTCATTTAGCTGGAAAAGGCAAGAAATAAAATAATGGCACACCACCGCTCCAATATGACCGCATGCGTTTGTTTTCTAAAATGGTAGAATTATAACTAGTTAATTGAGATCTAAAAGAGAAGGAAGCAAAAATGTTGCTAAATAGACTAGACTGGATCCAGACTTAATAGCCATATCTTGAGCGCAGTAGAGATTAATGGAACTGACTCTAACCCATTAGAATATATTGAGGTATAAAATATGGGGATTACAGTGTATAAACCCTCAAGCAGCTTGGGTTGGCTGAATTTCTCTGTTAAGGGTTTCATGGATGTTACATTCCAGAAATGATGTAATTATGCAAATTGCTAACCTTTACCATAATCCAAATGAGAAGTCCGAAGAGAAATTGTAACCAGGCTGGCTCCATTAAAGTCAGGTTATTGATAAAAGAAAAGCTGTCCTCAACACACCCACCAATGTCTGTACTGCACCATATTTAAATGGTTAAGGGTCCATTCAGATTCCTGCCAATTTGGATAGCACCTTTTTATTGTGAATTAATTGCTGTGAGTATTATTTAGGGGCTTTCTAAATAACATTTAATTGTTAGTCCTGTTGTAGTCACAAAAACCCCACCAGTTCCATGAATCATGTTAAGGACACTGTAAAGAAACAAACAAAAAGCCTTTCTATGGATGTTTTCTGGATGTACTTTTCCCTTCTGGGTGTTTTCACCTGTGCTTTCAGTGACAGTAATAGAAATCAAAGAATAAATTCAGCTGGACTGTGGGGTGCAATGGTGCTTCCAGCCAGCTTGAAATTGCTGCTTTGCTGCATTTACTCAGTTTTCAGCTTACAATCTGCCAATTTCCCTTCTGGCTTTCAACCCCCCTCACCCCCCCCACCTTTTTTTTTTTCCCTGGAGCAATCCCTATATAGTGGCTAGATTAAGAAAAAAAGCTACAAGGCTACAGAAAGTACAAGTATAAGAGGGAAACAGATGATACATTCCTCTGTAATCCTGAAAAGACAGCATGAATAATCACATACAAAGATGGTATAAAGCCACCTTATTCATACACATGAAATAGTGTGCCATTTTACAAGCATTGCTAAACTGATTGGGGGGAAAAAACCCGGACAAATTAGATGCTGCTTATAAATTAGACATTTAACCCTGAATTACTTAAAACGGGCAAGACAAACTATTGGAGGTAATGCTGAACAGCCTATGGAAAAAAGATATTTCCTTCTAATGCTGGAACAAAGCTATGTATGTTTTTATGTTATTGTATACAGAAGGACAAAATGCATACAGAGGTACCACATGTAGTTAACTGTGCCTTGCTATCCCTGTATCCCTGCTCTTTATTTTAACGTGTAAATAGATGCACAATTCATGTTTTGAAAACACACTGTTTAAAAAAAAAAATGCCTACACACATTCCCATCATGCTATTTTTATTCAGGGCAAGCAACATTATACAAAGCACATCCAAAGAGTAAGGAGTAGTTAAAAAAAAAAAACTCAAGGCAGGAGATAAAAGGAAAGAAACACAACTAAATCTACTTTTACAGACACCATTCACTATATATTGCCAAATAATATTGGCTTCCCTCACATACAGCTTCATTCTTTAAATTTCTTTCTTTTCTTTTTTTTTAATAAATTTTTTTATTCTTTACAACAAACACAAAACATACATAAACAAACAAGAACATAGAAAGGCATAAAAAAAAACATCTTCCATTTTATACCGTGTGTCAACCAGTTACCAAATCATTGGTGCCCCTTTCATAATCTTCACTCATTTATATAAATTCTCATATCATCTATTCAAAATATACTTATATACTTACCTAGCCTTTCCCCTCCTCTTCTTTTTTTTTTCTTTCTCTTGGCAAGAACAAAGATAAAGAATCCTTTGACTTAATGAAGGTCTATACAAGGGGTTTGATAATAGACTATACGAGAAACACAATGCAGAAAAAGATTTTTAAACTATCGAGGATGACTATAAAAAACTGGAAGAAGAGCTGCAGAAATTCCCGCAAGAAAAAAAAAAAGACATCAAAGCTAAAATGGACTTAATTAAACATAAAACGGGATCAATGGAAAAGGAAGAAATAGCACAAGAAATCAGAAACACTAAACAGAACTATTTTGAGGCTTATAAACTGAGAATCAAAAAGGGTTAATCAACTGATAAATGAAGAGGGACAGACTTGTTCTTGGTAATGAGGGTGAGAAAAAGATTATACAAGATTATAATGGAAAATTGTACTAAGAGAATACTTAAGAAGAAGAAGTAAAACAATATTGAAAGAAACTACTCCAGATGCCTAAAGAAAAAACGAGGGGAATACAACAATGATGGAACTGACAGAAGCTTCAAAAAGCAGAATGTTTGAAAGGACATTTATTATTGCTTTCTCTTATCCAATAATATAGAAAAAGGAATAAACAGCCAGATATTTTGGGATATTGAATGAAAAGGGTGAACTTAAAACTATGCAAGCGTTTGAATAAGGTATAAATTCTTTAAATTTCTTATCTCTCTCTTTTTGAGTAACTCACTTTTTACCAACTCCATTTAACTTCCTTGGTCTTCCTTTTCCTTTTGATTCATTTACTAGTATTTCATCTATTTGTTTTGCAATTTCATCTTCATGCATTGTCTCTATGTGATCAGTATACTTTTTTTAAATACTGGTCACTCACTTTTGTATTCAACTCACATCATTCATTAAGTGCACATTCATTCTTGAACCCACCCACCCCTTTTTTAAACTACACACGCTTCTTGAGTAACCTATTCTTACTGCATTCAACTTCCTATTATGTTTTTCTTGACATATCCAACTTCCACTTCCATAAAACAAAGTGGACAGAAACATGCTCTTAAACACAGCCATTTTCCATTTTTTGACAGATATTCATTCTTCACAGCAGGCCACAGTAACAGTCATTATCCTTCTACCAGCATTTGCGTGCCTTAACATTTTCCCATTCACTTTAATCTTTTGTAAACATTCTACCAAGATATACAAATTCATCTACTTACTCTATTTTCTCAATTAATAAATAACCTGCAATACTTCATTTTTCCCATCATACACTATTGTCTTGATGTTTGATACATTATTTTCAGATCCATATTCCTTCTTGCATCATATAGTCTGTCTAATATTTGCTGCAAATCACTTCTGTTCCCAGCCAACAACCCAACTTCATATGCATATAAAAATACACTTATTTTCACATTCTCAATCCATACATGTTGAATGTCAGCTCCTTATGCATTTTTATAGACATCACACATCCTTGTCTTTTTCCCAGCACAATGTCAAATCATTTGCTAAATGTTCCATTTGTTATCACACAGACTTTGCTTCATCATACCACATTCAGCAACAAAGCTTCAACTCCATTATTCATGTAATACATTCTATAATAAAGTCTATTCAGTTTACAAAATGCTTTCTCTAAATCAATAAATATACAAAACTGCATTCTTGAATATTATCAAAAATCTTATTATGAAATTCTGTATTACAAAAGAAAGAAAGAAAGAAAGAAAATAGCCATTGCCCTGACTCACCAAAACAGAAACTGCTGCCACTAAATATGTAGCTAATCCTACAATCAAAACTAAGGATTTAATTACCAAAGCCTTATAAAGAGATGGGATCAGAATCTTGTAGGACCAGAACTTTCTGTAGGAACTTGTGAATCACCTTTGCTGTTTTCTAGATGATGGTTTGAGAGATTAAGATAAAGACAATGATAACCAGTCACATTTCTGGTTTGTATTGAATGAAAGATCACAAGAAGATCTTAGGGCTGTAGGCTAAGCTGGGAAGTGATATGTATGTGTATGGGTCTATGTACAGATGTCATAGAAGAAGGCAACAGCAAACCATGGCCAGGTCCATGTAGTTATAGGAGTCTAAGCCAATTTAAAAGAGCCTTTATCATTTTACAATTCTTCCAATGTTTCATTTTGTGAGCTATAGAGTACATGTTTTTCATGCAGAGAGACACAGTTTCAATCTTTAGCATTTCCAGGTTGAGCTGGGAAATAATTTTTCCTGAAATCTCAGTAGTACCAGCACTACTGAATTGGAGAACTCAGCATAAGGCCAGTTCCTTTATGTCCAGTATAAAGTCTAAAATGGCACAAAGTGGCTTTCAAAAGTCCTAAGATTACATGTAATTGCTGGAGTCTGTGCTGGATTTGCGGTGGATGATTCAGTGAAATCATTGGTCCAGGATACAGCTATTATAAGAAAGAAAAATTCCAGCTAGGGATGATTAGGAAAGGAATAAAAAACAATAAAAAAAAACAATCAACAATTTTAACATTTTCTTTGTTTTTTAAATTCAGTTAATACAAGTGATATATCCATCTATCCATCTGCCGTCCGTCCCCTCTCACCCCTGTGGGTCATATGTGTCTTCCTCAATCTCTACCAGACACCTGGGAGTTTGAGGGTTCTGCGCAGTAACTTAACTGTTTCTAGCACTGCCCTCTTCTGGACAGAGAGCTCTGATGTTGTTCCTGCGATCTGTTGGAGCCACTCTTCCAGCTTAGGAGTCACAGCCATGAGTGTTCCCACCACCAAGACCACTTTGGCCTTTACTTTCCACATCTTCTCTAGCTCCTCCTTCAGGCCCTGGTACTTCTCCAGCTTCTCATGCTCCTTCTTCCTGATGTTGCTGTCATTTGGCACTGCTACATCTATCATCACTGCTGTCTTCTGGTCCTTGTCTACTACTGTGATATCTGGTTGATTGGCCAGTACCTGCCTTTCTGTCTGGATCTGGAAGTCCCACAGGGACTTAGCCCTGTTATTCTCCATGACCTTCTGTGGAGTCTCCCATCTAGATTTGGGAGGGTCTAGCCCATACATTGTACAGATGTTCCTGTACACAATGCCAGCTACTTGGTTGTATTGTTCAGTGTATGCTGTCCCTGCCTGCATCTTACAACCTGCCATTATGTGTTGGACTGTCTGAGGCCTCTCTGCACAATCTCTACCTTGGGTCATGTCTAGAGATGTAGACCCCTGCTTCTATGGATCTGGTACTTAGTGCCTGTTCTTGTGCTGCCTTTTAGCCCAGCCCTTTCCAGCCACTGGTAGGATTTCCCAATGTCAGTCATATATATATATGAATAATTATGTGCCATCAAGTAGTTTTTTCAACCACATTGATACATTTTCTCTATGATGATCTATCCCTAACCTGTTCTTTCATGTCTCCCAGTGGTGCACTCATTGCCACTGTAACTGAGTCCATCCACCTTGAGTGTTAACATAATGTATCCAGAGTAGGATAATTTGAGCCTGGCCATTTGTGCCTCAAGTGAGAAATCTGGGTTGATTTGTTCAATGATCCATCGGTTTGTTTTCTTGGCTGTCCACAGTATTTTCAGGAGTCTTCTCCAAAACCAAAATTCAAAGGCATCCTATCCTGCTGCTTTAAAGTCCAACTTTTGCTTCCAGAGTGTCACAGGGAATACTGTGGCTGAATAGACACATAGAGATAAACCACATTTACACACCATTCAAAAGAGACAATAAAAAAATCTAAGAAGGAAACAAAAAGGCAAGAACACATCCTCTCCAGCAGCCTACACCCAGTTAAGCAGGGATTAACATCAGACAAACAATCAAGCAGAAAACAATACCCTAATCAAGGCACTATCACAGAGAAAACACTCCCACCAACACTGGCAGGGCAAGCTACTGTATATAAATAGGGAGCAAACCCCACCCTCACTAGCACTGATGATGTTACTTAGCCAGGTACTCCAATGTCTGCAAGCAAACAACCAAGCTCAGGGAGCACCAAGGACTCCACAATACCACAGTGAAGTGAGAGAGGAGTGTCAGCCCCACTAGGTAGACCAGACCAGGAAATCAACTCCACCTGAAGGCTAAAGCTACTTTTATTTACAGTAAATTGGCTATAATAACAGAATCTTGTAAGTCTATACTGTGCCTCCTATCCTTCTTATACTCATGTGAATTAGGGAGGTATCTGCCTGACCCACTTCCAAATGTTATTGTTCTGGACTTAAAAAATGTCCCAGCCCCTTTTTGCCTAGGCAACAGTTCCCACTTATCTCTATCAAGGTCATCTTCCTTAATCTCAAGAAAAAGTGAATGCCAGATTGATGCAGAAAGGATCAGATGTAAAATATTCCTAAACACTGGGATAGTGGATTCATTTTTTTTTTTAAAGTTTTCGTTCTACTGGTCTGGATTATTCTTACTGTTGTTGAGTTACTTGCTCTAAATTAGGCATATTTTTATTATAACTTGTCATGGATACAAATCAGTAAAAATGGGGCACACATATTTTAAATAAGATTTAGGTCAGATCATTTGGAACCAAAATTACTAAAATTCAGGAGCCAACATGACCACTGGCCACACTAGCTGGGAATTCAGAAGGCTATAACTCCAACACATGTAGAGGGATCAATTAAAGGAGGCTGTTGTAAGCATAGTAAATATATGATTCAGGCTATTTTCACTTTTTGCCAAAGACTGTGGACCTGTCACCAAATATGTTTAGCCTCTGAACCAAACCAGATTTGAAGTATGGGTAAATTCACACATAGAGCTCCAGATCTGTGGTGAAAAAATCCATATTGCCATCAGATGGGAGTGTTAATTATTCTGCATGTCATTGCTGACATCAAGCGGCCACTCAGATTTTTGCAGACCTATTCATACACTTAAATATTTTATCCAGCCTTTCATAAATGAAAATGAATGAATCCAACTGAATCTACTGACAAACTCAGTTTGAACTGAAGGAATGCTAGAAGGCTCTGCATGTAATGTGTGATCATTGGTTGCTTGGGGACAGATGAAGTCTTTGCTTGTGGCTGAAGTCATCAAGAAATGAAGTTTAATGAAGAGCCAATTCAATGTTTTTATATAACTGAATAATAACAACAATAACAGTAAACTATAATAGGAACTGCCTATATTTTCAGATACTACCTTAATAATTCTTAGGTCCTTGATTAGGACTTGAATTATTAGGCTCCCACCAGTCTTAGACTGTGAATTGAATTGTAGATTACTACTACTACTACTAATATGTAAGTCATAATTGTGACATATAAAGTAGATTATAGGAATATTGTCAGTGCCATGCTAAGTCCAAGCTGTGTAGGAAATAGAAAAATTCTATAGTCTTGCATGAGCAGAAGTTTAGCAAAGTCAGCTTCTCAGAGAGATTTCAAACAACTGTAAATGAATGTGGTAGTTAATACTGGAAACTCAGCTTTCTTTCTCAGCAAGAATAGTTTTATGTAATCATGTATTTATTCAACAGGAAGCTTAGCAATTTGAAAGTGACATTGCAGACTTACATCCCATTTTAACTCTCAGAGGCTGAGTTTTTAAATGGGAAGTTATAAACCTACAGATAGCAAGCTCATCGTGTGAAGATAAATACATGCTTTGGCCTCTTTGTCAAACAAATTACATTATGCTTAGACAATCCAAATGGTCCTGTTTGTGCTTCTTTCACAAAGCAAAGCTCACTCAACTGTTGCAATTATCGCAGGGAAAACAATCTGCAATATATGTTTTTCATACATATCCTCGGTATGGAAACATCAGTGAAGAAGATTGTACATAATGTCTGCCAATGAAGCCTATGACAAGAACAATGGGTGGTGATGCCAGCACCCCTCCACTACAGTGCTCCTTATGGCTTCTTTAAATTTTAAATCTCCCAGAAATAGAATCTGGTTTCATGTAATGACATGGCTGGACATGTATTAAACCACAAAAGTTCTGTTCCCCATTCCCATGCATTTTCATATGAGGATTGTGTAAAAAGTACCCCATGAAGTTCTTATCTGAGGAAAATTCAAACTCTAAAAAGTCTTGTAACTTAGTTTCTCAGGCACTGAGTTACATTAGCATTTATTTTGACAGTTAAGTTGGGTAGGTTGCTTTAATTATCACAACAAAGATAAGCTATGTATTAATATCTCACTATGTCATACATTCTTGTTTTAATTCTTTGTTTGAAAGCTGTGTCAGACTTACCCTGGTTTTATTTTTGGAAAATTTGTTAATCAAATGCTTCCAAAACATTGGTAGGCAATGTTGAATGTTGAATGTTCTGGAGAAATGTCCAGAAGCCAGAAGATCTTGAAGTCCTGATTGGCCTATGGAATGGGGAAACTGAACTGGCCATTGGCTCTGAGGAACTCTAGCTAATGACACAAGCTAGGTGATTGTTGGAGCACAGGTGGTAAGAGACTTGGTATGGAGGCAACCAGATAAGTGTTAGTACACATAAACATATCAATTGTGTGGCACAAAGAAGGCTTACTTTGTGAGTGCCAGTGTATCCTCAAGAGGCAACCCAACAAAGCTCTTTAGGGTAATCGTAGACTTACTGTCATTTACCCTGGAAAAATAGATGTTGGAGTCCTTGAAGATCTAGTGTTGACTAATTTGTGAGGTCTTTTGAGGATAAGTGGTGTTATCTTCATGCCAACTTGAACACAGGTAGTCCTTGTTTAGCGACTGCCTCAGAGAGCAACCATTCACAGTTACAAGTGTGTTGAAAAAGTATCTGCAACCAATGCCCACATTTACAACTTTTGCAGCACTCTCTCTCAGTCACATATTCACCATCGCAGTTAGTTAGTACACACTGACCTATGCCTGACCCATGTTTTTTTTTCCTCCTCCCCTCCTCACAGAGCAGAGAGATTGCCTAAACAAACTACTTGTTCCTGAGCTGGTTTTCTCCACAGTGCAACAGTCCCTAAAAAGTGCTAACTGCAAGTTAACAAGCTTAGCTCTGTGATCAGTTAGTTGATTAGAACCCTAGGCTCGCAGCTGCTTCCTGAAATGGACAAGATCCTAATAAGTTTCACCTGGGTGCTAGTACACTCCTTTCAATGTGTATTCCCCATTGTGAACCTGCTTACTCTCTTGTAATCCCTTTGTCTCCTATGAATGTATATACAAACATCAATTATCTTCTTGCTAATTATCCCAGCACCAGGCTGAGGATTCCAAAGGGCGGTAATGTAGAGAAAAAGGGGTATAAGATTTGCCCTTTTACCTGGCTTCCTTGTGAGTTGAGTTCTGGAAACCTTCCCCACCATTGGGGCTCACCAGGCTATTTGGGATCATATCCTTCTGACATTATAAAGCAAAAGAAAGCTAAAGTAAAATCGTAAGCACAGTTGCAGTCATGTGATTTTTCACTTAGCAACCACTTTGCTTAATGACCGAGTTGCCAGTCCCAATTGTGATTGCTAAATGAGGACTACCTGTATTACTTTTGATACTGTATATCAGTGTATCATCTGATTTAATTGTATAGGCTCTTTTGAGGCCTGAAGATGTGGGCAAGATATGGCTTACTACAATGCTCTCTTGATCCCTTCCTATGTTGGCTTATTTAAGGTGACCAAAAAGTATTGATTGGATAGATCCAAGGAGTGATAAATGCATCCTTGCATGATACAGACCTTAAAGGAAGCAATGTACCAGTCAATTCTGAAATAGACCTCTTTATACCTAGAAGATTACACCAACTACCATCCAGTTACAAATTATCCGTTTGAGGGCAAGTTGCTTCATGCAGTGATGTCTGTGCAACTGCAGACATTCTTAAAAGACACCAATTATTTCAAAGGTTTTCAGTATGGGTTCAGGTTTCATTTTGGGACAGGTTCAGCCATGTCACTTTGACAGATGACAACCTGTGGAGGAGAGACAGAGTGTTTCATATTGTCATCCATGCTTTCTGTAGGACCATCTCTGTAAGTTTGAGATTGGAGACATTGTTTTCACTGCTATTGTAATGCTACCTTTTACTAGGTCCAGAAACTACAGCTGGTGTAGAAGGTAGTAGACCAGATACTGAATGGGCATATGACTATGCACATGTTACACAAGTACTAAACCAGGTTCAAGGTTCTGTGATTGACATATAAGGCCTTAAATAACTTGTAACAAGGATTCCTAGCAGAGCGCCTTTACTCAGTTGTTTGCTAAGGTCATCAGTGGAGGTCCTTCTGTGTGTATCATGACACACATCTTATTTGTTTGTGCCTGCAAATAATAAATGCCTATTATGACACCTCGCAAATCTTTTAGGTATCCATTGAAGACTAATCTCTTCACCCTGGCCTTCTCTGTATGAATGTTGGATGAATTGCTTTATTTTGTTTTGTCTCCCCTCCTCCCAGCTTTGTTTTTATTACAGCAATTTAATTATTTTATTATAGACCACAATGAGATACATTTCAAGGGGAATTGCCATAGAATTGTATTCAACCAATAAATACACGAAGTGTAATTTTGTCAAACTCCTTTTATAAAAGTATCCACAAATCTGGATGTCTGAGACAGATTCCAGACTTATAAGACCTTCTGCTTATTCTGCTGCACTTGGCTCAGGAGACAAGACATGCTGTCTGCTTCTCCTGTAGTGTTTCCAAAATCTGAGAGTTTCAGGTGACAGTTCTTTGGGGGATGAGGCAATGCACTTCTTTTGGTGTGGTGCCAGGAGATGAAGAGGGACTTCCATCTACGGCTCAGTGCATTAAACGCAAAATATATTTTCAGATAATTTTATTAAAAAAAACAGTGAATTTGCATCAAGTCAGGGTAGAAATTTCAGTGACACTTTTGGGTAGTGCCAACACAATGTGCATCTCTGATTTTCTTTTTCTTTTTCTTTTAAATTACAAATTCATTGGATTCCCAGATTTCTGCTTAATGATTCTTCCTGTGTAGTGCTTAATCCCTTTGTAAAATATAGTTAAGATTGACACATCACTATAGAGATAGAAGTCAATTGAATAATATGTAGCAGTCTATTTTATTTGTACCTTAATGTGGTGAGGTTTTTCTTTCACATTTCCATTATTTATAAGTCTGTCCCCTTAGAGAATATATAGAAGAATTTGTTTTAAATGAGCAGATAATACCTTCTTTAAAATTTATAAGTATGGCAGAATCAGCTCCTTTTTTTTTTCCTTCGCAGATCATGGTGTGGCAATAAAAAAAGCCTGAATTGCCTTGTGCTTGTTATTCAAAGGACAGACATTAAGAAGAGACTCTTGTTAAGGCTGTGTTAGACTTTCATTTCTACACCTGTCAGTTAAACCAAAGAGAATAAAATCATGCTAAACTATCTGGTAAAAATCCTTAAAAAATGTTGCTGAGATATGTTGCTCTTAAGTCATCTACATGCCTTTTGCTTGTTGGTGACTGGGTTTCATTCTTCTTCAGAAGCAGTAAATACATATAATCCTCCTGCAGCTTTATTTGTTACTAATATCCATGTGCTTGAAAGAATAAGCCAGGCACTTTAACCTACCTAGTAAAATATACAGAAGTGAAAGCAGACTTGTGAACAGATATCCCCTGCATGAATGCTGAACTGCAAGCACAGTTGGGTCAACTGAGTACTCTTTTGATTAGCAGTTGGGTCAGGCTCCAGTCCGAACATTCAAAGTAGCCCTATCCAGCTCTTTCGGTGGAGCATACACAGAACTCCCTCAGTGGAGTAATTCCATCGATGACCATCATTGTTACAAAGTTCTGCTTAGGTGAAGCTAAATCAGAGTGGACATCTCACTACCTTTTTCCAGATACATGATGTATGCAGCCATTGGGCCAGAAGGTCAGCTTTGCCCATTTTAAGTGGTTTATGTGGTTAGCTGACTACAGGGTTTATTATACAGTACGGATACACGAGCTGCCTCTGGTTCAATATGTTTTAATTGCTGTTTTTTCTATTGTTGATGCGTTTAACTGCTTGTTATCATATGGCAAGTGAGCAGCCATGTAAACGGAATTTAAAAAATGAATTATTATTTTGGTAATTGCATTTAACAGTACTATAGGGAACCTGCAATCTCAGAAGCATCTAGCAGGGAGAATGAAGCTTTCTCAGAGGGTGATGCTGTTTTACAGTGAGCCACTAGGGATGGGTAACTCTTTTCATTTTGCTTTTCTCAGTCTTTCTTTTTAGTCTAAATGTTGGTTTATCTTGTTTTCCTATTATTTTAGGTTTTTTAAAGACCATTTGCACTAAAATTCACAAGTACTGTTGTGCACCTTTCATTTAATATATGCATTCTTACCCGATGTATACAGTTTTTGCAAACAATTTTCCATGAAGCAATGCATTTTTCTACATCATTTCATAAATATCTGCATTTTTTGTGGAGACATTTCACAAAGAGGAGTATGCATATATGTATGTTAATTGCTCTGCAAAATTCACACAAAGGATATCTCTTGTTTGTCCAGTGGCTCAAAAATATAACCCAATGAATTTCTCTCCCATTCTGAGTGGCCATCATGATGAATTGAAAGGTAGCACAGAGGGAATGGAGATTAATTCTTTCACCTCTTGCCATTGGTCAGTGGAAATCAGACCATGGACCTTGAAATCGCTATTAGCTTTAAGCAGAAAAAGGAATCTTATATCGGAACCAGTAGAAGCTTCCTGCTAGGAAACACTTGCAACTTTGGGTGGATGAAAATGGGATTTACAGATGTCTGCAGTAGGAAAATCCTGAATCCCTTGTAGCTATTAACTAACATCACCTTAAACAGATCTTGTTTAGCTCTATATCTAGTGCTAGGGATCATAGAAGTTCCTACCATATCAGGATGAATGATTGCCATACATCCTACTGAAAATGAGGGGATGTAGTCCAGTAAGGAGAAACCCTGCATTCTGCTGCTGATAGTTGGTGGCCTGGCTATCAGCCACAGGGATCCTGCGGCAAGCTGACATCCAGTGTTTTCACAGTCACCATCCTCTTGTTGTGCTTAGGTCAGCCTATATAGCTTCATGTCCAGCTATGTGGCAGCACCTAGCTGATCACAAAAAGTTCAGCACAGTTGGACCTCTGGTTTAGACTTAAAGATATGCATAAAGATGGTGAATGTAACAAAAATGTAACTCTGGTGCAAGTAGAAAGACAAAAGTAAGACTGTCAAATAGTTGCTGCTGCTTATTGTTTGTTTCTGTTCTTCACAATTCTGTTCAGCGCAGGAGAAGAAATAGCAGGGTCTTTGCTTAAATTATGGCTCTGTTTGCACAACGCCATAACCCATGGTTAACCGAACCATATATTTGTGAAACTAACCATACTTTGTCAGTTAGCAAGAAAAACTAACCTGATCACATGGGCTATGTTTGCACAGGACGTTGTGCTGAAAAGTGGTTGGCTAGTTTGTGATTCAGCGTCTCATATGGATACAGCCGGTATGTTCATCACTGAACAGTTGCTCTAGGAAAGAAAAATGTTGGAACTTAATAATTACCTACCTGGATTGAGTCTGTACAAATAATGAGAGTAAATGGTATTTTATGTGAAAAGAAAATATCTTCTCATCTGAGTAGCTTGCTTGTCACATCAGTGGTATAATTTTGGAGAAACTAACTTGCTATCTTGTGTAAGTTTACAGCATTCATTTTATACTGTTCCCATAAACAGAACCCTAACAGTAGCAGATTTTTAAGGCAAGTCAGTCAGCAATATGTTATACTGTCAGAATCAGTTGTCAATAAAACATAAGATCTGGGCTGAGGTTATGTAGTTGTAAAACATACAATCAAAGTTCTTAGAGTAGACTGCGGAAGTCAGAGCTGTATTTCTTACTTTCTGCCTGTATCTGAGCTTCGATATATATGGCGATGGAGTGAAAGTGGGTGCTCCAAACTGACATTTACCAAGAAGAAGCATGGTGCAAATTAGACCTGGGTGTGCTTCATATTTAGTGCTGCCTACTTCACAAATGTATGAACTGATCTAAACTTTGTCTGTCTCACCTTTCTGCCTAGCAACTGGCATCCGGGTAAATCTTAATACATAATAAAAATACACTTCTTTCATGAGGGTAATTGCTTTTTGGTGTGACAATGATTAAGAAAACCTTTCCACAGGACATATATATTCTTACTTCAGCGGTTTTCAACTATTGGTTCCTCAATGAACAAAGAAATGGCTCCCCAGCCTACAAAAATCAGGTGGAACCAGATGTTTTAATCACTGTAGACTAATATACGAAACCACCCAGGTCCTTCCTGAAGAGTCTTTTATTATTTCCTTCACTTGTCTGATTAACAGAATTCCACATGGTTTCCTCCTGTGTTTTCCCACCATTTCCAACTTCTCTCATACTGCCCAAAAGGAGAAGATCATCCCTGGCAGCAATAGGACAACTAGCTAGATAGTCTGTTATTCCTCTAAGCAGAAAAAAGATGTGCATTCCACTCACTGCATAATAAACTGGAGCTCTATCTTGCAAATGTAGGAAATGAGGCAAAGTCTGTCACTGGACAGATTCAGTTCAATCCTCTTAGAGCCATTCCCTTCTTTAGTTGGAATGAGATGATAGAATTCTAGACGGTCCTGCTTTATCCTGAGCATCATATTTGAAATGTAATCAGATATCACAACTGAAAAAGATATGATAAGCTCCATGATGTGCTCCATTTTGTTTATTTTCTTTCATATCCATGGAGCTTTTTGTGTGTTTTGTGGAGGAACATGCAAAACTGTGAGCCTCCTCCTTTGGTTTGAAATGGTACACATTCATTTTCCATTCCATGCAGAGAGTAGCTCTTTTTCAACAATCATACTCTTTATGTCTATGGGAAAACCAATGGATTTGCAACCATAGGCTACAGGGGGACTCATATTGTACATCTAATGTATTTTGTTGTGTATTTATTAGGATGCTAAACAGGTGTTTCTTGACTTTGGCCCAGATGACTTTTCTTCAGTGAAATTACGATAGCTTTTACTTGCTTTTTCGGATTCTGAAAAAGTATTTTTTCTCCTCCTATGAAGAAAGCTTATATGCTTTTCTGTAAGTGGCTGTACAAGCCACATCAACGGTGCTGATGATAGCTGCAGTTTCACCGTTGTCAGATTTCTGTATTAGTCCAAAAGAGGGGGCTGGACTGAATGAAGCTTAGCATAATTTATGCATCTGATAAGTGATGTGAGCACTTGAGTTATTGATAAGCTGCTTTGACATATTTTCAGTTTGATGCTATGTGACATCACAGTAAAATGTAATGTGCTGGTCCCCAGGCTAGATATTAAGGTAGAGCTTTTTATTTGAATTCCAGGAGCCAGAGGAAATACAGCGCTGGGCGATACAAGTACATCTGACCAGCACCAATCCAGTCAATCCCATCCAGCGTTCCCTGTTGGGCCCCAGGTCAGTTTCTCTCATTGAGTCTAAATAAACTTCCGTTTTCTGAAAGCAAGTGTTATATCAACAAGCAACGTAACGTATAAAATTATCTGACCGCATGCTTCAGTTCAAAATGTCTGTAGACATGTAATACACAGCAATTCAGGGGATTTTTATTTCTTTGTTTGTTTTAGTACGTGTTTGTATATGTATGGGGGGAAAGCTTATGTTTCTCATTCTTTTACAAAAACAAGGTATGAATTTGTATACGTTTCAAGCCAAATTTAGATTTTTGCTTCATTTTGGCTTGAATTATTTTGCCTGTTAAATTAAGTTAATAGGGCCTCAATTTAGTTTTCTAATTTAAATATATAGAATAAACTATTAGATGCAATTTTAATGCATGTTTAACTTCTTGGCTTTAACAGTTAGCCACAGAATTTGTTTCCATTTAGGGACCCAACAAATGTATGAGTAAACTGTAGTGCTTAGCAAAATTATGAAGGGTATATAAAAGGATAAAGCCAGACGAAAGGAAAAAGCTGGCACACATTTGGAGCTGCAGTCTTTGGCCATGTCTGCACTATAAACTTAATTTAGTGTATTTCATTTGAACAGTTATGGTTATTTTCAAGAACCTTGAGAATTGTAGTTAAAACAAAAGATTTCAGAATTTCTACTTGAAATTGGAATAAAACTGAGAATATTAATTATCTGATACTCATGCAAAGAGAGAATGCCAGTTCATTAGATAAATGATGATGAGTTGCACATCAGTGGTATAACATGTATGCTATTCATACAAAAGTTTCCATGTTCAACTACTGACACTTCCTATTATCCTTCTTTTTACAGATTGAATAGTTAGTACTGGAACTTTTTTTAGGATGGCTAGTTAAATCTTTATAGTGTAGAGATATTCATTGGGTGGTACCTTCTCTGAAAAGTTTCAGTGTGTTTTATTTTTAGGGAAATAATTAATGATTGTATATTACCTAGTTTTATCTCAAGAAAAAAAAAAAAACAATACAAGCACAACTTAGGAAATATTGGGGGTATTGTGGCCAGTTTGGGCTGGTATAATTGTAATAGGATATGAAGAGAGTGGAAAGAATTCAGAAAACAGCAACAGAATATTACTTTGAATTTAGAAAATAAGTTGTCTGCTGCAAATTTAAAGGAGCTGAAATTATTCATCCCAGAGAAAAGTTGAGTGCAGCTTTTAAAGCCAAAGTAGGAGTTTGTTTCATTTGTTTAATTATAAGAAGTGGTGATCTTTAGCTCTTTTCCCCTGCTAGCAAACAGGTTTAGACTACTGATTCCAAACAGGAGTTATCCATGTTTTTCCTGTGATACAAACATACAATTAACATTTGTGCTTAGTTAACCAATGTGTTCAAAATGTCAATACATTTTATTCTTTGTGTCATTCAGATGAAAGATATTAAAAATACTTAAATGAAACAAATATATAAAAGCAAAGTGCTAAAGAGTTATGTATGGGAAGTAGCTGTTAATTTTTAATATGAGAAGATAGCTATGCTGTATTGCACCCAACTGAAAGATTTTCTCCAGCAATTACATTTCCAGTCTTCAGCCCCAGTATTGATCTATATAATAAGGCAGAATTTTCCTGATTAATTTTTCCTTTGTTTGTTCTATTAATGAGTAAATATGCCAGCTTTTCATTTTTCCTGGTAGGTTTCACATTTTGTAATCAAAAGGAAAATTGCCAACTTTGTTTGAGGCACTATAGCTGTAACCTTAACAATGGTTGCATCCACAACGATTAATACAGGATTATATTTTTCTCCATGCAAGGGGAATAACACATGGGGCTTCTTGAGGAGTAGACAATTAAACTTTCTTGTAAAGCTGATGGGAGGGCATTCCAGAAAGTAAATACTGGGTTAAACAGTTCCCAATTTTTACACTAAATTCTGTCTCTAAAAAGACTATTTCTCTTTAAATCCTTTGTGATACAATGATGTGCTTGCATGTAGGATGTAGTTAGCTTCTAACATAAATACACATTGTATGGGTAATCTGATTGCTTGGAGGGATAAGGGATATTCCTATACACATTACTGAATTTAACTAAGGTTGCAACCTGGTTAAATAATAATTAATGTATTCGTCATATAAATTTTTTAAAAGCAATTTGAATACATTTTGTTTTGTCAGATACATTTCCACCAAGTTGCAAAATTAATTAATCAAGAAGCATCTTTTCTTTGTTTTTAGATAACGAACAGCATGTACCCCTTTAAGATGCCTCTTGCCATTTGCATTTCAGCAGACTAGATAGCCAGCCTGGTTAATTGGGAGTACTTTTTGAGTCTGTTACACTTTTTAAAATATTGATTAGTCTAATGAATGAATTGATTAAATGCTATGTCCTGCCTTTGAAGAAGGAAATCTTAAATAAGTCAGAAGAACAGATGCATTGGAAGAATTCTTGGCAAGAGTGAAATAACTGCCTCCCTTCTGCTGTACGTCTATTTTGCTCTATGGTAATGTATGGTCACTATGTTTTATTGCAGCCACTGTTGACAGCTCAGCAGTTAGCCTCAGCTGTAGCTGGAGTGATGCCAGGAGGCACTCCAGCACTGAATCAACCTATTCTGATTCCTTTCAATATGGCTGGACAATTGGGTGGTCAGCAAGGTCTGGTCCTGACTTTGCCTACTGCTAATCTCACCAACATCCAAGGGCTTGTAGCAGCAGCTGCAGCAGGAGGCATCATGACATTGCCACTGCAAAATCTACAAGGTAAAAAAGGGTTGGACCTTCATTATACTGATTTATTTCCATGCAACAACGTCTGTCGATGCAAAACCGTATTTTAAAAGGTTACATTCCGTGATAGAAATTCATTGCTTTGTTCCTGGTTGGTTATATCTTTGATATAACTTATACCTTTTAAAAGCCGGGATGGTTAAATCCTATTTAATATTTGCATGCCTAATATGGTCTTTGTGTATGTTCTTATGTATGGATGTCAACCCTCAGCATCTTTGGCAATGACCGCAATAGCTGGAATTATGGAAATTTGAAGTCTAGTTTGCAGAAAGCATGTGCTAGATGATCTGCCAACCTGTGGATGTTCTCAGTAGATTCACTTGTTTAGAGAAAGGTCCACAATCAGGATTTCTTCCAAAGGCTTTTTGTTGCACTAGGAAAGTTAGATATCCTTTTAGTTGGGTTCAAGGAATCAAGGCCTCATGCAAATTAAGCCAGGCATAGGCATTTGTCAAATTGTTTGCCTGCATCGTGGCAGCATCTCTATTTCCTGTAGCTGATATGCCCTTGCCAAATCTCCTTTCTCCCTTTCTCCTTCTAGAGGGCCATCATCATCATACTGGCACACACCTCAACCTACAGATATAACTTTTTGGTTCTGCCAGCAAGCTATGGCCCAGTCTCAAAGGACGCTAAGCAGCATACCACATCACTCAAAAAGGAACAGCATAATAATAAATAACTAAATTCAAATCAATATTAAAACCAAAAATTAATCACACAAGAAAAGCAAAGATAAAACAAGGCAGGCATTCACAATCAGTCATCTGGGATCTGAAGTACATTGGAAAAAAACAGCTTTGATTTGCTTATGGAGGATAGTAAGGTGGGTGCTCTGTATATTTCTGGGGAGACAATATTCCACACGGTGGGCTACTACAGAGAAAGTTGTCAGTTCTTCCAGTTTCCTGATTCCTTCCTCCCTATTGTCCCTATCTGTGGTTCCATTCTATCTGTGTTTGGGAACACCGGTGATACTTGCAATAGAACAGGCTTCTCAGCCTGATACTGTTCAGAGGTATGGGTAACAGGGCTGGTAGTCAAACCTAGCATTGCTGTAGATACTGATAGTTGCATCTGGAGGCACACTGAGGAAGGCTGACATTACTGAAAGGGTTCAAGGTAGGTTAAAGAGATGTTGCATTCATCTGTGGAATGATGTTATTTCTTACAAGTTTATTCTCGAATCAGGTGATGATGGAAATGGTTTGAGGCGGACATTTTTGAATAGTTAATAGAGTATAATACAATGGTTGGCATCAAGGCACTATAATTGGTTAATTTACACATGCAAATTGCTTCTCCTAATGCATAATGCACTTAATGAGCACAGGGTAAGAATATTCAGTGATGATCCAATGTCATTATGTATGACTCACATAATAGCATATGCTTTTATGAGATATTTTCTATACACATAATGATTCTATCATATGCTGCTAACGCAAGGAATTATTTGCCTGCAAACAGCTGAATTGGAGAATAAGAGTCTGTTAAAAATGACTATGTATCAAATGGTACAGCTTGTTATAACTATTGTGCAAGGTACAGGCAGAACTTAGATCAAAGATATTTTTGTCAGAACAGGAGTCCCCAATCACTTCTCTGTCATTGTGCCCATAAATGATGCAATATCTGCAGTCAGGATCATCTGTGGGGTCACCCTGCGACACTTGAGATTTCATTAGCCATCCATTGAAATTGACTGAGGACTGATAAAAGGCAATATGAGTAATATGTAATTGATTTATATAATTATAATGAATTACCACAAGATGTGATAACTGGTTTAAGTAGACTTATAGTAGAATTAGAAACATAGAAGATAGCTCCAATAGAGAAGCATACCTTGGAGGAATGATATCTCTTAAGTATCAAAGGCTGGAGATAATGGGAAGGCATCATCTCCATGTCCTCCTGCCTATGAGCTCCCATCAACATCTGTTAAGCTATTGCTGGAAACAATACTGGGTTAGACATTGGGGATAGTGAGTGACAGTAATATAATGAAATTAGATGTGGTGAGAATTCTAGTCAAGGTATAGTAACCAGTCAGAGTATTTTGGGGGATAATCTGCATAGAGCTTTTCTCAAGGAAACTGTGGGTTTGGCTTTAAATTATTTCTTCTCTTCAAGTAAGCTTGCCTTTCTCTTTACCATTGCATTGGAAGAAGAGAGCATTTGGGATACAAATGATGGTCACAAACTACAACAAACATGTATTATGTCATTACAAAATAAGTTTCTTTTTTGTGTTCATTTTTAAGTTTTCCTTTTCTTTTCCTTCTCTCTCTCTCTCTCTCTCTCTTTTTTTTTTACTCCAAATAATATTCCCCTGAGGTTTGAGTTGCCCCAACTCTCCCATCTTTCAAACAGGCCTATCAGACATGGCTCTTTCCCAGGGCATTGGGTTAAAAGTATTAGCCTTTGGGGATTTTTTACTCTCATACTTGTTATAATAGTCCCCAGTTTATTGCCTCCTTTGTTTTTATATATTTTATGTGATCTGTTTTTAATTGTGTGTCCTGAGTTGAACTGCTTATAAATGTGGTAGACAGAGAGATGATAGATTGGTAAATATTAAAGCAAAAATATAAAATATAATAACAACAAGAAGTCCTGGTAAAATGATGCATCATTGCAAGGGGCAAACTCAATATTAAAACAATGGCTGTAATAAGGAAAAAAGAAGAAATAAAGATTAAGTGTTGGTTATTTTGTAGTTTTTGGCAGAAAAGTCACAAGAGGGAACTTTCCTGCTTGTTCTTCTTTCTTGGCATATTCTCTTTTCCATTGAGGAAATAAGAACAGGAACTGTAATGACCAATCAAAGCATCTATATTACAATAGAGAACGTAAGATTCATGTAGATATACTTTCAGTTATTACTCCATATTTTCTGTTTCCTAGTGCATGTGCTGTGTATGTATATGCCAAAATACAATCTAGAAGAATAAGTAATTGAAAAATGTTGAAGCATGTGTGAAAGAAACAGATCCACCTTGAGACCTTTCCATTTTGTAAATATATTTTGCTGACTTAAAGGCAGGCAAAAGTTTCTCACAGATCAAATGGGGCTTCCATTAAGTGAATGCTCTGCCCAGCACTCTAAGTACTTTTTAAGTCATTAAACTCCAGTTGCTGCTGATAACTTGATGGATTGTTTGATGCACCAAAGCCAACAGGTTCCCAAAGAGTGAGAAAGAAAGACAGCTAATGTGCTGAACAGTCTACCAACTGCATGCATGATGCCCTCACCTGTTAGCTCAGTGGCTCGCCTCTACCTTGGGCAGATTTTAAACTTTAATGTCAATAGACCTTTCTTATCATAGTTGCAAATGGTTTTCACTTTAATGTTTAAAATAATGTCTCTCTCTCATACCATTAAGCTGCACAGAAGAACCTGTCATTCATAAATCATAGATGAAAAGGACATACTAATGCACAAATTTTGCTTGTTTAAAATTTGAGAGTGCATGTAAAGTAGGGAATTGCAGATTAAAAAAAGAATGGAGGAAAAGGGTCATGATGAAAGCAGATAGAACAAAATGGAAGAAGAGGCTTTTTAGTGTAGGTGGATGATGAAATCTTAATGAAGACGTAGGCATTATAAAAGTACATCCCTTGATTCCTTGGTGTTACAGCTTGTATTTACTGCAGGTATAGTATTATAAATAAACATACGATGATATATAAATTTACATCATAAATTCACTCTACTTTACTAAATTGGATTATTTGCCTAGTGTGCAACATTTTGGCTGAAGAAAATAACATTTCAAACCAAGCAGTGCTTCTGGGCAATCTTCATTTAGGGCAGTGTTGCAGGGGAGACCCATATCACTATTACAATGGAAAAGTAAATAAGATTTGTTCAGCCTGTTCATAGTAATCTAGGAATCCAGGGAATAAATTCTGGAATATCAAATACAGTGAATGTCCATAATGGGAAACCATTCCCAATGTACTGAAGTAAGAGCCTCTCTAGAAGTTACATTGACTCATATGTTACAGTACCACAATATGACTCCTGTACTTTCTTCTAGAAAGTCGTCTCAGCCCTTGCGCCAGGGGAATGAGAAAGCAGGAATCTGTCAGTAAAACACAGCAAAATACACTCAGAGTACCAGAGAAAGTTTCAAGTCAGCAGGCACCATCCATTTGCACTATTGAAGCAAAGCTAATAATAGGACCCTGGGCCTCTGCCTGCCTACTTCTCTAGGTGAGAGGAGTAAAACTGGAGAAACCTTTTTAAAGGTCAGCTATCTGATAAGGGGAGAGAGTGCATGTTCTGTTTGAGGGGGGACAGATCAAACCTTCTGTTTAATTACAAATGGAAAAGAATTGAGGGAGGCAGATTATCTACAGTAGTGTCTTGAGTACTCACTAGAGTGGAAATGCAAGGTATACTTGAGATAGATATGAAAATAATCAAGAGAGATTGGTAATACTAATCTTAGAAGGTCAACAGTCCCTCAGACCCAGTAGTAACCCCCTGTTTCTCACCATCCAATTCCAAAAGATGTCTTTTTTTCCCCTTCCCATAGTTTCTTGTCCCCCTTTCTCCACTTGGAACACCTTTTGAAGCAGAACGATCTTCATGGTTTTCATCCTGGAAGATAACCGCTGCCGTATTCTCAGTTGAATTTACAGTGGCCACAATAATCTGCTCTATGTACTGAAAAAAATAAGAAAATGAGTTGCATTTCCTGACCCCCACACATTGTAATCATAACAAAAAGGTTTCTATGTACAGGTGGAAATTCTCCATGCAAGAGGAAATTTCCCAGCATCTGCCCTGGTGGAAGATTCCTATAGATGTCTATTGGAATATGTAGAAGCCTTTTTTTGATGTGCTATAAAAGAGCTGCTGGTCACATTAGTGACAGAGAATCTCTCCACCTGTTACTGTAGCACTAGGGACACAGCTCTGTGACCCCTCCCCAACAATCACATTTTTTAATTATGGGGCCATGTGAACCCCATCTTGATTTTCCTTTTTTTGCCATCCATTGTCCAGATCCAAAAGGAAGATAACACCATTAAATCTGTATCTTACATGAAATCTATTGAACAAACCAGGACTAGATTCTTCATAAATGACTGAGGAATACATTCTACATTTCACATGTTCAAGGTCTATTCAGGCAGAACATTTATAGGGCACAAGTTCCAGCTCACTGGAGGCATTCACATGTATACAATTTTGCTATGTCCATGGAGATGGGCTGTTCAGTGATGTCTCTAGCATAATTCTGAAAGGGGACAGGCTGTTCAGTGCTTCTCCCATGTTAAATTATTTATAATCCTGCCAGGAATGTATAGCCTGGGCACAGCTTTGAACAAGATTAGTTTTGCACTGTGTATAAGTGGAAAGTAGGATGCTGAGAAGTTGTACACCTACCATCAAGCCACTTCTATGGCAAACATATAGACCATATCATAGAAAGACTTCCATATCATATCTGCATGTCTCTACTCTGATTTGACTGACTGATTGATTAAAGGAAGAGGAATTTATAATCATTCCTCAACCTGCTGCATTGGGACTTAAGATATTTGAAATATGTTATGTCAAATCTAAGCCAACAAAGTTTGAGGCATTCCTGGAGGTGTAAAACAACTTAAGTGGTGCTTCTACTTCTAAAGTAGTGAGTTTAAGGACAAGAAGTTTTCCATCCTTTAAAAGTTAAAATATGAGAGGTGTGGAGGTTTTTTTCCTATTCCAAAATTGGAATGTTTTATGGCACTAATAATCTTATGCATCTTTGGTCCCTGAAGCCAGTAAGAATCAGATATCTTTTCTCATCATTACAGAAATGCACAGTGCTTGGTGGGTTTTTTTTCCTGAAAACATGTTATGTTCTGTTTTGTGTCTGTTTGTGTCTGTGTGAATAAATGTACTGGATTAAAATCATGAGAACTAGGAACTAGAAGATGATCATTCTAATCTTCAGCCTGATATTTATCCATACATTGTAGCATTACAGAGAATGAGTATCTTTAACCTCGACATGCCAAGCAGTTCAATTGGCCTCTTTACAAGTAAGCAAAAAGCAAAAATAAATTTAGTGCAATTGATAAAGCTCATGCAATCTTAATTGCAAAGAGATACCTAAAAGCTATATGAGATGATTTCATTCTTTGTGTAGGTGTAATTTAAAAATTGGGCTTGATAGGTAAAAACAGGGAGAAAGAAAATAAATTAAGTCCTACCTCAATGGCTTACTGATCTAAAGCCCAGAGTTCTCCCCCTGAAAATCCTCTTTTTAACTAAAGTGATGCAGTCCCTATTCATTTATATTCCCTGTCCACTTACATGAAGCAGCTTTCAGAGCCTACAGAAAAATTGTATTTGGGTTATGTATTTTAATGAGCACCAATGTCAGTAATAATCAAAATGATGTTTTACTTAAAGGAATAGTTTATTTTCAGGTACTTTTGCCTGTACTAACATTATTAAAACAGGAACAATAAAGATAATACTGTAGTGAAAAATAAAGGCTACTCTGGTAATATTTCTGGTATGGAAGTGTATATGGAAGTAACTGAATACTGTTATTTTTCATGCATTTAATTATATGACTAAAAGAAATGTAATATAAAGTCAATAGCTAAAAACAGTCCAGTACAGATTATTCGGACAAAGAGTTAGAATTTGGACCAGAAAAATCAATGGATTTAATCTAGCAATGTTTACTTTATTCCAGTTGTATGCTTCTACACATACAAATACATACGTTTTATATCTTATATCCCATTATTTGCTCAGGAGCTGAAGGCAGTATATGTTAGGCACCCTTCTTGAACAAGAACCCAGTGAAAGTTGAAAGACAGGGAATAGCCCATCCTCACTCAGTGAACTTCTATGGCTGGATGTGAATTGCAACTTTTCCTAATCCAACATCCTGGTCTGTATATCACACTAATATCATATATGAAAGCAATTGGAACAGTATTATATTTGAGTGAAAAATAGTGGATTTTCCCGTGAAAGGTATTCCGATGGCACTGTACAGCATAAGTATGTCTTAAGTGGCAGGCTTAGGATATTAGATGAAGAAATGAAATGTTAGCAGGTAAATTTGCTCTAGGAAACTCCCATTTTAGCATTTCTCTCTGTTGGCAAGGTTTAATTAATTAATTCTATTCTCAGTATCGTAACCAAGATCCAGCTTCCAGTGGATTGCAATAAAAATAAAAACCATAATTCTAAAGCAATAAAAAATAAATAGCCAAACACTAGCACTAAGTCCAATCTTAATAACAGTGATACAAAGGCCATACAGAAAAATTCTGCTTGATAGATTTCTGAAAAGGTATCATGATGGATACCAGCCAAATCTCGGGAAGCTGTTGCATAGGGTGGAGTCTGCCACAGAAAAACAGTGTTCTTACATTTTTTTCCATCAAGACATGCTACAAACTCTTCTGTCTGCAGATGTTGGGAAGAATGCTTTAATTTAATTATCAATGGTTCTTAAGTGTCCATATCCTTCTCTGGATTGCTCCAAATATTTTATTTATTTAAACCATTTGTACATTGCCCTTCTGAGGCTCCAGCCTACACAATTGCCATGACATTACAGCCCTTGACATACTAAATTAAAGTTGAGGCCCAAAGACTACAAAGGCTCATGGAAGGGTAGTTTATTAGTCCATATGACTACTTGACATTTTTCTTTGAAAAGCTGACCTCTGTGCCATATAGTACAACACTTTTGAAGTTTATATACTCTCCATCAGGATGGATAGTTGAAGGGTACTGCTCAGGAAAAAGTATCAAAAGCCCTTTTATGCTCATAAAACTAATTTAATACATCTGGACCTCTTGACTTAAATTTCTTTCTTAAATGGTTTTTTATCAAACTGTTGTATAATATTTAATATTCCCAAATCACTTATAAGCTGTGGGAACACTTTGTGTATTATTTTGATAATAGGAAAGGTAATTCCTCTTGCAGTCTAAGAATACTTATTGTAAGAATTAATTTAAGCAAATTTTCTTACTAATTGTCCATCAAATACAGTCTTGGTCAGGAACCCCAGTTTAGGAACTAGGTGTGAATCCTATATAATGTGCAGAATGTTGACATACACAATAAGACACACAAGTGCAAACTTTATTAAAGCTGTACTAACATAAAGCCTAGGCTATGTTCTTCCTATAGTCATAGAGGAAAAATATATATAGGCAATATGCACTAGAATCCTCTAATCAGATTCCTTAGATGAGAAAAGATAAACCCTGACTCAAAGGGATGCTTATAAACCCAACAAAAACCCATCCAAAATACATCCCCTCAACAGCATGTGCCTTTGAAAAGGTGCCAATAGGAGTATATTTAAGTTGCTGCTGCCTTATCTCTGTTACTTATGATTATACTGTGGCATAAAATGGTTGAGATCAGTCTAAAATAATGTTATGTTTGGCATTGTACATAAACAATGTTTTCTCTTTTTGATGAGATTTACCTGTTGATCCAAACACTTACACACACATAAAAAAAAACCCTGATACAAGGTCCTTGAACGTTCCATTTTTTCCACCTAGGTTACTGCAAGTATTTTATAAGAAAGAGGAAACAGGTATATTTTAAAGTTAGAGAATGAAAAGAGATATTGAATAAAATATGAAAATTACTTTTTGCTGCACATGGCCTAGTTTACACATTTTAAATAAAGCCATGTAGGGCTTAAAGCTCAAGCCTAATGGCCAAGTGGAATGAAACTGGAGGGAATAAAGTGTCAAAGTTGGTTTCCAAGCACAACCAAGAGAGGTACAGAATGTGAGACTTTATCACAAAAACATACAGATATCGATCACAGGTTCTGTGTTCCTTAACTGTCAAGCCAGCGGACAGCCAACTGCAAGATGGAAAGGAAGTCCAAGCTTTTACAGATCTGTAAATTTAAATCAAAATGCCCCAAGAGGAACAGATAAATTTGATATAACCAAAATGAACAAAATGCCACAACCTTTAATAGAAGAACAACAGGCAGAGAATAGGAACTGATGATCATGAAGCAAAAGGAGAACAGAGGCATAAAACCACCTAAGAAATGGCAGACATTAAGTTGGAAATAGGAGTCAAATAAAGAGCTGTGTCGTTTTGACCCACAATGGGTCAAGAGACTTCATAAGGAGAGGCTGCAAGCAACACAAACAAATTAGCATAGTTATGGTCAAAATAAAGTGAAACATAAATCCTCTGGATGAGGAGTTTCTAACAATACTGCTTCACCAGTTACATTGCAGTAAGTCCTTTATAGATTATAGGCTATGAACAGAATTGCATTTTAAAAATATCTCGTTAGCTTTCACCTACTATCTTTCCTCACATATGTGCTGTCATTAGCTCATTCTCCTGTGATATCTCTTCTTCCCCCTCTAATAAATTTCTCTGGCATTCTGCCCCTCCTTTGGGTATTTATTGACATTTGCAATCTGTGAGATAGAGAGAGAGAGAGAGAGAGAGAGAGAGAGAGATAAAATATGCAGTATTAAATATATATATGTCAAAGATTGCAATTTATTCATTCATTCATTCATTCATTCATTCATTCATTCATTCATTCATTCATTCTATATGGCCTGTCACTCATATACATTCTGAGCAGGTCAGAGTCATTAAAAACACAAATCAAAAGGGGGAAAAAAACAGATTAAAAGTAACAGGCCTAATATCCTAGCCCAATGCCTGGGTTTTACATAGGCATACTGAGATGTATCCATAGCTATCTTTGCGGCTGCATTCTGAACCAGCTGTAGCTTCTGAATTGTCTTCAAGGGAAGCCCCATGTAGAATGCATTGCAGTAATCCAAAGAGGAGGTGACCAAAGCCTTTTGCCTATGTATGTGTACATGCATACATATAATGTCTGTGTGTGAGATAACACCTTTTTAATAGTGCACAATCAAGTATAATCTATATAGATTTGTTTCTTTTGAGCATAAACAAAGGACAAGATTTCAGAAGACCATCTACAGGGCCGTGCAGAGGAATTTGCTCAACACCTGATGGATAAAAACACTCGAATCCATTCTCAGTTGGAGGCTAAGCATGATGCAGGTCTGGTGGAGATGCCCGGGGAGCAGACTTACCTGGTTATCTGGGAATGGTCTGATCCTGTTGGACCTGAGGAAGTGGATAGGGTCCTCAGGGTTGCTAATGCGGCCACCTGTGCATTAGATCCTTGTCCCTCCTGGTTGGTTAAGGCCACCAGGGAGATGATATTGGGGTGGGTATTAGTGATGGTCAATTCATCCTTGCAGGAGGAGGTGTTCCCAACACCTTTTAAAGAGGCCCTGGTCTGCCCCTCCTCAAGAAACCATCACTTTTGGACAATTTTCATCCAGTTTCCCACCTTCCCTTTTTGGGTAAGGTTGTGGAAAAGGTGGTTGCACAACAGCTTCAGAGGACCCTGTAAATGGAATATCTGGACCCCTTTCATTCAGATTTCAGGCCTGGTTATGGGACAGAAACAGCATTGGTCGCACTTTTATACGATCTCTGGTGAGAGTGGGATGGGGGTAATGCATCCATCCTCGCTCTTCTTGACCTCTCGGCAGTTTTCGATACCATTCATCATGGGATCCTTTTGGGTCAGCTGCGGGAGTTGGGGCTGGGTGGTACCATTTTGTGCTGGTTCAGCTCTTTCCTCCAAGGCCGACCCCCATCGGTGCTGATAGGGAGTGAGAAATCCAGCCTGTGGCCCCTACTTTGTGGGGTGCCTCAGGGTTTGGTGGCATGGATAGTTTTGAATGTCCACAGGGTGGCACATATAACACCTCTGTTACACGAGCTGCATTGGTTGACAGCTTGCTTCTGAGTTCAATTCAAGGTGTTGGTTATTACCTTTAAAGCCCTTCATGGCACAGGACCAGGTTATCTGAAGAGCCATCTTGCCCCCATTATATCTGCCTGACCCACTCAGTCTGGCAGAAGGGGCATGTTGCGGACCCTACCAGTCAAGGAATTCTGGCTGGTGAGGTCTAGGAAGAGGGTCTTTTCTGCTGTGGCCCCCACCCTGTGAAACAGCTTGCCACCTGATGTGCAGGCTGCCCCCACACTCCTGGCCTTCCAAAAAAGTGTAAAAACATGGCTATGCCACATGGCCTGGGGCCTGATGGGGGCTCATATTGCTGGAACTGGCTGGTGGGATGATCGATACTGCTCCCCCCATCATCTTAAATTGTACACTGGCTTTTATAGAATTGTTACTTTTGTTTTTAATTGGGGATAGTTATATATTTATTGTTTTTATTGTCTTGGATTTTAATTGTAAGCCGCCCAGAGTCACCCTCTGGGGGAGATGGGTAGTGTATACATTTAATGATAGATAGATAGATAGATAGATAGATAGATAGATAGATAGATAGATAGATACAATTTCTCCACTAATGACTCACAATGTCTTCATAGATTCACCTAACCATCACTGAAGTGATATAAAGCCCAACATCATTACTGTTATTTTTGCATAATGGTCCATAATTGACTCCAGAAGATGGTATAATTCATCAGTGGGGCACTAACCAAAATGCAGATTTGTGAATGTGGGTTACCTCAGAAGGTTCCTTTGAAAGGGAGGAGAATGTAATTTTGGAGAGAAGGACCAGCTTGTAAAATAAGAATGCTTAATCCTTCCTCCATTTGCAACTTAAATCTTATGTCTGGTCAATTAACTGAGTGAGTGAGTGAGTGAGTGAGTGAGTGAGTGAGTGAGTGAGTGATGCTTTATAGCTTCCCATTGTACTCAAATGAGCAATCAAAGTGTTTTTTCTTCTAGGTATCATGGTGTCAGGCCTAGCCCAAGGAACTCCAAGAGACAATGCAAAATCAGTTCAGCTATGTTTATTAGCTACAACCTCTAGCAAGAATCTTCCCAGACTGAAACCCCATCTCCCAAGTCAGCCAGCCACAACAGTGTGAATTCCTCAGGGAGGTGCCAATCTCATCCTCTTGTAGTTCCCATGCTCCATCAGCGAGCTAAGAAAATGCTTATCTCCCTGAGCCTGGCCTTCATAATTCCATTCCATCACACATGGGCACCTAGCACCCTGATTATAGTGGGTACAAGAAAAACAGGTGGGGAATGGAGGATATGGTGCAGAAGGGGTAGCATAAACATTCTTCTTGGCCCACTACCTTTCTTCCCTATTGTGTCTTCCTCATTGTTTACTACAGCTTCAGAAGTGTATATTATAAAATCTGTGTTCAAACCTAAGAATCTTGTGTGATACCATTGTGACACTGCGTATTGACAGTTGAGAGACTGCAGAGGCAAATGACTGTTTTTAGGCCCATTTCCTTATCTAGGTGGGATCTCATGTATTTAAGTGGATGCCACTTGAATATTTCCTCTTCAGAATGTAACAACAGATTGTGTGACTCTTTGAAAAAGCTCTCATGTTCTGATTAGCTGTTTTAGAAATAAGCAATATTTGAGTGAATATTTTCAGTATCCTCCCAAAACTGCATTCCCACAGATAGATCATTTGGGAAAAGCCATGCCAGCTAAACTGGAATTATATTTTTTAATACAGTTTATATATACAAATTTGTAGTGGCATGTTACTAAAATTATGCTTATTATAGCAGTTAGAGTGCCATCAGCAATTTTGTTTTCTGAATTCATTGCATGAGATACTAGTTTACCAAAATGGTCTATTACCATTGCTGATACTAGAGCTTTGAATTGTTCTTTTTTACATTTGTAGTTATTGTTAATAAAAATGGAATTATTTATTTTTAGTGTTTTTATCCCTGAAATCTAAGTGATGGTTATCAGCAATTTCTAATTATACTTACTGTACAGTCTCTTTCTCGTTAGTTTTTATAATATTGTATTACTTCATTTATCTGGTAGTAGGTGATTTAGGCACATCAAGTTATCTGATGCTGTCAGAGGAATAATGTTGGTTTATTGCTATTTTAAAATATCTGAATAGTCCTTCATTTATGTATATAATAGATATGTATTATATTAAGCATCTGACATAAGCTAATTTGAGTTTTCTGTGTTTGTGAACTTACATTCCAAGTATGGAGGGAAAGTTGCATTAAGTAACTAATAAGAGATAAAAATTTATACTTGCAGATATTTCAAAGATAATGCAGCCAACATATAATAGAATGGTAACATGAAGACACACTGTGTTGTAATTTGACTGATTTGTTTTGACAGCAGCCAAATAATTGAGAGTGAAAGGTGTCAGAACAGATGAAATATTGTAGAAGCTACATTCAGAAGGCAAACCCCAGCAGCAATTGCAACTGGAGTTTTATTTCCTTTGATATTGTACTGTTACTCACTTCAAGTTTATCATAAAAGTATGAAAGGTAGGCAGCTTTTCAAATGAAAGAGGTGCTTGCATAGAGAAGAGCAAAACAGAAGTTTATATCAGGTACTTGAACAATGGAGTACAGCCTGACATTTGGTTTGTGACAGATGTAATGTCAAAGGCAAAATTATCTTAATCTTTCCCCCTGGTTTTCTCATTTTTTAAAGTCCTTTTTTTACAGGCTGCTGCATATCAGGTATCTTATCTCTAGTTTGGAGGGTTAGTGAATCCCTCTGGAACACCCATCAGTGCCATTCTGTGAATAGCTTACTAGGAGTTTGCTGCAAGAGGAGGTCTGCTGTTGCCCTCCTTGGCAAGAAGGCTCAGGTGCTTAGTTCAGTTGGCTTCTTCAGCATAGTTCCCTGCTTGGTTTAGGGTTTGAGTAGCTACAGCATCTTCTTCAGCATAGCAGTATGGAAACAGGGATAGGGAATCATGGGGGCTATCTTTTTTCCTTAAAAGGCAAATAGTAATCAAGAAGTTTGTAGTAGTGGATCCAGAAAATTGTAGCTGGAGGTTGCAAGAATGGTAAATGGTCCATTGAAAATTACTGGGTTGAAGTTGCATGGCTTAGATTTCTTTGTGTAGATTTCACACATAAATCTATGGTACATATGATCTGAATACAGGGGAAAAATTCAGAACAAATAACTGAATTTGTTTCACAGACATTGACCCAAGGAAAAGGTTATGAAAGCCTGCATGGAAAACATAGTTTTAGTCCAAAAGCTTCTATTTAAATCCAACTCTGTGTTTCTAATAGTGGGTGATAACTTTATGGAAGAGCCAGTTTGGTGTAGTGATTAGGCATCAGGCTATAACCTGGGAGATTGTGAATTCTAGTCCCGCCTTAGTCACAAAGCCAGCTGGGTGATCTAGGGCCAGTCATTCTCTCGCAGCCCTAGAAAGCAGGCAAACCACTTCGGAAATCTTGCCGAGAAAACTGTAGGGACTTGTCCAGACAATCACCAGGAGTCAAGATTGACTCAAAGGCACCAAACGTTGGGGGGGAGGCTTTATGGGTAGCTTATAAGCAGGGTATGAAGTTGGAGATGTCCTTTGGTGTTCATCCCCTAACATCTTCTATATTCCTCCAGCATCATACTATTCCTGAATAGTGAACTTTCATTTTGCTATGTTAATAGCCACTGTTAACATGTCTGCTTTTTTGTTGAAAGCCTTCTAAATGTAACTCCCCAATTTTGAGAGATACTTCCTATGCAAGATTATGTATAGAATCTCACTCCCAATGTGTTTAGTGTTCTTTAAAGAAAAGTGTACCATGTACTGTCGCCTGCCTTAAAAAAGAATGAGGAATTAGCTTCTTTAAGCAATAGGTTTCTAAGTCATGCTATCACAGAGAAGACTAAAACCCTCTGAAGACAATTTAGCAAAGACCAAACTGAGTTAATCAGAATTACACCAATGCAAAGATTAAATAAGGTTCACTACTTTTAAACAAAAGCTGCTTTTGGAGGGGGGAATTTGACAAAGGTGCAACAAGAAGAATTGGACTCTTCTCATTGTGCCTGAATCCATCTCTTCTCCAGCAGTCCTCAGACAGACTTGGTTTGCATATTTGTATCTGGAACCCATTGGGGTGGATGAGTTACTTGGGGCAGAGAATCAACTATAAATTGCAGCACTTCAGATGATATCCTAAGGACTTCGTATTGCAGCACTTTGGATGATATATTGAGCTTCGTGTTGTAGGGTTCCAAACAAATTTACAAGGGGGGCAGGAAGGAAGTGAGAAATGTATGTCATTGTTGAGCACTTGACAACCACAAGTTTTAAGGCAGCTTTTAAAGACCCCTAACATAGATTCCAATCCAGCTATGCTTCCCCCACCATTATATGATTCAAATGTTTTCCTCTGGGGAAGCAGAAACATAAGCAAAGGCTTTTCAAAACACCTTCCCCTATAGCATTAGCAATCATAGGAGGGGAATCTGTATTGGCTCACACCCAGGACTGAAGTGAGTGGTGCTTCATCAGGGAGGACAAGGATTAAAGAGCCCTTTGTCAGCATTTGGGGGCCAGAGGTACATAATAAATCCTTTGCTTATGACTGATTTTGTATGGGAGTATGCCAGTGGGTGGAGATGAGTCTCTTGACCCTTTAGTTCTTGCTCACTTCAGATAGGGCGCCAGATGAAAATCGCAGCTGTAAAATCATCTCAAAGGGCACTTGTATATTTCTTTAGTCTAGTAATTGATGGCTATTCCTGTGAAGCACCATAGTCTTTTTTTCTGGCTGGCATTTCTCATTGCCTGCCGTGGGTTCCAAATCAGGAATAGGAATGCATGCAATTGCCAACCACAAATGTTCAGACATCGTAAGTCAACCATCCCTACTGTATGACAGGCTTAAAAATAACATCAGCTTGTTTTTATGTACCTTCTGATTCCAAGCCTTTAGGGTGCACTGTAAATCTTTTCTCTGACACTACAAAGGATATAATATATATATATATATATATATATATATATATATATATATATATATATATATATATTTAAGTGGATAGAAGCAGAATGTCTCACGATTTTACCAGATGGGGCTACTAAAACAGTAAGTCTGGACATAAAACTACAGAACCAGGCAAGAATGCATATTTCTCCTTTGATTCTGCATCAGCACATGCCATTTCATAAATAATGTGAATAAGGATGGCAAGAGACTAAGACAGGAAGAAGAAGAATCCTCTGAGAACAGCCATAATAATCCTGAGATTTAATATATTATAGAATAGCTAGTTAAACAGCTATCAAAGGGGCATCCCTGTGGCTTTTGAGATGCCTCACATTTCAAGTCCAGAAGACCCAAATGGCCCATTATCAGGTAATGGGAGTGACCAAACCCAACAAGCTATAGAAGGCATGAACTCTACTGATATTTTCTGAACATATAACATTCCTTGAGTTTGTGTTTAAGGGCTAATTGTGATACAGATTTCCAGATTTGACTAGCAATCTTATTAGATCCTAGATATTGTCCAGCAAAGCTATTTTGGATACTGCTTTCTTCAGTTTCAGTCGTTAGTTAGTGCTGATACACCTCATTATAACAAACAGCCTGGCTTAACACAGAAGTACTTTCAACTATCATGAAATGTCAGTTTTCTTTAAAATGACATTCTTTCCACCAGTTTTCCATCTCTCTCCCCAAGCTAGAATTCTTATTTCAGAGCGAGTCCCTCAAGAAATGGGGACTTTGTTCAGTGTGAATTGTGTTGTTAGTAACTGGGTTATATACTGTAGACTGGTAAAGCATAGTAGAGAAATGAATATTGCAGACAGATAATCCTACAGATGAAGAAAGGGAAACTTAGCACACAGTTTGGTTCAGATGTACTTGGACGTAAACCCCACCATGTTTCTTATTTCTACAGTTGCAGCTTCAGGAAAACAAATGTGGCAAAAAAGAATGTAGGGTATGTGAAGGGGGGGGGGGATGTACTGGACAGAGCATGGCTCTGCACAGATGGAACTGAAAGTCAGATGTCAAATGAAGGCGATTTGGTTGTATTGCTGCTGTTTCAAATATGGTTGTGTTCATTTGAACTGTAAATTGATTATTCTGTTGCAGCAAGGAGGAAGGGGAGGGAAACAGTGGACCTCAGGATGCTACACAGCTACGGAATTCTTAGTGACTCCTGAAGTATGACTGCCAAAAGTCAGCAATATAATTTCTGGGTATTTTTAAGCAAAGAGCTGTAAAATATGCCTGTACGTGCTATTAAAATAAAGAATTCTTTATTTATTTACAAGGTTTATATGCTGCCCTGCAACTTTCTCTGGGCATTTAACAATAGAATAGTTAGGACCATAAATTACCCCATAAAAATAAGCAGAATAAAACCAACCACAATATTAAAAACAAAGAAAATATAAAACTATCACCAGCAACAGCAAATGACACAGCAGCTCTAGGAATAGTAAAAGCCATCTGAGAAACATTCAGGAGTTTGACCACTACCCATTGTTTTATCATTTCAACTTCTAAAAATGCCATGATCTACCTCAGACCTTTATGATGGAATCGATGAGAAAACTTTTTCATAACAATCTTATTCACAAGGAAATCCTATTACTCAATGGGACTTTCTCTGCAGTAAAGGTGTTTTGAATATTTTATAAAGAAAAGCCTCTAATTCTACTGATTTCATTCCATAATCCAAATGTGAGTAGAAGCCTTGATTTTCTTACTACAAGAAGAAGCTGGGAAGATCTTTGGATTTGTGTGTCTTCCTTCCTTTTCAGGTGTATGTAATTTAGAATTGAGAGGCTGGTGAATTAATCAGTATATTCTCAAGTGGCTCATTTCTTTTCATTCAAATATTGTCAAATATTCTATACCAAATGGAATCAGTACCAAAATATTGCAATGTAAATTGTTCTTGTTTAATATTCCAATCATCATGGATGCCATTTTCTTCTGTCCCTCATGACCATCAGCCAGCATTCTGTGTCCTTTGAAGATATCCAGTCCTCACTGGATGGTTTTAAATGGTGAGGGAGAGGGAGAGGCTTCATCCTTAGGTTATTTTCTCCTCCATACTTTTTCTATTTCTGCATGCCTTTGGTCCCATGAACCTGCCAATAACTCCTTCTTGTTTCCCAGTACCCAATTTTGGCTATTGTTATTGTTAGTAACTGAGTTAGTATATCCATGATGAGGATGATGGTGCGGTAGATGAAATGGAATGAAGCAAGGGATCTCATTCTCCCTCGCCAAAGGCTGGGTGAAGAGCAAGGTCTTCCCCATTCTTCTAAACAACAGTAGAGTAGTGGCCATCTGGATCTTGGGGAGAATGATGATGATGAGAATGACAATGAATTAATCTGGCAATTTATGGCAGAAGGAATGTAGTGCCCTTAGCCCTATGGGAATCAGCAGAAGTCATATATAGAGAGCCATAGTTTCAGAAAAGGTATTGTTTTATTGTTCTCTATAAAGTTTCTATCTTTTTCTCTCCTATCTAAGCAAGATGGCACAGTTTTTCCTGAATGTGGTCTGCAGCTTCAGGCATTTCTGAGGAGGATTTCAAAATGAAGTGGGTGGCCAGGGGGGATATAAAACCTATGACATGGCAGAGATAAAGACCCAATATTGATATTGTGCCAAAATATATTCCCCAAATTTTTGAAAGCTCCCTTCCACTTCATGAAAGAACCTTCTGTTTTTCTCTCATTCTGAGGGTGATTTAGAATTTCGTTTACATTATTTGGGTAATTTCATTACATTTACTTCATTATTAAAAAGTGGCAGAAAGGGCTTCCAGTTGATTTTCCCTGATACCTATTTCTCCATCATTCTGTACCTTCCTTGTTGCCCAACATTTTTGACTGAAAATGCCCAAAGGAAAAGTTCTTTCATGATTTAATTGAAGGGTGGGAAGCCAAGTCTTCAAACCAGTGAAAACAAGACTGTACAGTAAAAGAGAGGGCATTCATATACTAGCCTCATCCACTTTATAATTAAAATAAGTGTCACCCAAGAGAGTGTGTGTGGGTGTTTTCTCTCTCTCTCTCTCTCTCTCTGAGAAAAAATCAAAACCAGGCTCCCTTCATTAAATACAAGGAAAACGATTGTAAAAATTCAGAATGAATTTTCAGCACAGAACTAATTACCATTGCTTCAATAGCACAGATATGAGAAGGAAGGCTCTCCGTGTAATTTGGCTCTGAAAGCTTCTGGGCAGGATTTATCCCTGGGGAGTTCTAGGTGACATTAGTGCTTGGAATTAACATAATTTCCCCTTTGTTACTGTTGCTATCCATTTAAATAATTGATTACTATTTCATAGCAGTGCTTGGTCGATTAACCCACCTTTTAAAAAAATAATTACAGGTCAAATGCCAACTTTAATGCAGCTGCAGAAATTATCATAGAGCAGTCTTCCCCAGCCTGGTGTCTTCCAAGTGTTTCAGCTACAACTTCCATGATTATACACCCGTCTTAAGGAGAAATTAGAGGAGTTGTAGTCCAACATATCTGGAAGGCACAATGCAGTTTAAGTCTGGTACTGACTACTTGTATATTATATTATACAATATATATATTATAGCACAATCAGAGCAGTGAGTTATATCCATCATTCTGATTTTCTTGTGATTACATTAAAGTGTTTGTGTGTGTTTAAAAAGTCATGTTTTTCAAGAACAACTACATCTAATGCAAAACGAGAGTGAGGGAGGAGCAAGGCCCTCAAAATCTCATGTTTTTAATGTAAAATTAATTCCTTTAAAAAGATTTTTTTTTTACCCAAAAAGCCCCTACAACATTTTTTCTAATGTGCATTAAGAATGTTGGAGAGTTCAGTGAAGCATATGCCTTGAGCTTTCAGGAGCAATCTGTAGTCAGGCATTTTAAATGAGAATTGATTTGTGATTTACATGGTCAGTGGAAAGAAAATTAACTTATGGAAGGTTGTAATGAAATATTAGACAAGTAAAAAAGTAGATGGTGATCTAGTGGAACTAAAAGTCCCATCTGGAAGAATTTGGTGACATTTTTACATTTATCTATGTTCTGCATGAGTTGTAATGTTCGTGGTAATTTTATGGGACTGAGCTGAAATGAAAGGGTGTTATCAAAGATTGCCTACAATATAGGATTGTGTTCAATGGAGAGTCCTGTATCCTTTTCTCCATTTTCTTATAATATGACTCATTGCACTTTTTTTTCCAGCTACTGTTGTTGAATTCATTCAGCCTTATACTTGAAGTTATTAAAGAAGGACATCAAATGCTCACAAATACGATCTAACACACTTTTTTTAAAAAATCCTTCTTCTGCATGCACTTTAGGGAACACTTAGGAAAGGCCATCTCTAGAGTGTATGCCACAACAAATGTGAGAACTGCCAGCATAAAGCATTTAACCTCCATGGACCAATTTGCACATGAAGTTACCCTGTCTGACATGGTCACTTTCACAGTGCATAGGACAAAGGTTGGGTCAAGTGCAAGGGAAGGCCCAATTTTTCTTAACCAATATGTACATTTGAATACATGGCTACCTTTGTAACTGTACTAGCTGTTTTAAAAAGTCTTGTTTGGCACAAATGAGGTTCATCTGCAAGGAAGCATGACAACCATCTTATATGTTCGTAAGCTGATAAAGAAAATATCTAAAAGAAAAACATTCCTCTATGTGTGAATATTTCTCTGCTCTCAAAAATGTTGCTCAGTAACTTAAGCCAGGACAGAATAAGTAGGCTACTGTCTCCGGAAACTCTCTGAGTACCCTAAGAGAAGATGAAAGATGAATAAGAAAAAAGAAAAAAGGACAGAATGAAACATTTCCACAGAAAAATGTTTTTGTTATATGTAAGGGCTGATTCATATATGCAGCATAACACACATATTACTTCTCAGGCTGTTCATCCCTGCAGCTGCTGCTTTTCCTTTCAGTTGCTATCTCCCCTCTACTATTTTTCAAAATGTAAGTTCTGTAGGGAAGTAACCTGTTTTCCTATCCTCTGTTAAACTCATGCATCTTATTTGTAACAGTAACAACAGCAGCCACAAGCAATAGACTTGCAATGGAATTGGCTGGATTACAACCACAGTGTTTGGGATAATTTGAAAACTCTTCATGTGCCATTTACTACAAATCTGTAGTCCAGCATTTTGCAACCTGACTCCCCTCCGATGCGGTTTTTAACTCCCAGAATTTGGCCATCTGGCTAAGAATTTTGAGAGGCGATATCCACATACCTGAATGGTGCCCAAGTTGGGGACCATTTATCTGAGAACATAGCCCATTGCAGTCTAGAAGTGACTTCTAAATAGACATTTACATGATTGTATTGTAAGACTGGAAGCCTACTTACTTACTTACCTGGGCAAAAATCAGCATTCACAGAATTGTACAGTTGTCACATTAGCAGTATCCATATGTTCTTCCACTCTAACAATATTATAAGGAAAAGGGATGGCTTACATGGGACATCCATTTGCATAGATGTCCACATCACAAAGAGAGAGACAGAAAATACACAAATGAAACTAACCTACATAGAGGTTTCTAAGCAGAGCATTCCTCTTGTTTTGTGAACATTTCCAATCTTACCCTGTGCCACTGGCTACTACAAAACTTAACAGCTGAGTTGCAGCTAAAGAGGCTGCCAGGGATCACATTAGCACATTTTGAAAGAGACGCACCAGCTCCTAGTTTGCTACTGAGATATGTTTGAAGTGCTTATAACAGCATCTAAACCTATATTCCTAGATAGTTGTTTGAGTGTCTTCTCCCCTATATACTTGTTTGATATTAACGTGCTCTGTTTGCCATGAATTTACTAGGCCGCAGTCTGAGAAAGACTGTCCGTAATATGTATACAGTACTAGAAGAAGCAGATACCCACCTTATCACCCTAATTCGGTCTCCTTCCAGTTTGTTCAACTCAGTTCAGCTTCTCCATAAGTACCTGAGTTCTCTTCCCAAGGAACAGGAAGCAAGACACAGAAATCAGTTGCTGGATACTGCACTATATGATAGTTAGCCCTTACTTCAACAGTAGTTGTCTTTTTACCTGGTTCCATCAAGACATTGGTAGGGTCTCACTTAACCTGTCCAATCATGTGGGGGAATCCATTCCCCTTCAGGATGTTGCTCCAGTATCTTTGGCCTCATGTACAGAACACTTCAAGACATGGAGCAGGCCACAATTGAACCTTGGCTGTAATCTTGGGTTTCTGTATTGTTCTTTGTTTTTTAAATATTTTAACAATTGTAAACCACCCAGAGTCACTGGGAGTTGGGTAGCATGTAAATTTAATATATTATTGTTGGTCACATAGCCAATCCAGTTAGACCAGATTTGGCATTTATATCCATCTATCGAGTCGTTCCCAAGGACCTGGGATAGGCAGATGTTGTCTGATGGTGTTAAAGGTATTGTCACAGGATGTAAGGTGTTCCAAGTAAAGCTGCCTTTTGGAATTGACTGATGGTGATTTTGTCAATGCCGATGGTCTTCAAGTGGTGCTCCAGATGTTTTGGGATTGCACCCAAGGCACCTATTACTATTGATATTATCTTTGCTTTCTTTTGCCACAGTCATTCTATTTCTGTTTGCATGTCTTTGTATTTTGTGATTTTCTCCAGTTCTTCTATTCTGCTGTCTCCAGGTATTACAATGTCCACTATCCAGACTTTTTTGTCTTTCTTATCAGCAACTGTTAAGTCTGGGGTGTAATGTGGCAGACGCTTGTCAGTTTGCATTCTAAAGTCCCAGAGCACTTAAGCTTCTGTTTTCTATTACTTTGTCTATTTTGTGGTCCCACCAGTTCTTGCTTGCAGGCAAATGGCATTTCTTGCAGATATTCCAATGCACCATTGTTGCTCCTTTGTCATGCCGTTGTTTGTAGTCAGTCTGTGCGATCTTCTTGCAGCAGCTAGGTAGGTGGTCCACTGTTTCTTCAGCTTCTTTGCAGAGGCAGCATTTCCTGTCCATTGCTGTCTTCTCAGTTCTGGCTTTGTAGGCATTTGTTCTTAAGGCTTGGTCTTGTGTAGCCAGAATTAGCCCCTCTGTCTCTTTCTTCAGCTTTCCTGCTCTTAGCCATTACCAGGTCTTGTTATTATCTGCTTTCCCGCTAGTTTTTTGTGTACTGGCCATGTAATACTTTGCCTTGCCATCTCTCTTTTCTATTCTTCATTTGGCCTTTCTTATTGGCCAGTTAGGTCTCTTCAATATTCAGTAAGCCTTCATGGTGTACTAGTTTCAGTGTATCTTCTTCACTGTCCTTCAGATATTCTACTAATGCCCTTTTTTCTTCTTCAACTGTCTGGTGTACTTGTATCATTCCATGCCCACCTATGGTCCTTGGTAAGTAGAGTCTGTCAACATTGCTGCATGGATGAAGGGCATGATTCATTGTCATTATTTTTCTGATCTTCCTGTCCAGGGCTTCTAGTTCTGCTTGAGTCCAGTCCACTATTCCAGCTGTGTATCTAATAACTGGAATTGTCCAGGTGTTAATTGCCTTGATGGTATTTCCTCCACTGAGTTTCAAATTTACGATCTTATTCACTCTCATGGTGTATTCACTCCTAACCTTCTTCTTGACTTCAACATGCTTGATGTTGTCAGCTTGAAAGATGCCAAGGTATTTGTAGTGATCTTCTTCATCCAGACTCTTAATGTTATTTCCATAGGGTATCTTGATTCCTTCAGTTTTCACAATTTTTCCCCTGCTGATGGTAAGGGTGGCATATTTGTGCAGTCCAACTCCATTGCAATATCTTGACTGTATATTCGGACAATGTTGAGCAGCAATTTTATTTTTGTCCATTCAGCTTCAGATCGTCCATGTAAAGGAGGTGGGATAGCCTGACAGATGTCTTTGATGTTTGCTAGCCATGCCCTGACTTGTTCAGTATTGTTGGCAGAGGAATCAGTGCAATGACAAACAGTAGTCGTGATAGTGAGACTCCTTGAAAGATTCCTCTCTTGATATTAACCTCTCTCAGTTTATCACCATTGACCAACAACTGTGTCTTCCATTGTGCCATTGATCTTTGCACAAGACCTCTGATGTTTCCACTGACTCCTGTTATTTCTAGGCACTTGATTATCCAATCATGTGGCAGGGAGTTGAATGCCTGTATTTTTTTTTTTTATTATTATTATTATTATTATTATTATTATTATTATTATCATCCTCCTCCTCCTCCTCCTCCTCCTCCTCCTCCTCTTCCACCTCCTCCTCCTCCTCCTCAGTGGTATCCAAAATGGACTTAATAGGAGTCCTGCTGTGACTACAGTTCCCTTAATGGCTTTCCAATTATTATTATTTTTTCAATCTACTTAAAAAGTCAAAAGTCAATTGAATGGAGGAAAATATCTCATTTTCAGACTGGAGTCCAGTTCTGTAAGATACAGAACAGATTCATAATAATATTAGTAATTTGAGAAAGTGAAATGATCATTCCTCCTTCTGGAGATCCTAAGCAGTACTGATCACTGCATAGGATTTGAAAATAAAGAAATCTCTGCAGGCTTATAATTTAACAATTTCCTTAAATTTACCTGAGTTTTTCTGTCATGTTTTATTTTGTCTACACATCTGAAAGAAAGATGAAATATCACAGATCTGTTGTACACTCTGTGTATTTCAATAAACCTATATGGCTAATGATGGGGGAGCAGCCTTTCTAATCACCAGATATTCTAAAGGTCAATATTAAGTATTGGCTTTCCATCCTGTCCATCTGAAACAATAGACTACAGTGAATGCATTTGGTAAATGGTGGTAAATGAACCTTTCAGAAGCATTAGAAGAGCAGGAAGGGAAAATCTGAGAGTAGCTGCTAAGTGGATCTTGTGGTTTGTAATTGTAGTCTGGGGAATAATTATCCTAATTAATAGCTGCTGTAATCCAGACTTTGCCCTGTGCTCATGTATGAGTTAATGACTAGTGTTCTGTTGAGTATGTTTTTGGTAGCATTGCCGAGTATGTCAAAAAGGTAAAAGGTCTTTAGGGACAACATTTAAAGATTTAAAGCCTACTTTCACTAAACCACAAGAACAGCACTCTGGGATCAGATAACGTATTTTATAGACCACAAAATAGTGGATCGTGGTTAGGTGATACTGAGTGGAAAGATCTATTACATCAGTAAGTTCCTGCGACATGTAGACTGGAAAGAAAGGCTTCGCTTAAAAGCCCAATGCTTTAAATATACCAACTTTTTTTTCTGTCATGATATAAATTTATGAAACTTTCTTCTTCTAACAGGGTATGGTCAAACAGAGATCTAAGACAGGATTAAACCAACAGTAAGGACAATCTCCATTCATCCCCTCATATCTGAAGTGAGAAGTCCAGTTCATGTTGTTCATTGACTTAAGGCCATGGAGAATGATAGATAGAGCTCAAATTCTTTACTCAGAATTAGATGACATTTCATCCTCTAACAGGGTGGAGAACTTGTGACATTGCAGGTATGCTGAACTACAACTCCCAGGAGTTTGAACGAGGTACCATTGGAGAGAGTGCTGGAAGTTCTATTACATCAACATCTGGAAGGCCACAGTCACTCCCTCTAGAACTTAAAAGGAAATTGCTTCCTTGGAAAGAAGCTTGACCAAGCAAAACAAACAAGAAGATGAACTCATAGTAAGCCATGTGCATCAAATAAGCACAGCTGCCAGTGGCACTCTTCATTGATACAAATATAATGCATGAGTACCACATGTGGATCCCTAAAGCAAGATACATGTATATTATGCCACATACATATATTTGTGGAAGTTTTCATATAGGGCTTATTTAATGTGAATGTTTCACTGATTTCACTCCAAAGTAGCTTAAACCTTATTTTTATTATTAATTTTACGGAATAACATCTTGCCCCAATTATGGAGAAAATAGCAGTGGTCATAAGACAGTCATTTAAACCACGCCCCCCCATTAAATATGTTTAAAAGAGTTGCTTTTCAACAAGATGGGCAGTGACAAATTTGATAGATAAATAAATAAATAAATAAAATTATAGAATATATATTATAAGGTTGCAGTTACACTGTATAGTAAAATGAGTCTAATGACCCTTATTCTGCCATTATACCCAGATTTTTTTTGGTGGTATGGTAAGAACACGATTAATTTGATATTTGGAGATATATAGGAGAGAGGTATTTTGAGGATTGCTCATGTCACTGATTGTAAGGAAGAGTCTTATTGATATATGATATTTAGCTAGGATATTACATGCTTGTGTGTATTTTATCAAAGACATTTTTCTATTTATATGAATGTGAGAAAATAATTAGTCTGCTGGTTAATTTCCTTGTAGAATCTATCTTCAATTGACTGAATGGTCCCTGTGAATTAAAGTTGAATTAAAAGGTAGAAGAGATTTGAGAAAAAACTCTTTCAGTCATCTGAACTTTTCTGCTTTTAAGTTTGTAAGGTTCCCTTTCAACCACTATGGTTTTCTATTACTCTCATTCGTTGATTCATTCATTCGTTTATTTGATTGATAGTCTGCTACATCATGAATACCCTGAAACAGTAACAGTTGGTGTATGTGTGTTTGTGTATCTATACATACACACACACATCACAAACACTATATTATTCCATAGATTTAAGCTAAATTCAGTTAAGAGGTTAAGCACCTGTATGCATGGTCTATGCACCTATAAGTATATAAGTGTTTACATATGCATGCTTGTATAATTGTATATCACTGGACAGCTGTACGTACAGAAACCTCATGACTTTAAATAGTTAAAAATACAGCCTCAGCCAATATGGAAATTCAACTGAATTTGAAATTTACTGTATGCTGTTTCTGCTTTTCATTTTTTACCATTTCACACCTTGTCCACATCTCGAGCAAGCTTGTAAGTTTCCAGTGCATACATTTCTTGTGATGATATATTGTCCTGGTGGAAAATTTCATTTACTGGCTGTGCCCTTTGCTGAACCTGTTGCTAGTCAGAGAACATGATAAGCGTATAAGTGGCATGGTACTTCATTTATCATACATCGTTTTAGACACTCAAATATCTTATATACAATTCTGCATTCTGCACTGCAGAAATCAGCTTGCAGGAGGAAGGATTCTATAGATAAAGTATCCATTTATAATATATAAGAATATCATTGTAATAAAAATTAATCACAGCTTATACTATAAGTCCCTTTTATTTCACTTTTATTGCTTTGGTAACAGCATGCTATTAAACACAAACAGAAAAGTATGTTGGTTTTGTGACCGAGTATAAAACAGAATTGCATGATGTAAAAATACTAGCTTTATAAATAAATACATTGGATTTTGAAATAAAGCACAAACTTGATACATCCTACAGTGTCAGAATATACTCTGTGTGCATTTTGCTGGTTTCAATATTGCTTATATATTTAATATTATATATTAAAGTATTACTAAGTTTTACAAAAAAATGACAGCAAAAGGCCTTCCAATTCAGCTGAAACTAAAAGATTTCATAAATCTCTGTACCAATTTTGATTGTAAGAAAGAAAATGCATTTAATCTTCAACCATTTTAATTTTTGTTTTAATCAACAATATCATTCTTTGTTATTGTTCATTTCCTCATATTTTTATGTATAATATCCATATTTTTTATGAAAGTCTACATCTTGTTGTGTGTAAATCCTTTCACTGTTTTTTTTAAACATACATAGTCTCTCACACACAGTCACAATATTTTGTCCTCAGTTTCATTCTATTTAGTTAAGCCACAAAAGCAATCTCACTGTTGGCCTGTCAAGTTTCAACATATGTTCAGACACAATATTATTCAGAAAACTTTAATTTGATCAATCAAATTGTTCATGGTAAGCTGAAAGTAACTTCTTGGAAAAGTAGGATCCAAAGGAATATTTGCAACAGAGGAAGTTAGTTTGTATATAAAATATATTGTATGAGTCCACTAAAAACAGGATAACATAAAATAGTTTCACAGCATACAAAAACATTCCTACAGTACATTTTGAATTTCATCCATGAGAAAATGTTATTTATATATATTACCTACTAACTTTAGAATGTTTTATAAATAGCACATCTTTTTCTATACCTAAGCATAACAAGCCCCTTCATGGATCACTGCCTTGTCATGGCAAAGGGGCTTGCGTAACTCAGTGAAGCCATGAGCTATACCGTGCAGGGCCACCCAAGACGGACAGGTCATGACAGAGAGTTCTGACAAATTGTGGTCCACTGGAGAAGGAAATGGCAACCCACTCCAGTATCCTTGCTAAGAAAACCCCATGGACAATGTTAAAAGGCTAAAAGATATGACACTGGAAGATGAGCCCCTCAGGTCGGAAGGTGTCCAATATGCTACTGGGGAAGAGCGGAGGGCATTTCCAAGTAGCTCCAGAAAGAGTGAAGCGGCTGGACCAAAGCCGAAAGGACATTCAGCTGTGGATGTATCTGGAAGCGAAAAGAAGGTCCGATGCTATAAAGAACAATATTGTATAGGTACCTGGAATGTAAGATCTATGAACCAAGGCAAGCTGGATGTGGTCAAACATGAGATGACAAGATTGAACATCGACATCTTGGGAATCAGCGAATTGAAATGGACGGGAATGGGTGAATTTAATTCGGGTGACCATCATATCTACTACTGTGGGCAAGAAACCCTTAGAAGAAATGGAGTTGCACTCATAGTCAATAAGAGAGTGGGAAAGGCAGTAATGGGGTACAACCTCAAAAACGACAGAATGATCTCAGTGCGAATCCAAGGCAAACCATTCAACATCACAGTAATCCAAGTCTATGCCCCAACCACTGATGCCGAAGAAGCTGAAGTTGACCGGTTCTATGAAGACCTACAACACCTTCTAGAACTAGAACTAAAAAAAGATGTCCTTTTCATCATAGGGGATTGGAATGCTAAAGTAGGAAGTCAAGGAGTAATCGGAATAACAGGCAAGTTTGGCCTTGGAGCACAAAATGAAGCAGGGCAAAGGCTAATAGAATTCTGTCAAGAGAACAAGCTAGTCATAGCAAACACTCTTTTCCAGCAACACAAGAGACGACTCTACACATGGACATCACCAGATGGTCAATACCGAAACCAGATTGATTATATACTTTGCAGCCAAAGATGGAGAAGCTCTATACAGACAGCAAAAACAAGACCAGGAGCTGACTGTGGCTCAGATCATGAGCTTCTTACTGCAAAATTTAGGCTTAAATTGAAGAATGTAGGGAAAACCACTAGACCACTCAGGTATGACTTAGATCATATTCCTTGTGAGTACACAGTGAAGGTGATGAATAGATTTAGAGGATTAGATTTGGTAGACAGAGTGCCTGAAGAACTATGGACGGAGGTCTGTAACATTGTACAGGAGGCAGCAACTAAAACCATCCCAAGGAAAAAGAAATGCAAGAAAGCAAAATGGCTGTCTGATGAGGCATTACAAATAGCTGTGGAAAGAAGGAATGTGAAAAGCAAGGGTGAAAGGGAAAGATATAAGCAACTGAATGCAGATTTCCAGAGAATAGGAAGGAGAGATAAGAAGGCCTTCTTAAAAGAACAATGCAAAGAAATTGAAGAAAACAATAGAATTGGGAAGACTAGAGATCTCTTCAAGAAAATTGGAGATATGAAAGGAACGTTTAGTGCAAAGATGGGCATGATAAAGGACAAAAAAGGCAGGGACCTAACAGAAGCAGAAGAGATTAAGAAGAGGTGGCAAGAATACACAGAAGAACTATACAAGAAAGATCTTAATGTCCCTGATGTCCATGCTGGTGTGGTCACTGACCTTGAGCCAGACATCCTAGAGAGTGAAGTCAAGTGGGCCTTAGGAAGCATTGCTAACAACAAAGCTAGTGGAGATGACAGTATTCCAGCTGAGTTATTTAAAATACTAAAAGATGATGCTGTTAAAGTGTTGCACTCAATATGCCAGCAAGTTTGGAAAACGCAACAGTGGCCACGGGATTGGAAAAGGTCAGTTTACGTTCCAATTCCAAAGAAGGGCAATGCCAAAGAATGCTCAAACTATCGCACAATTGCACTCATTTCACATGCTAGCAAGGTTATGCTCAAAATCCTACAAGCTAGGCTTCAGCAGTACATGAACCGAGAAATACCGGATGTACAAGCTGGGTTTCAAAGAGGCAGAGGAACTAGAGATCAAATTGCCATCATTTGCTGGATCATGGAGAAAGCACAAGAGTTCCAGAAAAACATCTACTTCTGCTTCATTGACTATGCAAAAGCCTTTGATTGTGTGGATCACAATAAACTGTGGCAAATTCTTAAAGAGATGGGGGTACCAGACCATCTTACCTGTCTCCTGAGAATGTGGTCCAAGAAGCAACAGTTAGAACCAGTCACGGAACAACCGATTGGTTCAAAATAGGGAAAGGAGTACGACAAGGCTGTATACTGTCACCCTGCTTATTTAACCTATATGCAGAGTACATCATGAGAAATGCCAGGCTGGAAGAATCACAAGCCGGAATTAAGATTGCAGGGAGAATCATCAATAACCTAAGATATGCAGATGATACCACCCTAATGGCAGAAAGTGAAGAAGAACTAAAGAGCCTCTTGATGAGGGTGAAAGAGGAGAGTGCGAAAGCTGGCTTGAAACTCAACATTAAAAAAACTAAGATCATGGCATCTGGACCCATCAATTCCTGGCAAATAGAAGGAGTAGAAATGGAAGTAGTAACAGACTTCATTTATTTGGGCTCCAAGATCACCGCAGACGGAGATTGCAGCCATGAAATTAAAAGACGCTTGCTCCTTGGGAGGAAAGCTATGGCAAAGCTAGATAGCATATTAAAAAGCAGAGACGTCACCTTGCCAACAAAGATCCGCATAGTCAAAGCTATGGTTTTTCCAGTAGTAATGTATGGCTGTGAGAGCTGGACCATAAAGAAGGCTGAGCGCCGAAGAATTGATGCCTTTGAACTGTGGTGCTGGAGAAGACTCTTAAGAGTCCCCTGGACTGCTAGGAGGTCAAACCAGTCAATCTTAAAGGAAATCAACCCTGATTGTTCATTGGAAGGACTGATAATGAAGCTCAAGCTCAGATACTTTGGTCACCTAATGCGAAGAGAGGAGTCTTTGGAAAAGACCCTGATGCTGGGAAAGATTGAAGGCAAAAGGAGAAGAGGACGGCAGAGGATGAGATGGTTAGATAGCATCACTGAAGCAATGAGCATGAAACTGAGCAAACTCAGGGAGGCAGTGAAGGACAGGAAGGCCTGGCGCAATATGGTTCATGGGGTCACGAAGAGTCGGACACGACTTAACGACTGAACAACAAAAAGCATAACAAGCAGGCAATTGTTTGCCATAGTTGTTGTAGGTGATGTCATTAAGCTTGCCATATCTCAGAAAAGGAATATGATTTGGATTGTCCTGTTTGATGATGTAACAATTGAGTTAATTTTTCTTCCATCACAAGGTAGTGTGAATCCACTCTTGAAACATTTAACACAGGTTATATATAGGTCACAGATACTATTATTTGAATCCCTTTTCAGTTTGTTTTTCAGCTGGTATAAGATAGGTTTGGACACCTTTATGGGTGTCCTATACTGGGTAATGGATAGCGGGATGGTGTTTTCTTGGACCTCTTGGTGGCTGGTCATGGTATCCTTTGGGGCCCGTGGATCACCTGTTTTACAGTTGTTCTTGCCTTTCCTGTCAGCAGGTGATGTGGAGAAATATTGCTCAACTTTTAACTCTGAAGTTAGGGCTCAGCTTGTTCTGGATGGGGTTGCATTCCACCTGCAAAAATAGGTTTGTCTTCTGGGATCACTGGTTTCCCAGTTATCAATGGTGGCAAAGAATACTGTATATTTGCACAATTATATCTAGTGTTCCTGTTCCAATATTAATCAGTAGTTGGACCTGGAAACAGTTACTCATGCTTTTAGTGCAATCTGACTTGCAACGCCTTGCACATGGGTTAACTCTGGAGGAGAATCTGAAAGCTATATTTGGTAGAAAATATTGCAGCCAGGCTGCTAATGGATATGTCATAACCGGAACATATTATGTCTGTGCTGAAAGACTTGTAATAATTGCCAATTACTTTCCATGCACAAAATATTAGTTTTAACTTTTAAAGCACTACATGGCTTGGGATTTTGCAATTTTAGGAACTACCTAAATTTGGTTACAAACCTGTCTGGGCACTGAGAACAGCAGCAGAGGCGCTCTTAAAGATGCCTTTATTTTCCAGGTCAAGTTGTTTGGCCTGGAGGAGAGACTTCTCTTGCTCTGGCATGTCTTTCTCAGTCTAGCAAATTTGGGAATGTTGCAGAAATGGTCTGAGCAAATAATTGCTAGAATCAAAAGACAAAAAATGCAAATACAGTATTTTTGCCCAAACCCAGTATTGCACAACCCAGTATTAGGTTGTGCAGACTCAGATCAAAGTTTGCAATCTGGTTTTGGGCACCTCTATCTAGATGGGGTAGCTGGAGCCATGTGAAGATGGGACTTAGGGATGTCACCCTTCCATCTCCCATTATGCAAATGGGCAATCTGTTTCATCACTTTCTAGAGATTTGGAACAAGTCTTCCACCATCATGCAATGGTGATGCCTTATATTGTCTTAGGCCAAACATTTATATATAGTTCTATGAAATTCTAGATGGTTCAGTATTTCGCAAAGTTAAAACAGGCCTGGCCATGTGGTAGTGGCCAGGCTCAGACCACTTTCTCAGTTGTAAGATACAAGGAGATTGCTCCCAGTATGAACAAAGCTCTGTTTCTGACTTGTTCTTCAGAACTGGGAGCAAGTAAGAAGTGGCCATCCCTAGATTGACTCAGGACTATTTTTGAAGCCATGGATCCAACCCTTAAAGGAGATCACATGGTCTTTCCACAGACCTACTATTATTTCATTCATTTGATATTACTGATTTTTTGTTTGTTTGTTTTGTCGTATATATGGTATAAGTTAAGGAACCTTTTTATGAGGCATTATTTATAATGAATAAAAGAAAATCAGGTTCAGACAGTTTGAGGTTGTGACATCTTTGTGGTTGTGATAATATTGAACTAAATCAAACCTCTAGTTTAATTCTTGAATCTAGTTCACCCTCATGGATTAATACAGTATTGCTGATAATGTAATTACTTAATATGATTATAATGGGATTATAGTTACCGTATTTTTCCATCAATAAGACGCCCCCCACTTTTCCAACCCAAATTTAAGAAATCAATATTTTAAAGATAGTGCAGAACACATTTTTATTTAGTAATTAGGTAACATTTACCTGATACACTAGGTGGGAGGAGGTCCAAACCATCTCTCTGCAGCTCTATTTCCATGCTCTTTTGCATAACATTACACTCAATCACAAGTGAAACTGCCGATAGCTTGTCTCTGCAAACAGACTTCCTCCAACTGGTTTGTTCAGCATCAGCTGATGTCAGTTACATAAGGCTCGTGATTGGAGGAAGTCTGTTTGCAGAGACAGTATGGGCAATTTCACTCGTGATTGGAGGCTCGTGATTGGAGGAAGCCTGTTTGCAGAGTCAAGCTATATCACTCATGATTGGAGGCTAGAGATAGAAGGAAGCCTGTTTGCAGAGACAAAGTATGGGCAGTTTTGCAACCGTGCGGTTCTCTCCTCAGCTTACTTCCTTGCATAAGATGCCCTTCAATTTTTAGCGTAAGGATTTTAGAAAAAAGTATCGTCTTATAGTTGGAAAAATACGGTAATATTGGATCAGAACTGACCATCATTGAACTGTAATGTAAGTCTGGGCAGAGAAATAAACAATGTATGACCTTTCCAACACACAGTAAGTTGAATATTCTTAACCTAATGTCTGCAGAAAATTTCTCCTACATTTTTTCCTACCAGTTCTCATTACATCTGAGGAAAGATAATTTGATTTTAAAATTTGTATCCAAGGAAAAACAATTTCAGTGAAATATTCATGGAGAGTATTGTGTCAGTTGTGTACTTTTCAAATTATGAGGTAACCAAAGATCTTTGTGTTACTATTTGGAAAGCCAAAGTTCTCCTTGAATCTTCTAGGGCTTGAAGCTTCCACCAACCCACACCATGGTTTCCTGCTCTCTTTAGCTACTAATCTGAGTCTTGAGGTCTTTTCAAAGTAATTCTCTTAGACTTGAAGTCTGAACTCTAAGTTCTGCTTCCTCCGGCTGTAAACAGCCTTCCACCAGCTGTTCTCCTCCATTGGAAGCATCCCTCTTACTTTAACTGTAAAGAAAGCAACCATAACAGACTTAATACACAGTAACAAAGCCAAACTTTTATCCAGTCCGATTCCATTAAGACACTGTACCCTAGTTACTCACAGAATAAACAATGATAAAAAATGTTTCTTCACTGCACACAACATAAATGTTATGAGAAATGGGAAAAGGTTGTCTATTTTTCCATTGGGTCTTCCTTTCAGCTGGGCATGTCACTTGCTACTTTGGGGCCTCTAGATATTAAGTAGTGGCATTTAAGCAGCAGCAGGAAGTCATCATGTTTGGGCCCTGGTTGGCTTCCAGGATCACCACCAGTTTATAGCCAACTATCAGCAGCATGATTTTTGCAATTTTACCCTCCAAATAAGGGTAGAATCAAAAGCACCTATTTTTGTCCTTAACACATGTCCCCACTGGCCCAAAAGCATACTGCCAAAATTCCTAGAGATTCTTCTTCTTAATCCTACGTTTAAGTTTCCAGAAAAACAAACTTAAACAATCAGCCCCATCTCTTCCAAGGATTTGCCATCCTTTTGCTAATTTCATCCTCGCTCCCTCTGTTGATTGGGAGAACAAGTTATAAGGCGTCCTGCGGTCTCCTTGTGAGGAGCAGCCATCTGGAGCACATGTGGGTGATCTCCTGTCCTCTTCTTATCTGGAGAGGTTCCAAGGAACTGGTCTACTCCCCAGTTCCTTGGTCTTTGCCACAATTGTCAGCTCTGTTTTTGCAGAGACGACTTCAGTTTGCCTCCCCCAGAAGTCATTGAACTGCCTTCCCATGGGGATACTTTGAAAGAATGTTTTGTTTTGTTTTCATAGCCCCCACATGGATCCAACCCAGGCTTTATTTTTCTGGCTTCTTCTGCCCTGCCAAATTTGGTCCTGTTTTGTTTTGTTTTCAAAGCATTATCCTGCTGTTGGGCACACTGAAAGAGCTCTAAGCCCCTTTACATAATTTCTTTCCAAGTTTGAAATGAATTCAACATATGGTTTGTGTTGACTGAAATGCTTAGGCAGTTAGTCAGAAGTGGGGATCAATTTCAAATAGCCAGTGCCCCTTCCCTGAGAGTGGCCACTCTGACCCCTCACTTTATATTCTTCTCCCCATCACTCCCTAATTAGTAAAATATCCTCTAAGCTTTTGCCTCCTTCCATGGCCTTACGACCACCAAATGGAGCCAAAACTAACACAACCTGGGATGCTATTATTTTTTCAAAAAGGATTTCTACATTGGACACTTGACTCAAGTACAGGTGTTATATTGTGTGTTAAGGCAGCACCAACAGACCCTTGTCTAATCCTCTTTATTGAAGGGCAGAGCTTCTTTTTTTGTAGGTTGTGTCCCATCACCAGAGCCAAAATAAGTCCACTTGGTTTTTGTAGATGGGATAGGACAACTTCTTGATCAACTTAGGCAACTTCGCTGATCCACATGATAGGTGATCACATTGTCATAACCAACAGCATAGATTGTCTGTTGATACATGTGATCCTGGATACAGAAGCTGGGTTATTATTTGTGCCCAATCCCGTGCATTACTTAGCCAGTATCTGAAGGAACTAAGTAGACTATTGTGAAGTGATTCTCACAACTGGCTGAAGGAACATCTTTTTTCTTTGTTCTGTATTGTGGAATCAGTAGTATACATTTTGACTGATCTGATATTTGTATGCATTGGCCACTCTAAACAACTAAGAATTATTGTTAAAGAATTGTAGGCAGACTAAGTTGGGGAATATCCTGAGGCATCTTTTTGATAATGGGCAACTATCCAAACTGCTTCTTACAGATATACGTGTCAACAAGGAAGTTCCCATTGGACCTAGAAGGAACAAAGCCAGCAACCAAATTGGGAACAAAAGAAACGGTCACAAACCTGCTTGGCACACCTTTAAAAGGGGCATGCAAAAAGAAAACGTGGATGAGCATTAAGAAACCTGCCCATTAATGTGGAATTTAGTTGGTGTGACAAAATGTACTGGTTATGGCAGATCTCAGTTTGTTACAACAAACTTGTAGTCTTTTATTAAAGCCATACATTCTAGAGAGGAGCTACACCAAGCTAAGATTCAGGTGAACTCTCAGTAGCGTACTTGGGTCTGCTGGCAAATAATGTGTGCTAGTGCCTTGAAAGTGTGGGATTAGGGTGGAAAGCTTTTTTATAGTAGGTGAAATCACGATGGCCTGAGAAGAGCAGATTGTATGAGGTATGCTTGATACTGCTCACACCTTTACTTATTAAATTTTTTAAAAAATGGTCAGTGAATAGGCACTTTAGCCTTGTTGCTTAAATGCAGAACTCTTTTTTAAACCTTGGCCTATCTGTGTTAGCTTTCAAGCATTAACACCACATGTCTGCAGGGCTAAATTTGATCCTGATCAAGAAGTCATTAAAGATTCCTATTGAAAGTATACAAACTTACTCTTGTTTTCCAACGATAGGTACCAATCACAGTTTATATTTAAATTAATGATACTTTATTATTAATTCTGTTTAGTTAAACTGTTTAATTTTTTAATGCAGTGTTCACTGTTATGCTGTCATCAGAGCTTCAGCTTCTTTCCTGTAAGTTACCCGCCCATGAAGGAGTCACAGCTATACACTCTCTTTTAGAGTGATGGAACATGTTGCTTTTTACTCTTTTAAAAATCACATCTGAGCAAGTGAGACGCTTCTTTTGAGGGATTACGTTATGACTTTGATTTTTATTTATAAAACATAAAGGACTAATATATATCAGTTAGGACATTTCGCTTCCAAAGTGCATTGTAGCAAAAATAATTGGAAGGCAGTTGTGGTGTGAAATATATGACAGCTTTACAGGGCATAAAAAGCAGCTTTTTCTTTGTAATAGTGTAATTGCCTTAAACCCCACAATCATAATTGTTATCAAAAAATAATCCCAAGGAAAGGCTAATATAAGGTGAGCAGACTATTATGAGAGCTCTAATACACTCAATTCCTTGGAATGGCAAACGCAGGCCCTCAATCTCCCAGTGCTTTTAGTGTCAGTCAGAGAGCACTCCGTCATTTCAGTGCATCAAGCCTGCAGTATTGATTTTTCCACTGACTGAAACAGCCATATAAGCATAAATTTTGCATGAGGCTTTCACTTTGTAGACTCTCCTTTGGTCAGATGACACATGATGTGAACATGAAGACTGGATAATAACAATGCATGGTCAACCTGCAGGCATTAAAGCGTGGTCGCTCGCAGCTTTGAAGGACAAAAGCTGGGGTGGTGCCTTTCTGGCGTGATAGAAAACAAATATTTCCATCTTGGCAGCGGGCATTCATGTAGAGTTTCCATCTATCTCTCCTTGCCTCTCCACTTTCATAGCCCCCTTTCAGGGGAAAATATATGAATGTATATTGTGAAATTGTGTTTTGGTTTTGAGTGAATGAGTATTTATCCCTCCTTCCCCCTCCCCACACACATCTCAGTGTCCACTGCAGATGAAAATCTGTTTACTGCACAAGCAAGACTTTGCTACAGAGATGTAGCAAAACCAGAGCTCTTCCTCTACTTCCTTTTTACTATTTTCCCAGTTTGTGTGCATGTGCTGTTCTGCTTTTCGGCCTGATGCCATATCTTTCAAGTCAACCCTGGAGACTAAATACTGCACAGCAGGTTTGAAAACATCTTGTATCTGTGCTTTTTGCTTTCTTTTTCTTTTCTTTTTAAATCCTTATTCTGCCCCATGACAGACAGGCAAGAGAAATGAAAACACTTCTTAAAAGCAATGTCCTGTTCATTCCATTTTGATCCTTGGTGATTTTCTCTTCTTGTTAATATTCTCTGACTTTCTACTCTTCATTCATTGTTTAAGTATTCCATTTCAGAATCCATTCATCCGGTTTTGAGATCATGTCACTGGATCAAGAAAGAAGAAGGAGTCTTAAGTAATACAAACACCATAGTCCCCAGTAAGAATTGCATCAGCACACTAACTACTGTTTCAAGAACATTAATTACAGCTGTTTGTAATATCATGGATTGAAACTTTTTCAAATTAAATTGAACTCACTTGAAGGAACATTTGTGTAAGCAAACCCATGCCCATTAATTCAGTTTTTGTCAGTGAAAAGGTGAAAGGCAGTTTGCTTTAAATAACAATCAGAAGGAGGGAAACCACTAGAATGAATAATTACAATGAATTCACTTTTTATTTTGCTAAAGATATATTTTCAGCATTGCCACCATCTATTGTAGCAGAAGGCATCTTTCAAATTGGGAGAGATATCATAAACCATGATATAGCAGTCTTTATATGTATTTAAATATAATGGGTAAACAATGAGAGTTAATTCCAAGTGCATCAGAGATTGTTGGTGAGATTTTTCACATGCACATGTTCTAAGTAGTAAATTGCATCTCCTGTGTAAAGCTATTTTAGGTTCTGTGTGCTTATTTCCTTTACAGTCATGTGAAAAAAAAAGTACATCCTCTTTGAGTTCTATGGTTTTACGTATAAATAAAAATCATCTGGTCCTTAGCAGTTCTCAAAAGTAGGTAAATAGAACCTCAGATGAACAACAACACATGACATATTACACCATGTCATCATTTATTTTACACAAAGAAAGCCAAAGTGGAGAAGCCGTGTGTGAAAAACTAAGTACACCTTATGATACAATAGCTTGTAGAACCACCTTTAGCAGCAATAACCTGAAGTAATCATTTTCTGTATTACTTTATCAGTCTCTCACATCGTTGTGGAGGGATTTTGGCCCATTCTTCTTTACAACATTGCTTCAGTTCATTAATGTTTGCAGGCATTTGTTTATGCACAGTTCTCTTGAGGTCCCGCCACAGCATTTCAGTCGGGTTGAGGTCTGGACTTTGACTGAGCCATTGCAACACCTTGATTCTTCTCTTTTCTTTTTCAGCCATTCTGTTGTAGATTTGCTGGTGTGCTTGGGATCATTGTCCTGTTGCATGACCCAAAGTCAGCCAAGCTTTAGCTGTTGGACAGATGGCCTCACATTTGACTCTAGAATACTTTGGTATACAGAGGAGTTCATGGTCGACTCAATGACTGCAAGGTTCCCAGATCCTGTGGCTACAAAACAAGCCCAAATCATCATCCCTCCACCACCGTGCTCGACGGTTGGTATGAGAAGTTTGTGCTGACATGCTGTCTTTTTTTTTTTTTTTGTCTGTGTTCAGTCATTGCTGACCCTGCAGTGACTGCTTGGACGAGTTCTTGCAGTTTTTAAGGCAACTGTTTTTCGGAAGTGGTTTGCCAGAGCCTCCTTCCTAGGGCAGAGCCCAGCTGGCGAGCGCAGGAGCGGAGTTTCCGTGCTTCGCGCCCTTGTTGGGTGCGCGCAGTTTTTCGCGCTTACCGGCAACTGCTCCCAACTCCTTTTTTGCAAGGCGCCGCCAGCATTTTTCCTCCCACCGGAGTGAGAGTCCCCATTTATCTACTCACGTAAGTTTTCGACCTGTTGGGTTGACAGGAACTGGGGAGGAAACAGGAGCTCACCCTGTTTAACGCGAAGGCTGGACTCGAACCGCTGAAGCGTCGACCATTTCTGGCCGGCAACTTTCAGCGTCATTAAGCCGCTGCGCCACCGCGTCCCCTCTATGCTGTCTTTGGTTTTCGCCAAACGTGGTGTTGTGCATTATGGCCAAACATCTCCACTTTGGTTTCGTCTGCCCAAAGGACAGTGTTCCAGAAGTCTTGTGATTTGTTCAGATGCAGCTTTGCAAACCTAAGGCATGCTGCCATGTTCTTTTTAGAGAGAAGAGGCTTTCTCCTGGCAACTCTTCCAACCAAACCATCCTTGTTCAGTCTTTTTCTAATTGTACTGTCATGAACTTTAACATTTAACATGCTAACTGAGGCCTGTAGAGTCTGAGATGTAACTCTTGGATTTTTTGCAATTTCTCTGAGCATTGCACAGTCTGACCTTGGGGTGAATTTGCTGGGACGTCCACTCCTGGGAAGATTGGCAACTGTCTTGAATGTTTTCCACTTGTGAATAATCTTCCTCACTGTAGAATGATGGGCCTTAAATTGTTTGGAAATGGTCTTATAACCCTTCCTAGATTGATGGGCAGCAACAATTGCTTCTCTAAGATCATTGCTGATGTCTTTACTCTTTGGCATTGTGTTAATACACACCTCAATGCTTGAGACCAGCAAACTCCTAAAACTTCGGCTTTTATAGACATAGTCACACTTGCTGATGATCAGTTGATCAAGGGCATTTGATTAGCAACACTTGGCTGCTTCTTAGCCTCTTCATACCTATGGAACCAGTAAGGGTGTACTCAGTTTTTCACACATGGCTTCTCCATTTTGGCTTTCTTTTTGTAAAATAAATGATGACATGGTGTAATATGTCATGTGTTGTTGTTCATCTGAGGTTGTATTTACCTACTTTTGAGAACTGCTAAGGACCAGATGATGTTTATTATGTTCTGTTACATAAAACCATAGAACTCAAAGACGGTGTACTTTCTTTTTCACACAACTGTATTTTCCTACAGGTACACTATATGATCACAGCATGGTTACTTTCTAAATATTGTTCTTGCTTTATTGGAAACAGTTGTGAAATTATTATTATTATTATTATTATTATTTCAAGTTCAATGTGTAGCACAAGAGATCTCTCTATTTAAAAGCAAAGCTATTTCAGTGAATTGTATGCTCCGAAATGAGCTTTTCCCAGAAGAACAATAAGCACAATGACACTTGTGAGACAGAGCTCTTATAGAAGAGGCTGCATGTGAGCCCAGAATATCAAGGGACTATAACAAGAGGAAGAAGAGTTGCTGACTTTTATAGATTAACATCAAGAAAGTGCTGATACTTGCCAGTCCTTTTACCTAGTACACAGTGCTAAGTTGGATGTCAAAACAACAAATTAGGTTGAATTCAGACTTCATCACTGAAATCAATGAGACTTGAATTAGTTTAATTAAGTTAGTCACAGCTAACTTTAATTGATTTCAATGGATCTGGCCTATATGTGACTAAATCTGAATCCCAGTTTGTAAAAATGTGATTGCATTTTACAGGGTTTTTTTTTATGGATTGAAATAGGTTTTTAACAGAAGATAATAACTGTTGAATTTTCTATGAATAGACTTGGATTCATTCCTTGCAATAGGCTGTGTTTTGTTTAACCATGGTTTGCTGAATAAGCATCAATTAGTTGGGTTTTCACAACACACTAAGTTAAAAAACATGGTTTATGAATCGTAATGGTTGAATTCAAACAATATGCTAAGCCAAAATCAAACACATAATGATTCAGCATGTTTTGTGATTCAGATCTTGTTATTTATTAGAAAAATGTTCTTATACATTGAAAAGCTTTTGTATATGACTGGAAAAACAGTAAAATGAACAGTGATGAGAAAAGAGCCAGTATTTGCTAACCCAAGATCAATTTTAACTCTTAGACTTGAGATTAAAATTCTGCTTTGTCCTGCACTCCTAGTTTCAGCATTTCTCTTTGTAAATGACAGCAATCTGAAATTTTGTCAATACACACAAACAAGAAGTTAGTATATATTACAGACTTCTTCAGCCTTGTGTCCTCCGTATGTTTGGACCACATCTCACCAGCAGAGATGCTATCTAAAAATGAAATTTTAATCCAGTGCATCTGAAGATCCATAGAAAACTCTTGTGGAGCAATATGCAAATCCAGTGAAGAATTAAACAATAGCAAACAGTTAATGTATAAACAATTACGATTTTTTCAATATTTCTTAATTGTCGCTTGAATGCAAATATGGTTTGACTGCAGGAGCAAACTGAAATTAAATCCAGAGAAGATTAGGCATTACTGCAAAGGAGAAAGCTAGATCCAGGAATTGAAGTGAAGTCTGTTTGGATGGGGTTGCACTGATTTTTGTGAAACTATGGGTAGTTGCACAAACTGTGACCCCTTCTGAGTTTGTTGGATGTGTGATGGTTATCCATGGTTTGCTTACTACTGAATCATGCTTTATGAGGGGCTGCCCTTGAAAACCCCTGGAAATTGTTGTTGGTGTAAAATGTGGCAGTTAGGCTGTGCCTGGTGCAAGCTACAGAAATCATATGGACATGCCCAGTTACTTAGAACAGCAGGAGAGGTTCCTTTGAATATCCCTGTGCTGCCAGAATCTTGTCCATGTGAGGTATGAGAGATAGTCTTCTCCTGCATGGATTCCAGGTTATGGAATATACTTCTCACTTAAAAAAAACAAAAACAAAAAACCAAAGCCAAAACCTCTCTCTTTCACCAAGGGTTTACGTTTTAGTTGTACTGAATTTTGATTATGATTCCTATATTAAACTTGTCTATAAATATATTTGTATGTTTTACAATTTGTACTTTTAACAGTGGTGAACTGCCTTGATTCTCAGGCAGACAAAAATGGTTGGATATAACTTTAATAAAAACAAGTAAATAAGCTGTAAGAAATAAATAAGCTGCAATCTTAAAACTTAGTTTGTAAGGAGTAACTCTTCTTGAAATAGAGATACTTCCTCCATCCTAATACTGAGGGATATGCTGCACATCTGGCTGATTCTAAAGAGTGAGGATTAAAAAATTACCCAGTTCATCCAATGAAATCAACAGGTTAAAATAATTTAATTTTAGTGACAGTGTATGCAACAGCATTCTGTATTAAAACTTCCAATTAAATAGATGTGCCTAGGATTTTAGAAAGCTTTTGGTTTGTTTTTAATGAAAAAAATTTCCTGATTATGTACAGGAGGAGTCCCTAAACTGAAGAAACATTTGAAAAACTGAGATCACAGTATGGGCAAATTCACAACATGTTGCTCTGGAGGGTGTGATCAGTCTCAAAACACCCATTTACAAAAAGACAAATTCGTGAAACTGTTGTCTGCAACTTCTTCTACCCCCATGTTCATTAGCACCTCAGGTTACAAGTGTATTGGGTGGGGAGTGGATATAATTTTAAAGAAAATGCTAGGCTCCAGCCACTGATTTTTTATTTTCTAATAATGCCTCTGGGATATATGTTGGACTCAGATGTATTCTTGGAAATAAAATTTTGGGCTTGGTAATGTTGGGTTTCCAAGCATGAATTATGCATTTCAGTAATTTTAAAATGCAAACCTAAGTATATCTACTCAGAAATAAGTTCTGTTTAATTCACTAGTATTTGCTCCTAGGTAAATCTGCAGGGCAGGCAATCTTTTTCTAGGCCAGAAGCACATTCAGCCTCTCATAGATTGCTGAGAATTCTACTAAAAATCAAGGAAAAGTGAGCAGGGCTGGAAAGGGAAAATAGATGGGAAAAATGGGGATATGAATGAATGTTTAATACTTTACATACATGGATGAATAAAATATTCTCCTTCCAATAACAGTTCGGCAAGTGCTTCTAAGGAGTCCAGAAGAAGGGTATGAAAGAATTTTCAAAAAAAAGTTCAGGCATCATTGCAATTTTTTTGTTCTTCCTACTAGGGACAAAGTATGCCATTTTCTCTAGGGTTTTTTTTAAAATCTTTAATCCAAATTGTGGTGCTGAATTTCAGTAGCAAATGAGGAAGAGTTTCCAAGGATTACATTAAAGACTTTGAAGATTTGAACCTGACCATTGGCTATGAGTTGTCCACCTTTGGGCTTTAGAGTGCAGCCTTAATTGTGCAGTAACTCAGCTCTTAATTAAAATTTGTAGAAGTATTTCTACAAGTATTTGTAGAAGTATTTCTATTGGTATGCATTCCGTAGAAATGTACAAAGAACTCTGATTCCACAATAGCGTATAAAAAAGATGAACTTTTCCCATTTTCTAGAGAGGGAGTGCAAATTTTACAGACGATATGTGAGCTGAAGCCTTCAATGAAATTATCTAATGTGCCGGAGGCTATAGAATGATCACTTCCAGAATATTGTATAGCCAAATGTATTCTTCCCAGTATAACACTGTATTTCTTACTGTGAATGGTCCTCAGAAACTATATTTTATGCAAGTTGCATGAAGGAAAAGAGAAAGATAATTAAAGGAAGGACGCCTAAATTACATTGAAGTACAAAATTATAGAATTCTTCATCCAATCATACTCAGAATCTAATGAATCATCCAATTGCTTTCCATTTGTCATTTCTTGTTCTCTCCTCCGGGCATTTAAAATTGCTTTGTATTGTCATAGTCGTAAAACAGAAATTTATGTCCCTCAGAAAGGATATGCAGGTTTTCAGGAAATAATATAGATGTCCAATTTAAGATCAGCATAGTTCACCCTTAAAGAAGTTAGTATTTTTCTGTGGTTCTGAATGGATCCTAGAATAAAAATAGGAAGAAGGCAGTGAGAGAAATGGAAGAAGAGGAATACAGGAAGGGAGCATTTGGAGAAGTATTGCTTTCCTAAAGTATGTCTTGTGCAATTAGTAAGAGAGTTGAGTACTTGCTGAATGGTGCCTAACAAAAACAATAGTAATGATAATTATCAGAACATCAATAGAAATATTTTGTGTTATGTAAACCTGAAGCTAAATCAAGGTTGTTGATAATGTGGGAGATTGGGGAATTGTCTCTAACTCCAGGAAAAGCTCAAACTTGGGGTGAATCAGGACAATGCAGGATACATTTCTATTTTATCTAAATATGACAATGGCACCAGCATTCCTGTTCTGATGTTAAAAAACCTTAGCAAAACTCTGGCCTTTAAATGTTGATTTAGGTAAGCAAAAAATAACATTATGCACTTGCTGTATAAAATACCTTAGAAAGTAGGTAGGGACTGGATTCAGGTATCTGCAAGTCTATCTTCACATCTGAGTGATCCTTGCAATCAGATCACTTCAAGTGTTTCCCAGCCTGTAGGACAAATGGTAAGATCATAAAATCACTGCTCTCCATGAATGTAGGGGTTTATCTGGAAAGACTGAGACAGCCTCCTGCACTGCCCATTTTCAGTCAAACCCCTCTTACAAAGATTGCTGGGAATGTGGAAGTAGGATGGAAGTGGTCTAACCACGAAATGTGACAGCCAAAATATAAAACAAAAACAGTACAGTACAAGTTAATTATGATGCTCATACTAGATTTCTTGCTAAGAAATTACTAGGCTCCTCATCACTGGCTGTGAGATTATTAATATTAGTCTTGGGAGATAAATGTAAATCTCCTCTTCCTCCTTTTGCTAACAACCAGCTTGCCTGATCTCTCTCTAGAGCTGAAGCCTGTAGGTCTACAGGATGATGTACTGGAAGCACTTTTATTGTCTTGGCCTGAACCTATTTTGAATGGTTGGATGCCTAGGAGGGAGGAGAAAGGGGGCTGGTTGCATGACAGTGGCTAATCCCTGACTCTTACACAGTTAAGGAATAGATGAAAAAAACACACTCCTGTATGTGGATTTTGTTGATGTTGAAGGGGGAAAAAATGTTTTTTGCAAGTTCCTAGCAAAAGTGAACTTGGATTTTCCCAAATCATGCTCTGGAACTGGGAACAAGTTGAGATGGACTGCCTTAAGGACAAAGGGATGCAGGACAAGTTATTCTGGATCAGAGGATCCAGGCTATCAAACAAATCAGGCAGCGTCATGGGCATTTTCCTCATGAATCCAGCTTCCTTTCTTGACCAGCAGAATCCAGGAATGCATTTATTATTCTGATTAGTAAGCCAGTTGCAGTCTTTCCTCTCATATCAGGACCTTGCTTCTATTCTGCATGGAAATGAAGTTTTGAACTACCCTTAAAGCAGCTCAGAAGACCCAATTAATGCAACATTTGAGAAGGCTTGTTGATTAGCAGGAATTTATCATATTAATTCAAAATAAAACTGCAGGGACAAGTCCAGGCAGTCTCCATGAATCAACACTGACTTGAAGGTACTCCCCAAAAATAGTATTAATAGAAAATATAATAGTAGGAGCTTGTAGAAGAGCAAGCTTGAATCCTTAGATAAGGGAGGCCAGGTTGAGCTAGTGAATGGAAAACATAGGGTAACTATAATCCATAATTACAGTGCACCCGAAGTGCTGCAAGATGTCCAGAGAGAAGCCAAGCACTGAAGAATGATCAGGAAGCTGATTGGTTTGGGGTCAAATGCGCCATCTGCAAAACCATGGACAGCTCATAGGAGGCAGACAACTTACCTTTATCTTTCTTGCCAATTTTACTGTCTATCCCAGCAATGCTTCTCCAAAGAATGACAGTTTTAAAGAGGCATTGCCCTAGCTTGGAGACTTGCAGCTTGTCATCATTTGATCGAGTCCTGATGATTTATCAGCATCTTTGGAAAATGAGGAAACTGAGTGGATGCATAGCATGTAACCTTCAAGGGATGTGGCCTTGATTGATCAGGTATCTAGCATAAAGATCCTTAACTGCTGCCTATATTTGGGTTGGATCCCATCACCTCTTTTGGCAGAATCAGTGTTAGTGTCTGTTTAAGTCACAGTTGTCTAGATGGGGAAGACCATCTGTGAAAAATATATAATGCATTCTGAACAGTTCAGAAGAAAAATTGTTTGTATGTATGTATGTATGTATGCATGTATGTTAATTAAGCTAATTCCACTGAGTAGACTAAATCAGTTTTAGTAATGAATTAATAATAATGAATATGCACAGCAACAGATCTTGCCTATAAGCATCATTATGCATAAGTTATTTGTGAATAATGGAATGCGAACCTTAATTCTCTTTGGAAAGTTCTGTCTTCTGTCTTTTTTAAAATCTGTAACTCTAGCATTGAATAAACTAACCTGATTTTAAAAGTTTAATAAATGTATAAATCTAATATATTATTACTACTATGACTAACAACAATAATAAGTAATAAAGGTATGTTTCAATATAATGGCATTGAAAGTATGTCAAATTAAAGGCAATTTTTTTCTATACATTATTCTTCCTCAGATTGAAAAGATTTTTAATGCATGAAATGATTTCCCAGGTCCTTCTTATGCTACCTATTATTTCCTTGTTATACTTGGAATCTTGTTGAGGGATGGTTACAACTGTCAAATTAGTCTCTCCACAGTGCAGTTCTTTCATGACATCAGAAATTTGCTTTCTTCACTGTCTAAATGCAAAATATAATCAGCCAGAAAACAAATTAGCTATCTAGAAGTATTTCTATAATCTTTATAAAAGCTGTTAGAAATAATTTTAGATTAGGCTACTATGCATTTCTCAGTTTCAGATGGAAGCTAGGAAATTAATTTGTTTAGACAGACTATGCAGAGAGACTATAGCTCAGTGGCAGAAAGTGTTTTACATGAAAAAGGTCTGGGATTTCCAATTTAAGAGGCACATAAGATTTTGGGGAGCAGCTGCCGGTCAATCAGGACTAGATAAGGTTGATAATGAGGTAGAATCAGCTTTAGTCATATTTAGAGTTGATTCACTGAAATTAATTGTGATTACTTCAGTGAACTTATTTCAAGCCTTACTAAGTCTGAATTCATGCTCCTTACATATTTCTATGTATTTAGCAATCATGTTTATTAAAGTGCTTACCATATGTTCCTATTAAGTGAAGAAAAACACAGAATAAGCCATGGTTCATTTGATAACTAAGAAAGCATGATCTTCCCACATCAAAGACCACCTGATAGTCCTCGAATCCACAAAGACAGTGAAGGAAGGGTGAAAAGAAGGGAATTAGCCTAACTGTAATACAAAAGGATTTGTTCTACCTTTGAATATTAATTTATGGGGTCCATATTAGTAGAGATTCATATTTCAATCAGTACTACTGTTTGATTCTCACACATTTCCACTTGTATATTCTCTATCATACTGCAATCCTATTGCAAAAAAGATTTGTATAGTTGAGAAGCTTAAAGGGCAAGGCTGCTGCTTCTTGTGAAGATAATTCATGAAGCAGATTAGTATTGCAATTTATTGAAATTACGGTATAGTGACAGATCTTTGCCCTAGGATAGCTAAATTTTAATAGCACAAGTATGTAGAAACTGGCAATGAAAAATCAGGAACTGATTTTCAGATGCCCTCTTGGTGACCACTGAAATCTGTACCTAAGAAATAGCAAATACTTTCAATTGGTGTTCAAGGATATATAAGTAAAAAGATAAATAACAAACACATCTGCATCTTATTGCTGTTGCAAAGACAAAAATAAAAAGGGCAGGATCACTTACCAAGAGTCTCATATCATAAAATAAACTGCAATAAAGTGTTTTGAGGCCAGAATAGTTAAGCTTAATCTAGCATCCTATCGTTCCTGCTCACAACTGATCATTGAATTCCGTGGTTTGCAAGATTCTGAGAGATCAGACTGAAACCTACGAGAATCATTTGTTAAATGTTTCCCCATCAAGTTATGCTTACATTCATATGGAAGCCTGCTTTTGTATGCATGTGACTTCTAAATTGATCAAGGAGTTTGTCCCCACTTCGTGTTGACTGAGAACACTTTATTTTGGTTACACAAAAGCTGAATCTCCAGAGGTGGGGTATCTGAAGCAGAGTGACTTGAGAATGTTTTAGCATGAATGCTTGTTTTTTATAGATCAAGAAGTACCCTTACCTTTTTTTCTTCAATCTGACATAAATTTTAAAAGTTTGTATTTTGCTTCTGAAGTTTTTCCTCATTTTTTCCAGTCCTTGAGAGGCAAACAAGATGTTTTTTCTCTTTCTTCTCTCTCTCTTTGTATAATATAAGCTGCAGTGAATAACATATACTTAACAAAATTACCCAGTACATTTGCTGTGAGCAGTGCCCAACTCCTTTTCACTTCTGTTCTGACAAGAAGAACGCTATCACCAAGAAAATCACCGACCTCCATTTCCACCTCACTTATTTGGCAGAAAAGAGTCAAGTTTGCCATTGCCTCTCCCCCTTGCACATTGTTCAGCTCATCTGGTATGAGATCATATTAAGGAAGATTGTGGCAATTTGTCTTATCTTGTTGTAAAAGCATATACTGTCCCCCATGCACTCAAGCTATACTTTAGCATGGAGGTTTGAGTGGACCTCGATCAAGCCAAGGAAATATGTTGCTTCAATTAGGATACAATAATAAAAAGCTCAGCCAGCATCCACCATGCTACTTAGTGCTTGTGTTTAAAAAGTAACCATTTCTCTGAACAAAAACCAGATCCTACTTAGCAAGAGAGTTTGGAAATGGTTAGGAAATGAGGGGTCTCCTTTAAGATGCTGCTTTTAGGCTAGGCCTCCCATTAAAGACAGGTAGCCCAAACATTTAAACATGTTTAAATGCCATTTAACTCAAAGGGAATTATGGCAGGCCTTCAGAACAGAAATGTGGTACAATGTATACTGGTGGCTTAATTTGGTGACTTTGTTTTAGTTATGGTATTCATGTTGTTTCTGTGAGGTTTTCTGGGTTTTTTGTATTATTTTGAGACACCCAAAGTCAATGATTGGAGTGGTGTATAAGCACTGTAAAGAAATAAATCAGCAAGCCAGCAAGGAAACCGGGCTGTACATAAACTATCCACAATAGTGTATTCCATTCCATATTTCTGTAAATTCTCCGGAAGCTTACTTGACCCTACCAAGAAGGTCAGACAGGAGACTCAGTGAAAAGCACTGAGGGATACGTATGGAAAAAAACAGTAGAACCAGCCCTATCATTAGGGGGTCACTGGCAGCAGATGTTGCGGGACAGCTGTGGCACTCGAAGTTGTTTCTCCTGAGCTTCTTGACCATTCCCCCCCCCCAATCCCTTGGAAGTCAGAGCTTCATGCATCACATAGCTTGCCCTGCATGCTCTAAACTTCAGTGGGATAACCTCCCCTCCCTCCTCCCACTCCACTTTCAACACAGAATTAAAGCTTATCTGCCAGCCCAGTCAGCTCCTGCAATGGGAACACAGAGAGAATCAGGCCACAAAATAGCTCCCTTTTGATAGCTGTTAGAGCAGCTTATCCTTGATCTTTCACTTCTATATATTCTCCTGCTTATATATTCATATCTATAGTTCTGGTTCATGCTGTCATTCCCTCCAGAAGCTCTTTAGTTTCATAATCTCTCTAATGCCTACTCTTTTCTTCTGGATGCAACCCAATTACACAAAAAACTCCTCTCAAGTGGAACTGAATCACAGATGATTTTGGAAGATCATACCAAAGTATGATCATACCAAAACAAACAAGAAACTGCTTCTGGAATCTTCAGTCTGGTAAAATCCACTGCAGTCTTCAAAATCACTTTCAGAACAATAATAGCATCCTTCTAGGGCTTCAGAATTTCTCTGCCACTAAGTGATCATTTACAGTCTGTCCATGATTTTTACAATAATCCTGCAAGACTGTTCCAAATTAGGGTTCATACTCAAGGTACATTTTCAGATTTCATTGCAAGACTCTGTTTTCTGAATCCATGAAATGTGAAAATGCCTTTCTTGTTTTCAGGGTCAACGGGGTGGAGGAGAGATTCTTAGGAATTATTCAGCCAATCTCATCAGTATTTGGAATAGAAGAGACAGAGAAAATTGAGAGTTGCGTACATTGATGGCTGAACTTTGGAGCTAAAGTTCAGAATCCCCAAATCACTGCCAGGAGCATGGCCAATGTTGGGGACTGTTGCAAACATGCACAGTATCATCCTTTGACAGGGCATCATCAGGGAGGCTCCAAAAGGTCATGATGGCAGCCATACCCACCATCTTGACTTTTTAAACAACCCCCTCCCCCCCCCCGAACACCACTGAGCTGGCTTAGGCATGCTAAGGCACATCAGAATGAACACTGCCTGCTATGGTGTCGTCCTTCCTGTTTTCAAAAATATTTTAAGGAGTGACTGGCTAGGCATTTCTAATTTTAAATATATATTATCCATTTCCATTAAAACAAAAACCCACCAACAAAACTGTTTAGCATCACGACAGCAGAAACATACTTTATTTTATTCCTGTAGTCCTAAAGCTTCAGTAATTTAAATGAATTCAAAATTTTAAAACAATCGAGAACATCACTTTCTATTACATCACTTCTATTATAAGTTGCCAAACTTATTTCTAATATATAAGAACCACAAACACTTGTAAAGCGTGGTATAGTAGCAGAGGTGGAATATAAATGTTACCGTTATTTTCCACAACCAAAATAATACAGTATGATTGTCTGATGGAAGGATCATTAAGTGAAGTGTCTTAGGGTATTTAGATCTATCACAAGTTGTTTTTACTGAGGTTTTGCTAAACTTGGGGTTCCAGAACACATGCAACATGTTAATGCTGCTCGATCTTTTAGATTTTGAATAGTAAGTGAAATACCCACGTGCACAGAGAGAAACAGAGAGAAATGGAGAGAAGAATGAGAAGAAAGATTTACGAGCCAAGTATTATGCGGGGAGGAAAGGAAAGGAAATTAAACTATGTGAAATTAGTGAATTTACCACCTGATCTTTACAGATACAATATATTCAGAAAAGTAAATTTTATTGTAGCAGCATTGGAAAAGCATTATAGATGTACTGATCCCAAGTAAATCTGTTCAAATGCAACTGTAACATAAGCAAATTGGCTTGTTTTATTATGTCTGTTGGTATTCCAGTCTCTCTCTATTTCACGTCTTTTGTTTCTTTTATACGTATATTTTAGTAGGTAAGATTTAGTTTACTTCATTCAAAATATTCAAAATTTATGGTAATCAGATTTAGAAACATGTGCACTTGAAATATTGCAAAACCACAATATCGTATACTTTCCTAGGCATCATCCCCACTGAAATCTAAGAGAAGATGCATAGTTCAGGATAAGCTATAATTTTACTATTGTTCTTTATATATTTACTTTTATATTGTCAGCAGCACCAGCATTGTCGTCATCATCATCTACCCATTCTTCAAGAAATAAGAGATTCCAGGCCCACAACTACTCAGGCCTGAATTCCTATTATTTGACAGATCACTCAGAATTTAAAATATTTTTCTAATGCTTCATTCAAGTGCAAAAGGTCAAATAAAGGTAAGATAAGCAACATGATCCTAAAATTCCATCATGTACCCCAGAAACAGATATTCTGTTCTTCCAGGATGGTCAGCATTTGCTTAGAACAATCTCTGCCTGTAACCCTCTGTTGTTTTAATTGTTTTTCCCAAGAAGATATTTTATTCATTTCCCACTTAATAGGGTAAAGAGTGTAGGAGCTCATCTTCTCAAAACTCTGGTGGCTAACTGTAATGGTATGTGGGAATGACCTTGGAAGACAGGAGGAAGAGCCGCAGCCTAAATAATAAATAAAATTTGAGAAGGGACCCTCCTAATTTTCAGGAGACTAAAAGTGAAGGAAGGTAGGGATACTTTCAGACATGCAAGATTGATGTCAGCCTTGCAAGGTAGTCCAGGAAACAACTGAAGTACCAGAAGTACTATCTCTATCTTTATTGTAAGGTTACATTAACAGAATCTTGCAAGTTTGAAAGTACCCCTCTCTTCCTTCACTTTTACTCTCCTAAAAACTAGGGAGGGTCCTTTCTGATATGCTTTCACCACCCCTCCTCCTTCAGACTCAAATTTCATTTATCAGACTGTTGTCTAGGCTTCGGCTCTTCCTCCTGTATCCCAAGGTCATTCCCACATACCTTTAGACTAACAGGAAGAGGTATCTGGATGTCCCTTATTGCAGAAAGATCCCATTGCAGAAATATCCACCACCCAACCTGGGCTAGTGGCTAGCAGTCTGTTAGCCATGTGGACCATTCCATAGGGCCCTTCAGAAGCTGTTGTTACCTTCCAGTACAGCCATGCAACAGAACCGCAGTAAAAACCAAAGCAACTACAAACACTGGTATTACCGTAAAGCATGGGCAAATGGGAGCAGTACCCCTGTGGAGCATTCATCTTTTATCTAAATATGTATTTGGTTAAGCCTTTACAACTATCCCCAAGGTGTAAGTACAACATGCTGGCTGGTTTCAGATACTTACATCTCTATCTGAGAAGAATACCTTTTGTATTGTAATCTTACCAAGATATCAACAAATAGAAAAGCCAGGCATATTTTTAGAAGCATCAACAGTTTAGTGAGCTGTTTATATGATTTTGCCATGTCTCTTATTTAATAGGATGCCTTTGGAAACAGGCTTTTTAAACAGCAAAGACACTACCCTCTGAATAATATGGTTGGTTTTCATCTCTGCTGGACTCCATTAAAGTAAGCTTCTATAAACAGACATCAATTACAAGCCATTTTAAAGTTTTTAAAATGTAATCCAACAGGGCTGCTTAACTAAATGAATCCTGAGAACTGATCTCTAGTGAATTAATAGTGCAGTATGTGGAGAGCTCACTATGAACCAGAGTTAATGACTGGAGAAGATCAAATTAATTACAAGCATCTCTGAGGACCTGTGGGGAAGAGCTGTCTCTTACTAGCTAAAGTTCAGTTAACTCTTCAGTGGCTAGGTTCAATGTCTTTACTGATTGTACATAAATCAATGCAGAATGTAAAACAAAACAATGCCTAGATATATCTGTATTTAACATCCTATAGGGTATACTAAACAAATCATAAAACCATTGTGCCATGATGTTTTTTTTTTAATTTCATTGTTATTTGAATTACATCATCAGTAGGCATGGAACATTACAAAGTAGCAGAAGCTGAAAGAAATGGAGCAGTCAAAAAATGAAGAAAAGTCAGAGTAGAGGGGATTAAAATTTGCTGGATTTGAGAAAAATAATTATTCTGTTATAAAATATTACAGGTCAAAGTAAATTAATGCTGGACTACTATTTTGATTGAATAGGATTTTAGTTCATGTGTTGGATACCAATTAAATATAATCAGAATACATCAGTTGAACGCAGTATAATTTAATTTAGCTTAGTCATGAGTAACTTAAGCCCCATTCAGTTTAGTGAATCCTTGATTAAATCTAAACATAATCTCATCAAACACCTCCTAACCATACTTGAAAATAAAATGGTGCGTACTAATTCTAATTAGAATTAAGTAATTAAGGTCACAATTAGAAAAGGAAACAATGACAATTGTTCTTATCATTGCAGAAATCTAACAAGATATCATGCTTAGAAAGAAATCACAGGAGTGAATAGCAGGTACTGAGAGGAAGTGCTTGGTGGACTTGAGCAAAGAAAAAAACTAGAAAGGAGACCCTAAATTAAGGTTATTGTTCTGCAATAACAATTAGAATCCAAAGCAGAATCAATAATAATAATTCATAGTGTTGGAATTATCCAGTGATTTTGTGTTCTTGAATTTTTCCTGAAACCTGTTAGGATTCGGAAATTAATGACTGGTAAATTCCAGAACGGAAATTGTTTTGGGAACAGTATTGTAACTTCATATTTCTTCATTTGAGGAAGCCATTGTTCCCTACCAAACAGAAAAAGTAATATGTTCTCCAAAACAGTAATAAGAACAATAGCAATATGAAATTTTATCCATGCACAGTTACTGATTAATTGATTAGGTGCCATCAAATTGGGAACAATTCTTAGCAAACACATTAACACATCTTCTCCAGGATTACCTGTCCCTAAGTTGGTCCTTCAGGTCTTCCAATGGTGCATCCATCATTAATTGCACCCATCCACCTTCCTGACATAGATTTTTCTAAAGAGCTAGGTCTTTGCATAATGTATCCAAAATATGATAATTTGACCTTGGTCATTTGTATCTCAAGTGAAAATTCTGAATTGATTTGTTCTATCTTCCATTTGTTTGCTTCCTTGGCTATCCCTGGTATTCTCAGGAGTCTTCTCCAACACCAATGTACAAAAGCATCAGTACACTTTCTTTTCTGCTTCTTCAAAGTCCAACTTTCAATTCCATGGATTGTCACAGGGAAAACCATTACCTACATGACTGTGATCTTTGTAGATACAGACACTTCACAGCATCTGAATATCTTTAACAAGGCCTTCATGGCTACTCTACCAAGTGCTAGTCTGCATGTATTTCTTGACTGCTGGTTCCTTTGTTGTTGATAGTCAATCCTAAAAGGCAGAAGCTATCTACCACTTCAATATCTTCATTGCCATTCCTGGTGGTTATAGCTGTTGTTATTAGTTGGTTTTCTTTATATTTAATCTTAGTCCATTTTTTTTTCTAGAGCTTGCAGATCATTTGTGTTTTCAATAACCAGAGTAGTGTCATTAGGATAGCACAGGTTATTGATGTTTCTTCCTTCAATTTTAAAGCAACACTCATCCTCCAATCTACCTCTATATATCTATATATTCAGCATATAGATCAAATAAATAAAGGAAAAGTATATGGCCTTGTCTCATCCTGTGCCAGCCTGGAGCCATTTGGTTTGGCCATGTTCCATCCAGACTCTGCCTTCCTGACCTGCATATAGGTTTCCCATGAGGACAATGAGATGTTTTGGGATTCCCATTTTCCTAATGATGTTATGTATTTTGATATGGTTGATATCAAAGACATTTCTACTGTATAATCAGTGAAGCACATATTGACTTATTGACTTATTATACCTAAGCGTTCTGAATTATCTAACATGCATCAGGAATAATGTCTCTTGTTCCTTGGTCTTTTCTAAACCAGCTTCAGCATCTGGCATCTTCCCTGTCATATGCTGTAATTTGTGTTGGATGATCCTAAGCATTATTTGCTAGAATGTGAAATTAGGGATATTGTGGATAGTTTTCATATAGGTAATCCTCAGGTTATGACCCCAACTGGGAATGGAATTTCCATTGCTAAATGAAGCTGTCATTAAGAAAAATTCACATGACCACACCGCTTAGCAGTGACAGTTCTGGCAGTTCCAGTTAAGATCATTAGACGAGGACCACTTGGTCATTAGGCGAGGACCTCACGTGACTGTGACTTGCGACCTCTTGCCGGCTTCCTCATTGACTTTGCTTGTTAGAAGCCATTTAGTTAGAAGATTGCAAATGGTAATCATGTCTCTCATCTCCCAGCAGCTGCCACCCTGAGCCAAGCCATTCCCAGCAAGAACCACTTTTAGGGGATCACTGAGCGAGAAGAGGCCAACTTGCTTCTCCTGCCCTGCATGAACTGCCTCCACTTCAACTCCCTCTACCCGCCTATCTCCCCCCATCTCTGCCCTTTTGGCTAACCTGCACAGCAAGGCCAAGATGAAGATGCCACTGTATTCTGCCACCTCCTATCCACTGCTGCCACCACTGTCTCCACAGACCTTCCTCCCTGTCTTTCTCCTTGATGCAATCTTCTTCCTCCTCTTCCTTCTTGGCATCGCCTCCCCTCCCCTGGGCTCACCAAGGCCAACTGGCCTTAAGCCCCATGGTGTGGGGGCTCTGTCAGCATGAGGTTCATCTCTGCCCTTTTGGCTGCCCTGCACAGCATGGCTGAGATGAAGCCATTGCTGCAGACCATCTGTCATCACCATCTGACCCCTCATCACCACCTTTGAGATGAGCGCCAACAGAGCCTGTGCCATGAGGCTTAAGGATGGCCGGCCTCAGCCCAGCAGAGGGGAGGTGAGACAATGCCGAGGAGAAGAGAGATGAGGAATAAGATGACAGTGCCGCCAAGGAGGAGGACAGGGAGGAAGATCCATTGGGGGTGGTAGTGGCAGCAGTAGAGGGTAGGTGGCAGCAGTGGAATACAAGGGTATCTTCATCTTGGCCTTGCTGGGCAGGGTGGCCAAAAGGGCAAAGATGGGGGGGAAGATAGGCAGGTAGGGGGAGTTGAAGTGGAGGCAGTTTTTGCAGGGCAGGAGAATGTGACCATGGGAGGCTGCAGTGCTCATAAATGCGGGCTGGTTGCCAAGTGCCTGAATTTTGATCATGTGACCGTGGGGATGCTGAGATGGTCATAAGTGTCAGGACTGTTCGTAAATCCATTTTTTCAGCACCATCATAACTTTGAATGGTCACTGAACAAATGGTTATAATCTGAGGACTACCTGTATTCTGTTAAGTCTCCTTTCTTTTGTACTGTTTTGTAGACTGACCTGTTCCAATCTGTTGTCTACTGTATCATTATTCAGATTTGTTGGCATAGTCCACTTAGAACTTTTATGATTTTTCTTCTGTCGTCAATCTCCTTTTCTTTTGCATCAGTGGTTGAAAGCAAAACCATTCCTTCATTTTTTATTTTTATTTTTTAATTCCTGGGTAGTAAACAGTATGATCTTCTGACTAGAAGTTTCTAATTCCAGTCCATTTCAATTCACAGATGTCTAAGATTTTAAGGTATAGTTAATTCATTTCATCTTTCACTGGGCTGTGCTTTCCCATGTTCATGATTCTTATGTTCCAAGTTGCCACTATAATTCTGCACTTGCAGCTTTGGATTTATTTTTTCCTGCATGGCAACATCAGCAACTAGACATCTCAAAGGTTTTAAGAGTCATAAACACCATTAGTATACTGAAAGATCCTCATCTCTTCCTCAGTAGCATGCCGAGTGCCATCTGACTGAGGGGCCCATCATCCAGCACTGTAGTGACAGTCACTTTATATTGTCTATCCATGTTTAGCATTGCCTTCTCCTGTGCAATATGAAATAATACCTTTGCCACTGTCATCTGCCTCCAACATCTTCCTGTATTGATGCTATCTAAATAGATGTCTGCTTACTTTAGCTGGGCAGCTTGGATGACCTTCACACCTTGGGTGACCCTGCTGAGAGTTTATGGTCTTGCTGTACATTCATGCCATTCTTCACTCATCCGTGTCAGAAACACCCCCTCACCACAATAAGGCAGCATAACATGACTCGATGGGCCAGTTATTTACAGTAGCTGTTAGTAGTCCTTGGGTTATGAGGGCAATTGGAACTGGAATTTCAGTCGCTAAGTGAAGTAGTAGTAGAGTGCGATATCACATGACTGCATCACTTAGTGACAGTAGTCCCAGCAGCTGTTGTAACCCCAGGACCATGCAGTTAAGCGAGGACCTTACATGACTATGATCTTGGAAGAGGCAGGAGACCCAGGCAAGCTGGCTGGCAGGTGAGAGCTTGGGTCAGAACTATGGGCAGTCAGGTGGGTGCTGCAGGTAGGGACTACAGAGCATGGGCAGGTGGGTGGGTGCCATTGGCAGCTGCTACCGAATACGGGTGCATGGATGGGTGCTGTGGGGAGGCGCTATAGAGCGTGGGCAGTTGACAGGTGGGCAAAAAAGTGGCAAGAGCGACTTGCGACCTCCTGCCAGCTTCCCCATTGACTCTGCTTGTGGGAAGCTGGCAGGAAAAGTTGCAAATGGCAATCATATAACTACAAGATGCTGCAACTGTCATGATTTTGAGCCAGTTGCCAAGCGCCAGAATTGCGATCACGTGACCATGAGGATGCTGCGATGGCCGCAAGTTTGCAGACCAATTGTAAGTTCCCCTTGTTCAGTGCTGTCATAACTTTGAACAGTCACGGAATGAGTGGTCATAACCTGAGGACTACTTGTAATTGATAATATTGTAAATTAGATGTAGCTTAGCTAAATGTTCTATTGAATTAAAATGTTTTATGGATATAAAATTTATTTTTAAAATCATCTACTTGCTAATCAATGTTTACAATATATGAAATATTTAAAAATACCATAGGTATCCATGAGGGATGGGGAAAGTTCAAAATCTTCTAGTTGTTTGAATCCCTGACCCTTTGGAACATTGATACAGCATTGGTGCACATATAGAGGGAGCAGAGCTTTGATCCCAACACCACAGACTAAAAAATCAACTCCAAAGGAAGAGTAGAACTCTACTTTATAGAGATACGCTATAGTAACAGAATCTTGCAAGTCTGATTGTACTTTCCCTCCCTTCCTCCTTATACACCAGTGAATCAGGGAAGCATTTGCCTAAGCTATTTCCAAAAATTATTTTGCTTCCCAATACTTTAAAAATGTTTCAGCCCTCTTTGCCTGGATAATGGTTCTTGCCTATTTCTGTCCAAGTCACCTCCCTTATTCACTATAGTAACAGGAGATGATTTTTATATTTTGTGCACTTGCTGGTAGTGCTGGAGATGAGCTACATATATTTGTATGTGACTTTAATAAGAGAGTTGTAGAAATCAGAGAAAGAGAAACAATAATTTATCAAAAGTACATTGTGTTCATGGCTAGTGACTTTCACTACATTTCTAGCAGAATACAAAACTGCTGGGTATTTTAATTCCTGTTCAACAGTAAAACCTGCTGTATTTGGATAATTTTTTCTTTATAGAATTGTTGTGAAGATGGTTAAAGTAACAGTCACATTATCTTCCCTGTTCAGAAAAGCATAATATAAATTGTTTTAGGAGTCCAACTAATGAAAAAGAAATCTTGTCGACCGTGCAACTTACGTTGAATTCAGATACAATGAATTCAACGTGCACTGCCCACATATCTTAAATGCAGTCCATTATTCCAGCCTTTACTTTCCTTCATTTCATATCTTCAGCAGCCCAACATTACCCCACAAAAAAGCAAAAAAAAAAGGACACATGCATTTCTTTTAAGTACACGCATATTTGTGTGTAGTTTTTTAAATGGACACATTCTTTATAACCAATATCCACTAACATGATATCTTTGGGTATGTTGTTTTCATTACTAATGCACATGTTCATGTAAATCTTTGCTTAATATGCATACACAAAACAAATGTCCAATTTTTGGTTGCAGAATGCCTTGCAAACTGAAAATGTCGGGTTATAATTGTTCTACTTGTATTACCTACTAAACAACCAGGATTGGGAAGTCTCTAGAATTGTAGCCAAATTTTGTATTATATCAATGACAATGAGCAGTTTCTGTATTTGATCATTCTCCTAGTTGTTCAAGTATGAAAAAGTTTTTAATGAACTGTGCTGTGTATTTTTTTTAAAAAAAAATCTGTGTTTGGTTTACTTTATTCTATTTTAATAAAGTATTAAAATATAATAAAATAAGAAAGTATATTATATCGATTTGCATTTCAGGTAATGCAAACTATATTGATTTGCATTTTAATGTGAGCTGAGTAAATTTCACCATATCCCTAATCCTGTAAGTAATCCTGTCATGTTAACCAACATTGGTACAGAGCCCATATGAGTAATCAACTTCAGTAGACAATATGTAAATAACACTGCTCCTGAAATGTGCCTTCCAAAACTTTGGGAGAGAGAAGGTGTAAACACCAAAAGGAGGAGCAAAGCCAGTTATGCACCATGCAGATGGCTGCTTTGCTATGTATAAAATTACATCTTATGCATTAAGCATTGATAAATTGCTAAATCAGACAGCTACATAAAAATAATTTTTTAAAAGATCATGGGCAAAGATTTCTCCACATTGGAATGGTTAAGACATTAGAAGAACTTAATGCTCAAATGTGAGATGTATCAATTTGCTTTGTGCTCATAGCAAATGAAAGGAATCATATTCAATCTCCACAATGTAAAAATTGAAAACTTTTTCATACTTGAACAACTAGGAGAATGATCAAATACAGAAACTGCTCATTGTCATTGATATAGTACAAAATTTGGCTACAATTCTAGAGACTTCCCAATCCTGGTTGTTTAGTTGTTTTCAATTTTTACATTGTGGAGATTGAATATGACTCCTTTCATTTGCTATGAGCACAAAGCAAGCAAGCAGAGAAAGCTGATGTGCTGACATCTGAAATGGGTTTCTTCAAAAAGAGGTTTTGCATTCTTGCACAAGGAGCAAGACCACTGTTCTGGGCAATGAAGATCAACTTAAATGTTTACTGCTATAAAGCAGCATTGCCAAGTGGGTCAGTAAATCTGTTGCTATCTTCCAGATAGTGGTTATATATATATATATAAAAGTAGTTATGATACCTATCAGTAAGATTCCCTTACAACACATTTATAAGGGGAAAATGTGTAAAAAGATGATGTCATTAAAGGTTTGGCAGGACAGTTTTCCTTATAAAATCATAATGGCATCACGAATGAGCCATTATCCTATCATAAGAATCCCAGGTATTTCTCAGGCACATAGGCAACAAGATCAGTATAGTGCTTTTGACTTACCATGTTTATGACCCAACTATTGCAGTCTGTAAGCCATGTTTGTGATTTAGTGTGCCCTCAGCCATTCTGGATTATTCAACAATGATGATTACAACTGTTGAAGCCTTAGCATGATAGGTGATCCTGGTCAGTGCTATTCACTGTGTGAACAGCAAAGTTCACACATTGCTGGAGGTCATAATGTGGTTTGGCTCAATGTGTTGGGGGTTGCAAGCCAGCCAACTGTCACTGATTCATAGAATTATAGAATTGTGAAGTTGGAAGTGACAATTTATGCCATTGGGTCCAAGCCCCTGATAAATGCTAGAATTGAAATCAGCAGATGACTGTTTAGTGTCTGCTAGAATACATCTGTTGGAAGAAGTCCTTCTTATATTCTTAATCCAATTTTTTTTCATGTCATACCTTCTTCATACCTTCTGGAACAATACAACTAGGCCTTGATCTTCTGTGTGACATCCTTTCAGGTATTTGAAGAGTCCTATCATATTCTTCCCTCAGTCATCTCTTCTCAAGGCTAAACATTCTCAGTTCCTTCAATTTCTCTATGTCTTAGTTTCTGATTATCCTCTTTGTCTTTCTCTGAACCCCTTTCAGTTTTTCTTGATCATTCTTAATGTGTAATGCCCAGAATTGGACATAGCCAAGATGGGATTCTGACTAACACAGAATAAAGTGGAACTGTTGTTTCTGAAGATTTGAAAAATATATTTCTGTTGATGCAGCCTAAACATGAATTAAATGTGCCTTTTTGACAGCTTCTGATACATATTTAGATTGTAATCAATACTTTTCCAAAATCTTTTTCATAAGTATTTTTTACGAAGCCAGGTATCTTCTACATTATATTATCCTTTTTATTTCTATTTCCTGTGTGAAGAACTTTACATTTGTCTCTGTTAAATTTGATTTTTCTGATTTGTTAGAATTAGTTCAAATTAGTTAATTAGCTTTGAATTTTATTTCTGTCTTCTCAAGTGTTTTAACTATTTTACCTAATTTTGTGTCCTTTTCAAATTTAATAAGCATTTCTTCAAGTCATTATTAAAAACAAGAATACAAGTTTGAAATGAAGCTTTGGATACTACGCTAGATGCCTCACTCCAATTCCGTGAGGAGCAGTTGATGAGCATCCTTTGAGTAGGATTTTTGAGAGAGCCATCCAGTCCACACCTAACTAGCTTTCTGATCATGGAATGTGCCACCTGCTGTACTGAAGTCAATAGATTCCTGTAAATCTGCAGGCCCTGAATTTGAGAGCTGATTCCTGCCAGAGATTTCCCAAGCAGAATTTCTTTCAGCTCTCACTAAGTTTGCTGCCAAACTTTGCACCAGCAGGGGGAAGTCTAAGAGGCAATTTCCTTCCTTCCTGGAGTATCCAGTAAGAAGCAAGAAGGTCCAACTTCTAATTGTGAATATTTTACAGTTTTTGCCTATGCAATTAGGAAACAGTATACAGATAATGAACAGTACAAATAACTATAATGGTAACATTGAACAATACTATGGTACTGAATTCAGTAGAGAGAAATTCCCCTGGTGTCCTCTTTAAATAATCCTCTCTCCTTTCTCATATAAGTTCAGTGTGATGGACTTGGCACACAGTTCATCTCTCACCCTCTTCCAGGTTCTCTCCTGTTGAGCTAGACCTCCAGTTCTCTTAGCTTGTACTTCTCTTGGCCCTCCATACCACAGTTCACCCCCACTGAATCCTCTGGGCAATGCGCTTGCAGGTGAAATTTCCACCTCCCCAGGCTTTAGGTTGTCAGAGCTGGATTCTTTGTACAATTGTACAGAGATTTGTGCCTTGTCTCCTGTATCTCTTGCTCATGAGTAGTCTTTCAGCCAGAGGGTTAGAGGACTCACTGGCCTAGTTCCTGATACTCAATCTTTCATCTTTCCCTCTCTTCCTCTTTTGCCTCCCCACATGCAAATTTGGGGGTTCTGAGCTAGCCTTCTATGTCCTCCCCCAGACTGACTCCTCTTGCCTCTATTCTACTCCCCTTTCCCACTACAGGGAAGCTAGTTAAACTAAATCCTGGAATTGTTAGTTCTAGAAAGCACATTCCATCTCTTCTCAAAATTCAAACTTTTTTTTAACTTACAATTTCTGAGGATACTATTTCCTACTTCCTGCAATTTAGCTATGTAGCTTAACAACTATAACCTTTTCTGCCTTACAAATTCCCTGTAACCTCTGATTGTATTATATTTACAGCATTCTCACAATACTAAGAACATTACCTGATCAACAGGTGAAGTAAGATTAGCAAGGTTTGTACTTAACAAATCCAGGCTGACTTCTTCTAATTTCCACATTTTTCCAAGGTGTTTATTGACTGATCACTTTATGATCTGATCTAGAATCTTCTCAGGCATCAATGTCTGGGTAACTGATTGTAGTTTCTTGAGTCTTTCTTTTCCTCCTTTTTGGTGATGGAGATAATGTTGGTTTTCTAGATACCATGTAAATGTTTGATCAAACTATCAGCTACTTCCTTCAGTGCCTTAGTGTAGAAAAGCCCAAAAGTAACCTTGGAAAAGATATACAAACACTATCAGCAAAACATACTCAAATGTGGAAAACAAAGAAGTGTGAGAAAGAAACTGAAAAATGTCCCGCCTTGACTCTTTTTGGTATGGGAGGGGAAAACACAGTCAGGCTTTTTGTTCATATTCTAGTATTATGGCCTACATTAATAGAGTCATAGTGTTTCTTCCAGTGTATGTTTCTTGACTTGGCCTACCTTGAAGGCCTAACACCTAGAATGCCACTGTTCTGGAGATTTAAACACATTCCATGTAAACAGATATTCCTTGACCACTTTTCTGTCCTTCTCAAGCTTCAATCCTGCCTCTTTATTCTGCTCTTTACAGCTGCCTCTAGAACTTACACCATCTTCTTCTGCAGAGCCAAAATAGGAATTGATTAACTCTGCCTTTTCTTTCTTGACTATTAGTACTGTCTTCCCTGAGCAACAGGTATATCGATCCTTTTCATGTTATTTTGAACGTAGGTAATATTGCCATTTTTGTGGTCTTAGTACACTTTCATTCTGTGCTTTAGCTTTCCTGACACCAGCTTTGAGTTTCAGATTATATTTGGGGAACCTGAGTTAAGCTAACCATGGCTTACCATGATTTGAGATCCCAGTCTATAACTACATCATGAATCTCCATGTATTTAAAAGGGAAAATTATTCCAGAAAAAAATAAAGGCTATCAGGAAGACCTAGACTGTATGGCCCCTTAATGAGGAGTATGTGAAGTCTGTGTGTGTGTATTGCATCTGCACGCTTAGTCAGAGACTCCTTATTCTTCAGTTTCATTAAGCGAGATATAATTGTTTTTTGTAAGCTGAAGTCTTTCTTATTGTTCTCTGACTTTTCAGCATTATATTTTGTATGCATTGAATCTTCCACATAATCCATTCATCATTCCCAGCTCTATTTCTCCCCCTGCCAGATCAGAGCTCCAGAAAAGATCAGAAACCCATTCATATACACAAACTAAAATAAAAAATTATGCTCTTTTACCAGCGTGCAAACACTTTAAAAAACTGCTTTTCTTTTCAGTATAATAAGTAAAGCACTCTTCTGGTGCTTAAAATTTCCTCTGGTATTTTAAAGAGAACCTGTAGTAGTAACCTTAAGGTTGCAGGGACCATTCAAAATACGCCAGACTTTCTGCTTCTACTACTCAGTGCTAATAAAGATCTCCATCCAGTCTGGTATCACTTAGCAGAGTAGTGCAGTTGTAAATATTATCTATCAATCATTCTTAGCTTTGCTTGTCTATCCTTACAGGTCATTCCTCCAATCCGATAAGAGGAAATAAAAAGCAATAGTGTTCTCTCATGAAAACATAGCCATAAAGCCATCCTATTTCCTTTTTACTAGCTTAAAAAGCAAATAACTAAATCTGGAAAGGATTTCTTTTTCCTTTTGGTATCCTTGGATTTTAAATGTTATTCAGGGATCCCTTAAATTAAAAAGATTATAGCTGAGGGAAATAGCAAAAGCTATGGTACATACTGTAGGATTAATATATGTTCCACAACAATACACTTGTTCGTAGAGTTAGCCTTCATCTCACCACCAAAGAAAGGCATAATTTCTATTCACATTTTTGTTCAGAGTCTTTCAGAGTTTATTTAGAATTCATGAACAGCCCTTGGCAAATTATGGATGCAAACTCTTCCATAAATCATTGTTATCTAGTCCTTAATATCTTCATATGCAGGGTCAAACTGTAACAGATAGCAAATTTGCAAAGAATATGACTCTTTTTTTCTCCTCAGATTTTTGGTATATATTATTAGGCAAATTTGTGGAGGTTTGGGTGATCTTCTTATGAGATGCAGATCTTAAATATAGGTGTGCAGGGGGTGGCATCAAAAAATCAAGATGGCAGTCACAACTGAGCAATCAAAGCCCCACCTCTTTGTATGTGTGTGTGATGGTGTCATATGTATAAAAAGGGCACAACTTCAATCATGCAGTTGTGACTGACATCTTGCATGCCCCTCCCCCATGCACGCTCCTGATTGTGGGGCAATCTTTGGTCAGTATTTTGTATCCTTGATAAAAAGAAAGTATTTAGTGTCCTCTGTAATTCATAAAAAGCCATCATAGTTGTGTTTGTTCAAAATCCAACCAAAATTCATAGTGTGCAGACTTCTGCTTTTTTCAGAAGACTCCATCAAGTGTGCTGTTAAAAAGAAGGGAAAGGGGGAGAATGAGAAGAAAAAAGACATTCAGAAAGTTAAACTGGATGTTTAAGACCATGAAGTTGCTATTCCAAGTCAACTCCAAAATAGAATTGACTAAAAACAGACAACATCTAGATGTTGTTAATATAGGATAATTTAACTCTGAAGACAAAGATTTTAGCTGCTCCTATTAACTCTGAAAACATGAGCCATAAAAGACTATGAGACTTCAGTCTGTCAGCTTCCAATGACAACATATAGATATGTGTTGGCCTGGCATTGAGCAGAAATTTCAGTTTCCATGATCCCTGGACTTTATAGACTAGTAGCCCACTGTTTCCTTCTCCAGATAGGATCCTTGTTCAAACAGACTGTCTTCCAAGATGTTTCTTTCATCCAATCCATATAACCTCCTCAAACTCTCAAAGAACTGTTTTGGCTGCCTTTAAGATCAACAAAATCATGGTTGAGTAATAATGATATAAACTCCCTTTCATTTAAGCCAGGACTCAACTTTCAACTTAAAAGAATACAGAAGTAGTTCTGGAACAATGAAAAATCTCCACTCGTGTAACTGATTTCTGCCTTCTGCACCATATACAATATTAGGGGCGGGGGATAGGTTTGGATAATAGAGAATGTGAGTTTTGCTAATGCTTAGAAATAAGTTAGCATTCTCTGCTTCCATTTTATCCATGGTGGAACCAAAATTATTCCCTGTTGCAGAATCCTAAAGGGCAAAAGATTCTCCAAACAGACATCCCATCCGCAGATGTGTGAAAACACAAATCTAAATGTAGTGGTGAGCTGTATTGTAATATGTTCCAGTTATAAACTGTTATCCATGAATCAGGAAATCTCCAGGGAGATTGTGATGAGTCACACTGGGAGGCACAAATGACACGGTATGATTAAGTAGCAGGCAAGTGATTTTTTTTATATGAGAAATGTGTTTTAGGGAAAACTTAAATATAAATAAGACATAATTATTTAGTTTTCTCAGATGCTTCTTTAAACTAAATTAGCAGCTATTGTTAATGTGCACATCTATCTAGAGCAGTTTTTCTCAGCCTTGGCAACTTTAAGATGTGTGGACTTCAACTCCCAGAATTCCCTAGCCAGCATGCTGGGAGTTGAAGTCCATGCATCTGAAAGTTGCCAAGGTTGAGAAACCCTGATCTAGAGAGATAGAATAGAGAAATCTGTGCTATCTAGATTTCTAGATTTTTTTTTTGCAGCCCAAATCAGGTATCATAATTTATCTGTCCTTAAGATAGCATTCTTAATGCCCCCAAGTGAATGGATTCTATATGATTTCATGGCTATTACCACAGTTCAGTTTCTCTGCCTCAATTTGCTCTGAACAGTTACGAATTAATTACATGTTTGCTCATTTAAATGATTCTAATAGTTGTATAATTTCATATTGTTTTCAGGAGAGCAGCAGTTTTCCCATTTCACTACATAATAAAACTATCTTTTAAATAAAATTGTCCTTTCTCTGAAGTACTTAAAGAAAGGGAGGGAAATTACATAAAGGAGAGCCACAGAGATGATGGCCAGGCTTGAAGCACAGTTTCATTAATACTGGATGGCAGGGAAGGAGCCCAGTCCCAGATAATGAGGAAGGAGTTGCAATTTTTTTAAGCTATCTGGTGACAGGGAAAACAAAAATGACATTCAGCTGACGAATGAGTGGAGTTTGACCTAGCCTTTTGACCCTTGACAATCAATCTTACCTGCTGCTTCATAAAGAATTATAGCTGTGACACTCACATTTGACTCCAGATTTTTACTATTCCTTAAAAAAAAATCTCTTTTTTTCTTTGTGAATTCAGAGCCCAAGAAGATAAATGTGAGCTTTGGGTATTGTAAGCCAAAAAAGATAGGATGCTCTTAGGGAGGAGAAGAAAGCAGAGCAAAGGTGCAAGCACTGATGCTTAGTGGATGATAGAAGAACAATAATAAAATAACTATAGGTACAATTCAAAAATGATGGGAAATATATCAGAGTAAGCAACCTGCATATTTCCTGAGTATCTGCAACCATTCATGTACTGACTATGGCACATAGAGAAACCTTTTATGCAATTTTAAGATTAAATGATGGATGGAAGGATAGCATCTTGATAGAAAGAAATCACTGAGTTCCGTACACATTCCTTGAGTTTATATAGCCACCCCTGTAGAGTAATTTATGCACCTATGAAATGTAACCATCATGTAATCAAGGAAAGGAGGAAATATTTCACAGAAAGTACAAGCAACCTTCACATTCCACAAGGGTACACACATATCCATGCACTATTAATGATGCAATTGTAGAGTGTTTTGTGTAATCAAAGAAGAAAAGAAACCAGAAAAAGGGGAAAGACCACATTAATCTATCAAGAGAGGAAATAGTCTGCCCCAGCAATTTCTTATGTCCTCTAGTAAAAAGCTGATTTTACCAAATCTTTGCAGCCCCAAAGACTCGCAGTTATCACCAGGAACAAAGCAAGGATTAGTTCTTTGAGTAATAACAAGGGCAACTGTATATCAACACTTTTTATCTACTCTGACTGGGATTGATTTCTGGCAGTGGTCTTTTCCACCACCTACTAGGAAAAGTGCACTTTCTGTGCTCTACCCCAAAATTATGTCTCAAAGTAGGAGTTTAATTGCAGTTTCCTAGGTATCACTTCTCTCATAAACACTTTCCCTTGTATCCATAAAGTGCCGTACTAGTAATTCCAAATTGTTGTTGTTATCCTTTAAACATTTTTATTAGACCAAAAATCATGTTACAGGTGCCAGAAAGATTTAATACAAATCAATTTGGGTAATTTTCCCCATCTTGCAAATTTAATAAATATAGAAGTAAAAAACACAAGCAGCTTTCTTCCTATCAGAGCAGACTGAAACCAACCAACAGTCTACTAATTTTAATGTGGCTGTAAATTCTTCAGAACAAAATGCTCTCCTTTTTTTTTTTTTGCAAAATGCTTCCAGGTATCATGTTTACCTAGAGACACTTTTTGGAAATGAAAATGGTAGCAGCCAGAAGTTAACATTTTGAAACACTTCTGGCCACCCAAAGGAGAAGAAAAAGGCTGATCCCATAAAGGAGGAAATTGGAATTTAAATCAGGAAAATTGGGGAAGAGTTACATAATGTAAATGTAAATATAATGTAAAATCATCATCATCATCATCATCATCATCATCATCATCATCATCATCATCATATCTGGCTGCCAAAGTTCTATGCAACCATTAGTGGGCAACCTTATCTGTTGTAGTAGAAAAAGGAAATTGAGAAACAAGATTAAGCCAGGGCTATCATGTCTGGACTGCAAATCCAAATAACTACTTGATGACAGAAATCTAACCCAGGGCTGCCATCTAGCAGTCACATGAATTTTTGCAGCCCAGTTATGAAAACCCTAGGCTGAGCTGCCTTACTGCCCAACAAGGCAGAGGTGGTGTAGAGGAGTATGAAAATAACTTTGAAGAAGGAATGCAAGGGTAGTTACACAAACATTAGCTTAGGTAGCTTAGCCCTGAAAGAAGCTACCTCAAAGGGCAGAGAGGAGGAAAGGCAAAAATTGGAATTAAGTGGGAAGGCCCGTGGAGAACACTGTGAGATCTTAAAGAGGCTGAGAACAACCAAAAAGAATTGGAGAGGAAGCAAGGAAGGTATATGGAGAGCAACTGAGTAGTTTAGGAATGCTTCAGGACAATCCAGTGTTTTGGAGGAGGGAGTATGTTTGAGTGTATGTGAAAAAAGTCTCATCACTGGGAAGGGGGTTGTGATTCCCCACCCCCCAAGAAAAATGGGTGATTATCTTGAATGAATGTTGCATGCTGAGACTGGAGTGAGTGAATCTTGTATTCCCGCAAGGTAGATAAAAGCAAGTTTTAGAATAATCGTGAAGTGGAAGATAACTGTGGGATCAGTTTATTGCACAGATTTTGTGATGTTGTCCATGATCCTCTCACTTTGGCCCTGCTGCCTGCAAGTTATGAAAATTACATTTCATGCTTTTAGAGCTGTGAGGCCAGGATAGGCTGCATCTGACCATTTCAGTCTTCTCTCTGGGTCCACTGCAGTCATAAATGTGGCAGAGAAAATGGGCACAACCATTTAAAATACTAGTTTACTACCAGAAAACCAGGCAAACAAGCAATTCTTTGATATAAAAGAGCAAGGGGATATATGTCAACATATGCCAAGGTGAGGGTGACATGGGGTGGAGAATCAGCATATGTTGCATAAATTGGCATTTTATAAAAGGTGTCCTGTTTAGCATTTTACAAAGTAACCTTCAATCCTTATTTCAGGTAATTTTGCTTTGGATTGCAGTCTAAAAGTGTCCTTGGTGAGACATGTGCCTTGGGTCTCAGTGGTGCTCGGACATTTGGAAATGCCAGAGGGAGTCAACATTTCATTCCTGGTCTGATTTTTGTGGCAATGTGCCTCATGGCCATGAATACGACACTGATAGAGTGAGCATTGTTCAAAACAACAGCAACAACAAAAACTTTGGGAAGAGTAAGGCAGGGAAGCCTTATTAATGAAGGAAGTGAGGTCAGAGGTCTTTACAGTCTTATCAAGATGACAAAATTTATGAACCACCTCAGTAGAAGGATGTACTTACCCTCAGTTGGTTGATATAATAAGCCCACTTGGGGCTCATAGTTATCCCTATTGAATTTGTTTTTGTCTCTTTGTTATCTTTCCTCATCTTTGGCTCTTTTTGTCTTGGTTGCTATGGTACAGGAAATATTTCTTTGTTTCTTTGTGGGGCGTGTGTGTGAGAGAGAGTGACAGATTTTCAGTGATTTGGTTTACACAGCAATGTTTATTAGTTACTGAAGTAGGAGTATTCCATGGGACTGTGATATCAGGGCACGGAAGTAGCTGGGCTCATTGTTTGACATTGATTCCAAGTTCTCATTATTTCAAGCAGATATAGTTTCTAAATTTAGCATGATTTAGCAAGATTATAGCAAACAAACTAACAAACCAGAAAAAAAGTTAACACTGGTTCAGCAAGACCAGCAACAAAGAATTCAAAGTCTGCCTTGTGAGTCTTTAACAAGCTTTGAGTTCCTGGTTTCAGAAAATGGGTTGATTTATTACATTTATATCCTGCTTTTCCTTGGAAAAGTTTAAGGAAATATAGTTACCCACCTTTTAAAAAACTCAACTATTAACCCTTTGAAGTAGGATAGTGTAGATCATCAAGGAGTTTCATGTCTTGAGTGCACTTTTGAGCCTATGCTGCCACATTCCTAGTCTGATCCTGTAAACTTAGTGCACACATCCTGCAAATGTTGAAGGAACCAGAGAAGAACATAGTTCTTTATTGGATTCTGTTTACATGGAACGGTATGCATATATAGCTCTTTATGCAGAAATGAGAAAATCATATTTGGACCAGAACTCTTGAAGCCACCACCCCAGGATGCAGATTTAAGTGCCATTGGAGAGCCTTCCACTGGCAACATTATTCTGTTCTCTCTCCTGAATGGAAAGGGGAAGCATTTGCATTTTCCATATCAGATGCAAAGTGGTGTAGATCAGTCTTGCTTTGGTTTTTTTTCATACAGGATGGCATTTGTATGGTGATCAGAGATACAAAGATACAGAGCACATATATAGGGGGCATAGTCTACAGTCATCTTCAGTAACCTTTCATTCTATCTAATAACAATAATGTAGCCCCATCTTGTCTTAGACAGCTATTAACATCACTAATATCAATTGATAATATCTGGAAACCAATTAGTTATTTCTATATACTGGTTAACTAAGGTAAATCAGATGACACTTCTGACCTTTATTCATAAACTTGTACTATCACCCTCATTTCCATATTTTATTTATACTTAACCTGATGGAATTATGAGAACTTTGAGGCTTTTCAAAATTCATTTCAGATGTATTATTGATGCTGACAGAGGTATAGTTGGGTCAGCTCAAAAGTAGTTTTTTCACTAATGAAGAGGTCTGCCTTGATAAATGTTGGAATTTACCTATAAATTGTGGAATTAGAGTTGAAATTTGATCCCTGTTCAAGGGCATATGGTTATTTTTATCCATATATTATGAAGCTTTTAAGGATGGCTTCCTAAGTTAACCTGAATCACATGGAAGAGCCACAGTCAGCTTTGGACTTATATTTCTATTGCTGGGTCTTAGTATGGATTAGTAGAATGTAGTAGAATGTAGTTTTTATGACTATTTAGCATGTTGTGTCAGAAGTATATCTTGTTATGTTTAATAGGCCTTACTATCCTGGTTTACCATGGAGGAAAAGCACACAAATACGCTGCTGCTGAGATATTCTGTTTGTGGAGGAAATCAGATTGCTTAGCTATGATTGATAGTCTTCAAGTGATTATCTGTGTAGTCACATATACGAATTCTATACTGTAAAATAGAAGTGTAAAAGAAATCTAGCATTGGTTTCCATGGGAGCAAATTGGCATGATCTACTAAAGCAGGCTCTGTTGTGGCACACACTAGCAGCAATGAATGGAGTCTGCTAGTCTTGGTCGTTATCTGCTCAAAAGTGTTGGCAAAAAGTGTATATTTGGGAAAGTGGTGTTCAAAATAGAGCACTTATTTAGGAAAATTATGTACAAAAATTGTATATTGAAATAGTTGTGTTTCTAAAAAGCATGTATTAAAGGAAGTTATATCTTTTTAAAAGTTTACATTAGAGATTGTTATAGGCAAAACTTTGGATGTAAGAGAAAGTTACATACAAAACAAGTGTGAACAGCAAAATGGATTTTCATCATTTCCTTTTAACTTAAAAAATAATGGATACATATAATAGCGCAGCATTGACATGGAACATTTTAAAGTGATCTACATATTCTGAATACAGAAACTTTTCTAAACATTCTTTAAAAGTTTTTTTTTCTTTTGAGGTTTGCTTGAGACCCAAGCTTGGTATAATATTTAGGCTGAATCAGGAGGCTGAGTTTTTAATAGTAAGCATTAGAATGGGGCTTAATTCATGAACGATTTTTTCAAATTTCTCAGGAGAAGGAGCAGGAAGATTTCTCCAATGATTTCTCAAGGGCTGGAACCCCCCATTATTGGTGTCAGTACTGCTGCTATTGAAAAAGCCCCATGAGAGGAACAACCCCTTCTGTCTTCTTTGGGACTTAATTGAAATGTGACAAAACCAGGGAGGTAGCTGACTGCTGCAAAGATATTGTATTATGAAAGACAGGAGATTCACAGATACTCTCTGAACCACCTCATCACTAAAGAAAGGCAAGGACTCAACCCTTCCACCCATGAGGAATTCTCTTTACCCATGAAAGAATGTCTACATTGGATTATCTTTTCTCCACTTGAATAAAAATGGGTAGGGACAAAAATGCTGAAGTCTTCTGGGAAACATTAGTGAGCACTTTGGGTTACTACAGCCCCACCAAAGCAGATCATTTGCATGAAGCTTGCTGCACCATAGCTGAAAGGTGGGGTGTGGGAAAGAGAAAACCAAACTATAACAAACATTCTCAGCAAACCATGAAGGAAGGAGAAAGGAAAGGGAAGCATCAAATGATTTTTTAAAATATACTAGAAACGGGAAAATATTTTTGAACACCGTCGAAGAACATCCCTCTTTTGGCTGTTTTTAAAAACTGTCATAGGAGAACTGAGCAGGAACTAAGCTTTCACTCTACCCCTCAGGGCACATCAAAGCTCTCCTCTAAAGGGAAACAGAATTAGCTCCTTAGCTGAAGTTACATTTTCCAGAAGTTGTTCTGCCACACTGCAAGAGAACCAGTGCAACAAGACCATTGGATGAGTTTGGGAAAACAGATGCTAATATTGCTTCTATACTTGAGCATAGAATTCAAGCTGACCAATATCCTGCTGGTGCTAAAAGAAGCTGTCAAGAAATATATCCTCAGATTTCTATGAAGGTATGAGTGAATGCAGACAACTGCTTACCAAACAGAACTTAAGCACAGTATGTGCATAATCACTTGATAAGTCAATTGTCTGTGTTGTCCTATAAGACAAAGATCATTTTGTCATTTTTGATCAAACATGGACAAAACTTATGATCACTTTACAAAATGAGAGATGCAGTTGAACCTCATTACTCTGAAACAAACTTTCTTCCCATCTCTGGCCTCCCATGAAGCAGTGAGGAAAAAAATTATATTTCTACATCTGATGAGAGTTGTCAAGAAGTAGGATGATGTAGATACCCATGTATAGATAATCAAATGGCACAATGGACAACATTCACCCTCAAGGGAAGACATTTACACCATCCTACCAACTTGGCATTATCTTGCAATTCACAGCATTTATCTCATGTTAAGATGTGTGGTAAAATGTGTGGTTGAACCTTCCTATTTATTTGTATCCATCCAGACAGTTGACTTGCTAACTGGATATATGTATACCGACAATTGGCATATTGTTAATGTTGCCTTCTTTCTATTTCCAATACATGTTTCTTTTTTTCTCCAGCATTTTAAAGAGCTCTGTGGATCCATGTTGACCTTTTTAGATTTTTTTCTTTTTGTGTTGATTGTTTGTAATTGTGCCCCCAGAATTTTACATCCTTCCTGAACACTTCTCTCCTTCATGATATGAAGTTCTTGGCTCTGACCTTCTTTCAACTGGAATTCATCAAAATATGCTCTTCTGAAGACAGTATGCAGGTCTGACTTTTCCCAGTTCCCTTTCCTTTGGATATCACACATTCAACATAACATCATCCCCTTCCCCCCAAACATATTCACCATCACTTTTTCAACCAATTCCTCCCTGTTGTGGAGAATTAGGTCCAGGATAGCTGATCCCCTGCTCTTTCTTCCACCTTCTGACAAGTGATGTTGTCAGCCAGAGAGGGCAAGAATTTGTTGGACCTCTTACTCTTAGCAAAGTTATATTCCCACTGGATGTCAGGGTAATTGAAGTTCTGCATTATTACTCTGGCATGCCTCTTTGAAAGACTGGCCCTTTAATGTACAAAGTCCTCTTCTGTATTTCCCTGCCGAGGTAGTCTAACTCTCACAGTAGTATTACTTTTGTTTCACTTTCCTTTTACTCTTACCAAAATACTTTCACCAGGATTGGTATGCTGTAATTCCTGAATTTATGTGCAAGTATCTTTTTTTATTTATGTACACTGCAATTTCCCCACCTTTTCTATTAGGCCTATTCCTATTGAATAAATTGTAACCTTCCAGTGCTGTCTGCCAGTCATGAGTATCACCCCGTGAAAATTGAGTGATGGCTATCACAACATATTTGTCTTCTTGAATTAGGATCTCTAGTTCTCTTTCTTTATTTCCCAGACTCTGTGCATTGGTGTAGAAGTGTCTGAAGTTTTCACAGGTACCACCTACTGTCCTTCCTGTTGGAGTTTTCTGCAAAACTCTAAGACCCTACTCTGATGTCATACTTCTGCTTTTGTATATTGCTTTCTTGGCTCCAGTCCTTGGGTACATATTCAGTTCTGGACTCTTGGCACCCTTCCTCTTTTGTTCTACTTTAACACCCTCCTGATGAAAAAAGGCACCTGCCAAACATTTCTTCCCTACTTTTTAAAGATGTAGCCTGTCTCTTTCTAGGAAAGTATCATAGATAACTATTTTAAAATCTAAACTGTTCTTTTTCTTTTCTTGCCCTTTGATCCTCAAATGGAATTGAGGGGAAAATTTACTTATGTTCCCTGTTTTTTCACCTTCCTACCCAAGGCCTTGTAGTATCCAAAGATTCTTTCAAGGTCTATTCTGGAAGTGCCATTCATGCCAACTTGGATTAAGAGGAGGCTTCTATGTTATGTTCTGAATATGGGCACCTGGAAGATAACATGCTTCTCACAATGTCAGTTGGGTCTGCACATAGCCCTGGTTCCACTTAGCAGAGAGTCATTCACTACCACAACTTGCCTCTTATTTCTTGGAGTGACTCTTGGATTTCTTTGATTCATGGGGAACCAAGTGGCTTCTACAATGTTTCATGGTATGGTTGTTTATCTTTTAGTTTATATTTTATTATTGTGCATTTTCTAGGTGGATTATGATACATTTGTCTTGTTTTCTGTTTTGTTCTTTGGGATGATTGTCTGGTCTTTGATTGTATATCAATAAATATTATTATCATGGCTTGCTCAGGAGATTGTCAATTATCCCCTTAAGAAGAGTGGCATTCAGTTGCTGAGTTCTACTGGCACTGAGTGCCTCCTCATCTTTTGCTTCCTTGGACCACATTATTCCAGATGTTAGCCTCTGCCAAGTTTTTTCTCTTGTTGTTTGGTGTTTGCTTCACTTCTCTGTCTCCCCTGGAGAGACTCAGTTGTCCTGTCCAGAAAACACTCATCTTCCCTGCACCTCAATATTGCACCTCAATATTGCAACTCTCTCCTCAAGTCTCTTCATTTTTTTCCTCCAATAAGGAAACAAAGTTGAAGTTACAGCAGATCTGGATTCTCTTCAGGCAGGAAGATAAACATTTTGCAGGCTAAGCTAATGCTTGTGTCCCTAGTCTATGTTACCTGGACCTGTTCCCAGCAATTCTCCTAGCCAAATTTCCATGCAAATCTTCCCTGCATGGTTTGTGAGCTCCTGGAAACTACCTGTGATGGAATGTGAACTTGGAGTTGAAGTCCACACATCTTAAAGTTGCCAAGGTTAAGAAACACTGTTCTATTGTTATACCTTAAAACAATAAAGAGCATTCCTGAAATCCCTGATGCTTTTGTTTCTTGGCTCTGCCTACTCAAAAGAGTAACACTATCTCTTTGGTTGAGGACTAGCCTGGACTGAAAGAAAAAGAGAGAAAAGAAGAAAATGAAGGACCAAAAAGGAAAGTACCTCCCTGTCAGACTCCTGTGTGCTTGTTCAGTGAGCTTGTTTTCCAGAAATTGGGTTTCTTATATGCCTGTTTGAGATGGCTCAGCTAAGTAATCGAGAACAATATTCCAATCACACACAATAGGCAATTATTCAGAAAGCTATCAGCAATCAGTCAGCAGCACTAGGGAAAATATCAATAGCAGCTGAACAGCTGCCACAGCAAACAATCAACAATGTCTTCTCCTCCTTAGCTCTTCTTTTCTCCTTTGCTTTCCCTGTCTCTTCCAGCTCCCTTGCCAAACTTCTCCTTGCTCTTCCTGTTTGCTTGCTCATTTTAACATTCAGGACTACAGTTGAAAAGTGTCCAGAAACTGCAGTGCCCAAGTTGATAATCTATAGGGATCAAATGATGCCTGGACTAAAAGATCTGCACTGGCTTCAGATTGCCTACCAGATATAATGTAATGTGTTCATGCTGATCTTTAAAGCCCTAAATGGTTTAGGACCTAAATAGATGTGGGAGATGGGATTGCCCCCCTTGATGTGAAGTTGCCTGCCTAGTTAGATCAACAGGAAAGCCCATTTGAAGATACTCTCCTTGTGACTTCCGGGGAAGAAATGGCGAACTGAAGATGGCTCCACTAAAAGAGGAGCCAATGACTGCAGCGGAATGAAGAGCCAGCGAGTAGACTGGCTCTTCATAATTCCTCTCTGGACAAGGAGAGGACTTGAGATCACCCACAAGTGCTCAAGGCAGTTGCTCCTCACAAGGAGACCACAAGATAATGATCTCCAGTAGCTTTAGTGCTCTGGGAGACAAAGAAATAGCCATCTTGCTCAAACCATGGTTGGTGCCTTTAAGGACACTGGGTTCTCATGCTTCCTTTTCTAATCCCTTTCAGAAATTGCTTGTTACCTGCTTATCAGCTATTAGGAACCTTTGGATCAACAAGTTTTACAGCACTGGGTGAGTTTCCCTCAATCCTTAGCAAAAGAAGTTTTAAATACAAGTTTAAAGATTTAATTTTTTTTCTGGAATAAACAGCAAAAGGGTGATTAAAACTTTGATTTTAGTAAGTTACAAATGGACTAAGGGACCAGACAAATTTGAAATAAGATTTTGGAATTAATTATAAGAATCTTTCCAATGGGAAAATGCTTTTGTTTTGAATTCTTTAAAGAAAATGATAGGATGGGACTTTGAAGGTTGGACATTAGAAGGAACAAAAGGGAACTAAAGATTATAATTAAAGGAGAAGAACACTTAAATTTGACTTGCTAATACAGAATGGAGCAAAATATTTTAACATTGGAGATACTGAAGGATATTTTTGAACAATGGACCCAGAAGTTAATTTTAATAGTGTCTGCCTCTATAGATAGATCGTGTTTAAAAGATGTTATGGAAAAGGAACAAGTTTTACCTGACAAGATTGAGACTGATCTGAAAGTGGATTTAAAAGTGACAGGCTACAAGAATGATGTGGAAAAAGATGCTACAGTGGACATAAAAAAGAAACTGGCTGGTGTCTTAATAATTAAAAGGGATATACAAATAACAAACCAAGAGAGTGACCTGGATAATCTTCCTATATTGGATTTACAAAAGAGACTTGTTAAAGCTTTGAAGAATTTTGTGACAAGGGACAAAGAAAAAATGAAAAGAAATAAAGTTTTAGGACATTATTTGAAGGGACTAAAGATTAAGATTATTAAAAGTAAAAGAAAATTATATAAAGTTGGTTTATCTGATCAAGGTTAAAATAGGTATGTTGTTATCTCTGGTAACCCATATTGGACTTTGGCTGATCAGGACAGGTTTTTCAGGATTTGTTTATAGATAAGAGATGGGATATGGGAAGAAGAGATCATCTGTTGTATTTTAAGAGAAGGTGATAAGTTACTAAATTGTTTATACTTGTTGCAATGAAGGGAGAAGTCATTTCTTTATATATTTTCTTTTTCTTTACTATATTCTTATTTTTTCTTTCTTTTCTATTTTTTTCTATTTTCTTTTTCTTTTCTGTGCCTTCTTTTTTTCCCCTTTTTTAGTTTATATTAGTTTTTTATTGTTATAGTTGTAATTTTTAATAAAGTTATTTTTTAAAAAAGAATGAGGATGCTCTCCTTCCCAGAACCTAGCTATATGGTACAGGGGAAAGAGTCTTCTCCTGCAGAACTCCTGGGCTATGGAATGCTGTCCTGGGTGAGGTACATTTGGCCTCAACTTTTTGTTTTGCTAAGTTTTATTTTGCTAAGTTTTTAACTCCTGTTTGATTTTAATGATATTGTTTTTACACTTGTGCTTTATATTTTGCATTGTTGTTTTAAATTGCATCAAGTGCCTACAGAAGCAGAAAGATGAGGTATAAACTTACTAAAAAATTAAATAAAACAATCTGAGAACCCATTGGCTACAATGGGGGAATGATGCAAATGGCCATGTCACGTATGAGTATTAAATTAGGAGTAGGGGGAGGTGGAGATTGCTTTAGATTTTTCTTCTTATTATATTCTTATATAATTATATATAATTGTATTATATGTTTAATATATTATATTTTATTCTTACCATTTTAGAAAGTATGCTATAGTTGTGTATTTCCTATAAAAATGCTACAAAATAATTTTTTATGCAGTGGTAATTCAAGGGCACTGGAGTTTTAGCTTCCCACTCCACATATATGTTGCCACTTGATGAATACTCATCTCTAGTAGCTCAGCAATCCTGAATGGATCAAGCATCCTACATGTATGAGAGGAGTATATTAGTATACTACAAATATACTAAAACCTCTGGGTTTGCAATGGCAGCAAAACGTACCTTTAAATATATCTTTAAGGAATAGTAAAACATTCTTCCAAGATGTTTCCCCAGATTTTAAAAAAAGACTGTGTTAAGAAATGCAATTTTATACTATTCAGAAAAACAGAGATAGTAACTACCTGATCTCTGGTGTTGTGAAACAAAACCAGCAAGAGCTGGATTAATTTCAGCTTCATTGGGAAACATGCAAGTTGGGGGAAAAAATCCATGATTGCCAAATGGAAGCAATTTAAAATTGATGAGGAAATAAATGTTCATTTCAGAGCTTCCAAGCGGGCCATAAAGATCAACAGAGTAAAGAAAAACTGTTTGGCAGTGTCCCCTGAAGAAAATAGTTTTGCATCTATTTAGTGAAAACTTGGCAAAACAAATCCAATTTTAGTGGTTTCAAATTTCTTAGTGCACTCATACTGTAATTCTCGCTGACTGCATTGACATGATGGTTTCCATGGTTTGAGAGATACTGCATAATTCCAACATTTATTAAAATCAGTCAAAGCAAAACAGAGAGTTAGGTGTTTATTTTCTCCATAAACCTTTCCACCTTGGCTTTGGGTAACTATGAATATCTACCATTTTCATGATTTCAGAAATGAAAGTAGGATACACTTGTGAATCTGGCTGCTGTTCTCTCAAATACGAGGCCTAGGTCCTCTATCTTTTGTTGTGAAAGATAGCTACTTTAGCTACTATGTGCTTTAGTTCTCAGGTCCTCAAAGTGATGTCCAAAGGTGCCAGTGTGCCATTTGGTACTTCTTTTGGTGCCTACCAGTCTTCCTTTCTTACCCTTCTTTGACAATGGGGTCAGAAAATGCATTTTGCTGTAAACTGCTAAAAGACTTTTTGAAACATGAGGATTGGTATACAAATTTTTCAAATAAAGTAGATAAAAATAAAATATAGAAGCCACGAAAGATCAATAGAGTGAAAATAGTTGTGGTTCTCAGTACGATAAAGTTGCTAATGATTTTTGATGGATTAATGTAGTTGAAATTAGCTCTTTCAAAGTCTTGCTCCCTGTCATGGATTGACTTCTCCAGTGATAAACAAGAGCAACATTTACAAGCTATACCAATGCTCTACACAAATTAATATTTTTTATTCCCCTGGCAGTCCACAAATTCATCATAAAAAAAAACAAAAAAACTAAATGTATCCATGGGCCCATAGTCCATGAAAAATCTCCTTTTTTGCCCTCAGAGTCTCTTTTAGATTAACCTGTCAGGAGATTCATCTGTGAATGCCACACAATTCCTGAGTAAGGTCCCAAACTGCAGGAGTCAGAGAATAACTTGTCAGACAAGTGATACCCTGATGTGTTTAATTAGATATTTTTCCAACTGTGTAGGCAAACACAGGAGCTCTTCCAAACACCCAATATTCAGGCACAGCTGTAGATATTCATACATTCTCAAAGGAAACAAAGGGAAGGGCAAAAACAATGTCAATATGTTGGCATTATGTCTGACAGTTTGATTTTAGTCATGTTAGCCTATTGTCTGAGATTATCTCACTCTTAAGATATTGTGGCTGTTAAGAATTTGTACTGCACTGGTGTTGAGGGTTTCCATTGTGTTATTCTCTCTACAAACTAATGGCTTGAAGTCTTCCCTGGTCTGAAGAGCTTTCCATTTATTCTGAAGCCATCTTAACACACACCAGACGAAAGGGGGGGGGGGAGACTATAATAAAAATGCACATGTTTAAATAAATGGGCTCTTGAGTTTATTCAGATATTAACCAGACTGACATTGAGAAAAGATACAATACACAAACATAACAAGGACAGTGAAATACAAATGTTTCACCAGCCTAAATCCTCAGGCAGGTACAATGCCCTGTGCTGCACTCCTTGCTGAAATAGGGGTGGGGAGAAGATGGACTATGATAAACTGTTTTGTACTGAGGGTGGTGGTTGGGGGATAGGATGAGCTTGGAGATAGTCTTTTAAACAGCCCCTCCCATCATCTCTCTTTTATCTAGCATCCCACTGTATTGTTGAAAACAATGTTTCCACTTACAGTAACTTCACTTTTAGTTAAAGAGAAAGATGATTCACTTCAAAGTATCTCTATGAAAATACTTGGAATGATGACTGATGTTCAAGAAGCAAACACTTGTTATTCTCAGATAAATCTTTCTAACGGCACATACAAATACACACACACCACTAGCCATGCAGTTTCCCCAGACATAAGTGAAATGCTGAAGTAATAATGCCATTAAAATGCACAAAATGGAACAGATAATTCATCAGGGAGCTTGAGAATGACCATAAAAACTCTTTGAAATCTCTCCTGTGAGAAGAAAAATAAAGGAAAAGTTAGTATCATGGCATTCCAGTATAGAATTGGAAATCATGGAATTAGGACACAGAAAAAGGTCTCTTAAATCAAACCTTTTTCTATTCACACATTGACATTTCAGTCCCGCTCAGCTTGCATAATCCAGACCCTGTTAGAACCAGTAGAAGCTGGATATTACACTGAAATGTATTTGCAGGGCAACTCATGGTCCATATGCGTGGTGTATTAAGTTACCAGGGGTTCATAGCTAGGATGGGCACTAAATTGGCATGATAATTCTGCATTCTCAGAATCTGGTACTTTATTTCGGATGTGAATCCCAGGTTCATTCAAAGATACTTCTGTTAGTTATGTCATTTAGATCAGTCTTATTCATGCTTTTTCAAAAAATAAACCAAATAATCTGATTAAAGTACAGTAAAAGAGATATCTTACTGAGCATCAGAATGTCTCAAGATGGTTAGCAGAATTCTTTGTTTAAAGGATGCAATGATTAGACCTCTTCTTGATTACCTTTCTTTGGATCCTTTGAAGATGGTCAATTATAGGATCATCTCTAACCTTCCATGATTGGGTAAAGTGTTTGAGATCTTAAACCATTTTAAATTTGGTTCAGAGCAAGCTATGGGGTTAAGACTGCCTTTGTCAACCTGAGGAACAATTTTTGGAGATTGACAGACATAATATAATTTTGTTGGGTCATTTGATTTCCCAAAGGCTTTTGGTGCTTTTGATGATCATGATATCCTTCCAGATTATCTGGGAATAGAAGGCACAACTTTGAGGTGGTTCTGTTCCTACCTTTCAAATAAATTTCCAATGGGGCACTTGGAGACAGTTGTTCTTTGAAACAGGCACTATTGTACCATGTACCAAAGGGACACGGTGGCGCAGGGCTTAATGACGCTGGAGTTTGCCGGTCAGGAATGACCAGCACTCCAGCAGTTCGGGCCCGGCTCCACAAGACGGGGTGAGCTCCTGTCCCTTGTCCTAGCTCCTGCCCACCCAGCAGTTCGAAAGCTATTCCATCTGCGAGTAGATAAATGGGGACTCCTGTTTAGATGGGAGGAACCAGCGGTGCTGCACGGGGGAGCAAAATACTGGTGCTGACCGAACTCTGAATGCAACCGGCATGACCAACGATCGATGCGAGCGGTGAGAAAGATCTACGGAGGAGGAAAAAGCCCGAATGACCCCCTAGCGACCACTGCTGGTCACATAGTGTAATATATATAGCACTGTAGGATTTGTAATTGTAAGATTTGTCACTGCCACCCAGAGTTCCCCATTGGGGGGAGATGGGCAGAGAGTAAATTGAATGTATAAATAAATAAATAAATAAATAAATAAATAAATAAATAAATAACCCTCAGAACTCCATTCTGTCATCAGTGCTTTTCAGTATCTACATGAAACTGTTAAGCAAGATCATCAAGAGATTTGGAGCTGGGTGTTATAACTATGTTAATGACATCCAATCTATTTTAGTTCCATCTACAGGTTGTAACATGGCTTGTAGATGGTAATGGGCTGGATGAGGGATAGTAAATTGAGCTGAATCTGGATTGAGCTTGTGAATATAGTGGTACTCATTGTAAGGAGTCATAACTCCAGGGAAGCAACATATTTTCTAGTCCTAAATGGAGCTACATTTCCCAGGAGCAGTTATGCAGTGCATGGGTGATTCTGGATCTAAATTTCACCCTGTTTTCCCAGACAGAGGCAGTGGCCAGAACAATCTTTATCTGCTCTGGCTGATATGCACCCTTGGAAGAACCTTAAAAATGTGGTGCATTTCAGTTGTGACTACTGAGATGTACTTTGCATGGGACTGTCTTTGTATATAGTCCAGAAACTTTAGTAGTAATTCAATAGTAAGGCTGATTTGTAAAAGCACTCAAAGAGGCTATGTTATACCTGTGTTAAAACATTACATTGGCTGCCAATTAATACCTAGGTAAAATATTACCTTTATAATATTGAACTCAATTTACCTGAGATAACATCTATATTATTTCTCCTCATACTCTCATTGAAGTTGAGTAATCTGGGGAGGTTCACCTACAGCTGTCATGGGTTTGTTGAGCAGCAACTTGGGGATTAACTTTTTCTAAAGTTGTTGTGGGTCTCTGAAATTGAAGTTGAACTGAGAGAACTCAAAATTCTTACTGAGATTTTGAAAGACCTAAATGGCACATTTTTTAAAATAGGCTTTAAAATATTGAGAGTGCTATCTTAATTTTTAATGCTTAATTTTTATTAAGTCTGATTTTATTCTTAAAAAAACATGATGAGATTATAATAGTTAAATATTGTAAAATATAATAATAAAAAGCAAAATAAGCACTTGCTGTTTAATGTTATTAATCTATATGAATCAGTATTGGCTTGAGTATGCATGGGAGACAACAATGAAAGATTTTCTCTGAATCTTTTGGGATAATGATCAGTTAGATCTTAAGTATGGTCATCATACTTAACTGTCAATTGAAGATTTCTAAAGCAACTTTGAAGTGGAAGAAAAGGACAGCCTAAAAAACTATGTTTGGCACCACATGAAAAGACAACACAGATGGAAAAAAATGAGGCAGAGATAAATGGAGAAATAATATATGATCATTTCAAACTCTGGAGTTTGATTATTAATAAGGTAAAAAGATTGGGATGATCTAAACTGGGCCACAACAGCACCCCAAAGCCCTGGGCACAAAAGTGATCATCAAACTGTAATTTAATATGACAGAATATGTAGAGAGTAAAATTAACTACATTTATTTAATTAAAATATTTTCAATTAGAATGAAAAGGCAAACTAAAGTAAATCAAATTTAGTCCATGTTTTGGCATGAGCTAAATAGTATTCCACCTTCTGGAATAGTATCCGTGTCTTGAACTAATTTTCATATCCCTGACCTGGAGGGATCTCAGAAAAGTTGAGTTTTGAGTAGAAACACAAAGAAATGAGGGAGGAAGTTATATGGATGCAATGGGAGAGGCAATTCCTGGTATAAGATATAGAAAGATGGGGAGAGCTGGTCCATAGAACAGAATATTTTTAGATGGGTGGGGCTGTTGGACAAACAAAAGTCATAGGCAAGGAGATAAATGTACAGGATAAATGTACAGAAATATAAGGACAGACAAGGACTTAAGTCAAATAACTAGAACCTGATCCAGATGTGGACAGAAATCCACTAAATGGATGTAAGGAGTAGAGGCACAAAGTCAGAAATAAAGGGGAATAATTTTTGCAGCCAAGTGTTAGTTGGCTTTATATTTATATCCCTTACTTTATATATGTAAATAAATAAAGTATATTGCAAATAGAGAGAGGAAACAATGGAAGAGCAGAGAGAAGACAATTAAGACAAAATGATCAAAGTATAAATATGTCATTTTATAGAAGAGACAAAGTAAAACAGCACTCTCTTTGTAATACTGTATAAGAAAAATGGACTTTATTTGGTGATGGAGTTAATTTGGAGATTTGTGGTTTGTTAGCAAGCTGGATGGTGATATTTACCGTGGATAAGAAGAATGAATATATGAAGGCTTGGGAGACTTGGACATATTGATTTTGTGTGATAGGTTGTAGACATGTCAAAATAGGGCAAGGGATCCAGGATCGATAATGGAGAAAAGAATCCAGAACTAACAGATGGACTACATGTGAACCATGGCTTATTAATTAATAATCCTAGATATACACCAGTTCAATATGCCTCTCTTGATTTCACTGTGACTGTAGAGGGGCACCTCCTTCTGGCAAGGAGGGAGGTCATAGAAGTTTAACATGACACAAATATTGCACAGATTACAGGAGAACAGCTGGCAAAAGAAGTGTTTTATGACCACATTAATGTTTAAGAAGAAAGTGATTCATTTGATAGCAGCTTTGCTAAAATTAAGTCAGAGTGAGGATTGAAGCCATTACATATTCTTTGATGAAGAATGCATTGATTCATACTTTTGGTTAATATTTCTGCTGTATTTCCCAATCTTGTCTGTGTGCTATATCCATGTGAGCTCACTATGCTTCAGTGTTTGTTTTCTCTTTGTTGTTCCATTGTGACTTTTAATATACTTGGGAGTGCTTCCTTAGCAGTATTACCTGCATCCCAAATCTCAAAAGCAGAGGCATATGTAGATACATAAAAGTTCTCAGTTTATACATACAGTTGTGCAACTTCCCATTTGGCTGTATCTTCCTACTGATAACAGAGAAAAATAATTTGGTTAGCCTTTTAATATAAATCTATCCAATTTGGCATTTTCAACCCACAGATTCTCATTTTTAAGTTATCCACAAAAATATGCAGTTATCCAAATTTTCATTGTATTTTCCAATTAAAACATATATTATTGTAAAATTTTGCAAAATAAGAATATATATTCATAATAATCAATGTACATTATATTAGGGGAAACTGCTTGCAAACATCCATCTTAGACAAAATTAGGAACAAAAATACTTATTTTAGAAAAATAGCCATCTATAATTATCCAACAGGAGTCTGAATGATATCTACACATACTAAAAAGAACTTCCTGTGTAGAACAGCACTCAGTAGTCACAGTTAAGCAAGTATTCACTCCTAGTTCAGAAAGAAAGATATAGTATTAGTGGAAATTGTACCAAATAATCACTCTGCTTCAACTTTACCCAGTTCATTAAAGGGCTGAGGCAAAGCCAAAGTAGAGCACATGGAAGTTGAAACAATCTCCAAATCCACCTGGGTGGACAAGGGACTTTATTTGATTGTTGGGTGGATGTACCTTTCCTCCTCCTCCTCCTTCTCCTATTAAATGGCCCCTGTTTTACAAGACCTTTTGGAGTCAGATGGCAATTGTTCAACTGAAAAAGGCAAAGAAAGGCCATATATAGTACAGCAGTACACCTGGGGTGAGAGAAGAAAAGAGACAGTCAGTTATACACCAGCAAAGTAAACTTTCTCCAAATAGACTCCAGATTTTGGGTGCTCCCTGGAAAAGAGGCAAAAAAATATGTCTCTTTCCTAGAAAGTGGTGTCTTCATGGCCCCTATTCATCTTGGCATTCATGAAAATGGGCTTCCACGTGTAATGGTAATCTAAATGCTTTTCCTGTTGACATCCAGAAGACTCACTGAACTCCCTGCGTGAATTTTTTGTTGACTGTGTCCTATGGGTGCATGTTGGTGTTCCTGAAAGTGGAAACCTGACCCAAGCAATAGATATTGAAACAGATTTTAAAACTATAATGGAAAAGGAGATATATTTACAGGAAATATATTAAAGGGATAGGCTAAGCCTAGCACCTAGCTGATTATATCCTACTGACAGCATGTGATCTGTGTATGTGCGTGGACCTGAGAAAAAAGGCAGAGGGAAGACGAACAGCAGGCAGAGTGACAGACAAAGAAAGGACACATAACATCCTTAACTTTCTACCTACTTCCCCTTCTCCTGTGGTCGGTAGGTCATGAGTTGCTGAAGAGTCAATGCCATTGATTTCATACTTCCAACAGACTGTGCAAGGTACTGCATGTGTCAGAACTGGATCTGGACTAAAAATGAGAACTCTCCTTCCTGTCCAGCTTGACTCCTGGTGACCTCATGGACACACCCAATACAAATATCATCTTTATCTACATTTATGTATCTGTACAGAAACTCATACACATATGAATGGTTTCTTTCCTCATATTGCCACCTACTTTAAAATTGAATACACTGAAGTAAGTAATATGGAGATGTTTTTAAACTTTAAAAAAAAAACCCAAATGTTTCTTTTCTGATTTTTTGTTTATGAACCAAACCCATCTAGAGAATGATGTTACAGCCTTCTATACAATATGCTGTTTTAATTCCCATTTGCACTGAGGAAGCAAATAGTGCTTAAAATCTAATTTCTTCAGCAGTTTCCTTGCATTTGGACATTTAAAATAAGTTAGTACAGTTTTTACAGTGCACAAAGGGAACTTGAATCAAAAGCACTGTCATAAGCCAAGAAGAAAAGGAAACAATTAAGTTAGCTTGAGGTGGGAGAAGCTGCTGCTCTTGCGTTGGTTTCTTAACTAGAACATTTTAAAAAATGATTATAGTTTTCTACATTACAGAGTCTAATAGGTACAAGGAAAATCTAAACAGTGGAATAAACCATTTTTCAAATAAATAGCTCCGTGAGTCACAATCTTAGGATGCTACAGAAAAACTCCTGATGGATTCATTCCTGATAAATTATTATAGTTTCTTCTTTATCACTTTGTTTTATTACCTTTAATATTTTAGTCCTATGGCCTAGTCAGGCAAAATAATCTAATTGTGATCAGAGCACAAAGGAGGCTGTGGCTCTGAGGCTGATCCATATAAAAACGTTGGATCATGAAAGGGCAGCTTGCTACCAGTGGAGTCGTGACATTGGACAGCAAATTCTAGAAATAGGCCAGAAGAGAAGGAAGATAACTCTAGAAAGGCATGATCAGTTCTAGAGCCTGGTAGACAGCAGTTTAAACAAAGGCATTAGTATGATCTGGAAAATTGGTGTAAATGCTTTAAGGAGCAGCTGTTGGGTGTGTCACATAGATGAGGGCAAGTTTCTCAAAAGTGCTGCAGTTTTGTCCAGTAAGGAACTGGATGCTTGAATTAAGGATAACACAAATATACCCAGGATGACAGGAACCATGTGGGATACATAAGCTTTTATTCTTCCTTCTCTTTCAACTATGGTTTGATTTTGTATATGTGACCATTGCCCTCTACAGGGACTTTAAATGTACGCAACCCTAACATGTAAGGAGGGGGCTTGGAGATGAATATTCTAGTTCCCTCCCCTCTCCCCCAGTGTATAAAGAGCAACCGTCTATAGCAGAGTCACTTGTATGAACCAGATTGATAAAGGTTTTGGAGACCTTGCAGGCAGCTGCAAACTATGTGGCCATGATTGAAGAGATCTGCTACCTTTTCAGAGTGTAGGAAGGCTGTAAAAAAAATAAGAAAATTTCCATTCTAATATATGTGGGGATATATTAGTTCTAAGTAGTTCAGTGGCTGGAATTCTTGTAACCCTCATTCCTTTCATCTCAAAAAATCTAACTGAAAAGAACTCCAAAGATGTTGTTTGGAAAAGAATCACTTTCAGTTTTAAGCAGGTGCCAAAGAGCCTGACAATATTCCATACTATTTAGATCTCTTTAAAATCTGGATTTTAAATCTTTGGGTAAGAACCTCTTCCAAGAGGCAACACTTTTGCTGCAAGTAGTTGATCTTTATGATCAAGAGGTTATGCACTTTTAGATGGGGATGTCACTAGTGCTCTCTTCCTTGCCCTGCAAATGGCATATAGAGATTTCATGTATTTTAAAGTATCCTATTATAAATCTACTGAGCTATCAAGTCCCATCCCTATTCTCATGTCCATTCACCCCCTTTATCTTCTGGGCCATGTCCTATAAAAGTAAAAGAGCAATTTTCATTTCTCAAAATAAAATTTGAATAAGTATGGGGTCAGGGGAGGACAAGACACTAGCGTTTGCTGGTAGCCCACACATTCATTATATAATACAGGAAGTATTTAAAATGTAGGCTTACATTACTTATTCTGTGTGTACAGGAGTCCCTAGAACAGTACTTTGAAGAAAAGAAGCCCTGTCCATTAAAGGATAAACAAGATAAGAAGAACAGGCTGTGTCCATCTCAGCACCGGCCTGGAAATTTAAATGAGCTACATTTTTCAGTTTGAAAAATCCATTCTGTGTCAGGGGGCATGGAGACAGAGGGAAGAGTGAAAAATCAAATTGTCACCAAATACTGGGATCTAAAGTCTATGCTAAAGTCAGTCCAATATCAATAACATTCATGTATGATTTTAATTTATGGAATTAAAAAAAAAACTTTAGGAAAAGTAACACAAGAACAGGTGTTTCAGATGCTCAGGTTATATTTAGGTTATATACTACCAAGCAGTTTTGGAACTACTGACCTATCTGAAGTTATTTAAGAAACATCACAATCTCATCCTGTTGGCTGAGTGTCCCTAAATAAGTTGGCTGAATCCAGTAGTTAAAAATTTGGCAAATTTTACTCTGTTTAGAATACAGGCCAAAGAGATTCAAATGACTCTTAAAAAAAAAACATTTTAAGCCAAGGTCCTCAGCAATGCTGGATTTAAACTGCTCCATTCATTGTGACCCTCAACCCCTCCCACCTTCCAAAAATTAGGGACCGTCTAGACACTAAAAGGCTGTCTATTCCTGAACTGAACACATGACATTATATTTAATAGGGGTGCCAACTGGGTATAGTCAAAGCCCAGATTACAAGCCATGGGAGCTAATTTGGATAAGTCTCCTGTTTACCTGGATCAGTCTAAACCCACTCTTTTTTGATTCTGGAAATCCATGAAATTCCATTTCTGATCTGCTTGTTCAGAGCTATCTTAGCAAACATTTATGTAAAATTTATGTAAAAATAAATAAAACATTTATGTAAAATGGTATAGTATGGAAGGCAGAAAAAGGTATTAGATTCTGTTATCAATGTTTTCCGTCTTCATATCAGAATAAGGGCTGATCTGCATCTTCTGTTTGCCCCAGCACAAGAGTGGGTGACCTACTTTTTGTGAGGACAAGAACAGATATTATCCTCCCAGTCAGCTGGGAAAGCAACCTCCACCTGAGTTTTTTTGATCCGCATCAAAAGTAGTGTTTTTCTCCCCTCCATTGGTAGAAGCAGGGCAGTCCTGTCCATCTGCTGCTCAACATTCCTCTTACACATACACTTCCATTCCAACTGGCTGGTGTGCGCTCTGGTGGCTACACCCCCAGTTTCCACCTTCTGTCTTTGGCGGCCATGTTATACAGTGGTACCTCTAGTTACGAACTTAATCTGTTCCGTGACTCTGGTTGCAACTCAAGTTGGTTGCAACTCGAGGTAAATTTTCTCATAAGGTTCAATGTAAATATGGTTAATCTGTTCCGCCCTCCGAATTTGGTCGCACCACGAGGCAAATTTCCCCATAAGGTTCAATGTAAATACGGCTAAACAGTTCTGAAACATATGCATTTTATTTTTAAACCTCAAAAACCTTCCAAATACCACAAAAACCTTCCAAACGCCACAAACACACCAAAAACCTCACCGAACGTCTCCTTGCTACCGTGATCTCGCCCACAGGAAGCCGCGACCGCGTGGCAGCAGGGAAAATGGCCGCGGATCCGGTTCGTAACTCGAGGCGGAGTTCGCAAGTAGAGGTAAATTTTTGGGGCCGGAGCTGGTTGTATCTTGAAAAATTCATAAGGAGAGGTGTTCGTAACTAGTGGTACCACTGTATTTCACTGCTGAGCTGCCTGCCATGAAAAGTTTTTTTATTGGGTGTAGTCAGTAGCAGAATATTCAATTCAAAATTCAAATGCTGTGATGAGTCTATACCTACAACGATCAGAATCGTGCAAGCCATGATATTCCCTGTGACACTCTATGGAAGTGAAAGTTGGACTTTAAAGAAGCAGGATAGGAAGAGTATTGACGCCTTTGAATTTGGTCTTGGAGAAGACTCCTTGAGAATACCTTGGGCAGCCAAGAAAACAAACTGATAGATCATTGAAGAAATCAACCCAGAGTTCTCACTCAAGGCACAAATGACCAGGCTCAAATGATCCTACTTCAGACACATTATGCAAAGACCCAGTTCTCTGGAGAAGGCTCTAATGCTGGGAAAGGTGGAAGGAAAGAGATGAAGAGAACAACCAATAGCAAGATGAATGGACTGAGTTACACTGGCGATGAGTGCACCATTGTGGGATTTGAAAGAACAGATTATGGATAGATTGTTATGGAGATTGTCTATGGTCACTAGAAGTCAAAAACAACTTGATGGAACATAATCAATCAATCAGAAGCAGAATGGTAAATTGTTGGCATTTTGTTCCTTTTTTAACAGGTTCAGCAGATGTTTGCTTTGTTTCTTTTAACTGGGTGAATTTGACCACCGTTCCGCTAAGCTCCCCCTTCTAGAAGAACCACAAATCTTACTTACTTACTTTATTTCCAATCCTCAAAAATCATGCCCACAAAAGAGAAAACAATTGGTGCTTGCTTTTATTGTAGGGGCTGGGAGGGGAAATGAAGCAAGAGAATCCACTGGTTGATGGATTGTTAACTACAATCTGGACAGACACTAGGTCATCCCTGGGGCCAAAGGGAAGGAAGGGGTTGCAATCCAGAAAGGGATTTTTTAAGCCGACTTCATTTCCAGCTGGTTTACCCACAGGAGACAAATAACTGAAAGCGGAAAAGCCCTAACTCTTGCCCAAGTCTTGGGGATTAAGTAATTGCGTATGTGTGTGTTGGGGGAGGGGGTAGAGAGATCTTTAGTTCTAACATTTGCTGCATCTCAGTGTCACACAATCTCATCCTGAGAGGTTGTGTGGCCTGTTTTACAAACTGCAAAAGCTACCTGACAGTGCCCAGTGATGGATTTGTTTTATTTATTTAAAATTTTGAGTTAATCCCTTAAACTTTTGCCTCAGTTCCTGACAATCACTTCCACAGGAACTCTTGATCAGTCCTTCTCTCAGACTTAAAGATTTCCAATGTGTCTGTCTGAAATTTGGCATAGGTATTTTCTGCAATAAGGTTACTATTGTTGCATTTTAGCCTTAAAACTACAAACTGATAGAGCTTTTTATTGAAAAATATTAAAAGTATGGCACTCAAAGAATCCTGCACTAATTTCTCTGAAATTTGGTGTGCTTTATCACCACATCCTGTTCCAGCTTTTCCACACAATTTATTCCTTTCTTTCTGAAAACAAAGTATTATAGCCATCTGTGTTTTTCCTACATTAGTCTGTGGAAGAAAGGCCAAACTTCACTCTGGATCTTGGAATCAAGCTATATTGGGCTACCTTTGAAGTGACCCAAATAACATCAGGCAATTTCCAAATCTCCAAATCAATTCAGATAACCAAGATTTTACACACCAATAAAAACCATAATTTACAGCAAAAAAACAGCCCTAGTCAACCAGAGATTTTCTTTGGCTCCTTCCAGCTTCTTGGCAATAAATATAGAGACAGTGGCTATTTACGTTTTTACTTTGGGTGATCTGTGTCCTGATGCAGTTAATACTCTAAGAAAATTAGGCAATTTATTCTGTGGTGGCTTGGATGACAGCAGGGCTGGACTTCATGAAAAAGAATCTCTTTCCCGAAACTCTACCCTCTGGGCAAAAGCTTAGTAAAAAGTGGTTTACATTTGCAGAAGCCAGGTTAATGCTTCTTGAGCAAGGTGCATTCTTCTATGTGCTTGAAAAATTTATCACTAATTCCATCTATTTATCCAACTCTAATTTTCTAGTTTAAAGACGTCTTTAGTGACAGATTACACATTTTTGTTAGACAATCTCAAATAACATTTGAGTTATTTAAGAACCCTCAGGTGGCTATCATGTGGATCTGTTCTTTGTTAGTTTTTAATTCCCTAATAATATTAGCCCCCTCAAGTCATGCTGTGCTGCCTCATCAAGGGGAGGAGGGTTGTACCTGGAAGGGATGAGAAAGGGCATTGGGAGTATTTGCCAAGAATATATAATCCCAGCAGGGTAATCTGAATTGTAAAGGTCATCCCAGCTACCCAGCTAAAGGAAGTAAGCCCTTATGTCGGGCATTAGTGATATAGGAAGATGCTAGAGGTGGATGACCACTTTAATGACAATGCCAAAGGCATTATTTCATGTGGCATAGGAGAAAGCAAGAGTGTTTTACCAAGAAAATCACATGGATTGACAATATAAAGTAATTGACAATATAGTGCTGGAAGATAGGCTTCCCAGGTCAGATGGCAGTCAACATGCTACTGAGGAAGAGCTGAGGATCTTTCTGGGTACTAGTGGTGTTTATGACATTGCTAGATTAAAGTCTTTGGAACATCTAGTTGCTGATAGTGCCATACAAGATTTTAAAAAATCTAAAGCTGCAAAGATAGAATTACAGTAGGAACATGGAACATAAGAAAACATGAACACAGGAAAGCACAATACCGTGATGGATGAAATCAAACGATTACAAATTGACATCTTAGGCATCAGTGAATTGAGATGGACTGGAATTGGACACTTTCAGTCAGAAGATCACACAGTTTATTACTCAGGACATGAAAAACAAGGAATGGCATTGCTTTTATGGTTAGGAAGGGTACAGCAAGAAGTACTTGGCTACAATGCAGTCAGTGACCAAATAATATTGATTAGACTTCATGAACAGCCCTTAAATATGATGATCATTGAACTTTATGCTCCAACCAGCGATGCAGAAGAAGAGGATGTTGATAAGTTCAATTTGAAATTGACAGAACATGCAAGCAACACGAGCTGCTTGTGACTGGAGACTGGAATGCCAAAGTTGGAAATATTAAGGAGGAAAACATAGTTGGACTACATGGCCTAGTAAACAGAAATGAAGCAGAATAACTTATCAATTTCCACCACCCAATGGTTTCTTCATTACTAACACAGTCTTCCAACAACCAAAATGATGCCTATATACATGGATATTATCAGATGTAGTATACAGAAATTAAATTGACTATATTATTGATACAAGGAGGTGAAGAGCTCAGTTATAACTGCAAAGACATGGCCAGGGACTAACTGCAGAACAGATCATAAATTGCTCATGTGCAAGTTGTAAGCCAAAGCTAAAACAGAAGAACAAAGCCAACCAGTTTCCATCATATGATTGTGAGTATATATCCACAATTTTCAAGAAGAACATCAGGAATTTACTTGAAGTCCTTAACCTTATTGATGGGTTAAGGAACCAGAGGAACTGTAGAATGAATCAAATAAGTTGTTAAGAATGAATGTGAAAAGAGACTGCTGAAGACTAAGAACAGAAGAAAGAAAACAATGTCAGAACAAATAGTGGAAACTACTGAGAAGAGAAGCCAAGAAAGACAAAGACCTCAGAAAGGAACTCAACAAAGAATTTCAGAGAACATAGAATGAAAGAATCCATAATTCTCACCAGATGTACAAATGACCAAGGTCAAATTATCATATTTTGGGACATTATGCAAATTTATCTCTACAGAAATCTATAATGGTAAGAAAGGTGGAAGGAGAGAGAAGAAGAGGATGACCAGCAGGAAGATGGAATGTATACAATTAAAGAAATGATGATACACCATTGGAAAACCTGAAGGACCAGGTTGGGCACATATCATCCTGGAGAAGATGTATCTATCAGCCAATCAAATTTGGTGGCACCTAATCAATCAATCAATCAATCAATCAATCAATCAACCAATAACTGTGGATGGGTAAAATTTCAAGTTGCTATTGTTCTTATCACACTTTTGGAGGGAGTGTTACTTTTTCTGTTTTCTAGGCAACAATGGCTTCCTCAAATGAAGAGATATGAAGTTACAGTTCTCAAACCAATTTTGACTCTGGCATTTACCAGTCATTAATTTCAGCATCCTAGCAGATTCAGAAAAGGTTAAAGACTTGAAATCACTGGAAAATGTCAACACTATGAATTCCTTCTTCAAAGTTATCTCTGTATTCACCTTGGATATTATCTCCTTTTTGGAAGTTTGCAAATATAAATATGCATTTTATTCAAATTTTTAGATTTAATTTATTGTGTTTCAAGTTACTTAATTACAATTACAAGCTACAGTTAGTACAATCATTGGGTTTTTCATTTTTGGTTGTAGTGAGATTGCACATAGCTCCTCAGGTTGGAATCTCATATTTTTAATATTGCTTTTTGCAATCATCCCTTTGTACAGTACTTGTCAGATTACAATCACTTTTCAGTACAATTTCAACTGACCAAGTATTCCAACTGCAAGTATTTTATTAGTACATTTTTCCTCAGATTGGGGAACTAGTGTGGGCAGTGAGGCTCTATATTCAAATTTGCAGCATTCCTGCCTGAGTATGGAGAATTGTGATCACTGCTCAATAAAATAATGCATATTTATATGACATGCTTCAATGCCTGGCATCTCTGGAATCTACTGGAGAATGAGAAGAGTCTCTCTGGAGAACTTGGGCAGGTAGAACCAGTCAAAACAGATTCGTCCTTCCCAACTGGTCTCCTCCAGATGTGATGGAAATTCAAATGCCTAATCCAAATACACTTTTTTGTCCATATATTTCAAAATTTATAAAATATTGCAAGAACTCTCAATACTCCTTTAATTATAGTGGAGCATTACTCAAAATGTATTTAAAATGAAATACTTTCTCCCATTGAAATCAATTGGATTTAAAATTAGCATGCACACATCTTGGGCACCAAATTAATGTAAAGCTTGCTTTGTGCCACTCCTGAATTCTAGCACTTTGTTGAAATTCTTATCTTAATCTGTTTTATTCTGAGATATGGCTTAATTTCTTTGGCACTATGCATATGGTGTCATGTATAATCATTTAGGACCTCCAGGCAGAGCTGAACCTTAACAATCAATCTTATTTTATTTTATTTCTTTTAATATCCTTCACCAGTACACAGAACATGGTTGCTATAAAACATCTGTAGCAAATTTAGACTGTTTCTTTGTATCCATTTGTGCAATGAGACTCACAGGAATTTTCTTCTTGTTTGTGGTTGTCACTTATATATTTATTTGAAAATATTAAAAGGTCCATAACAGTTATCCTTTAACCACATCAGTTTGAAACAAACTGAAATGCTGGTATTTCCATTTTACTAATGGGAAACTGGAGCCAAGAGATAGTGATTTGCATCAGTGTGAAATTAAAAGGAAGCTCGAATAGAACTTACTATTTGGCAACTGTAGATGAAAGCATAACCTTAATTATTTTGAAAGACCAACTAAAATATGATATAACTCAGTGGCTGAATTCACATGCTAAGCAATGGTTAGTTTAGCTTTGGTTTTGCATGTGTGAACCTTTAGAAATTACCTTATTCATGAATGCAGGCTTATGAATTGGCATGATGTGTGATCATCTCATTGTGATTTGTTCAATGATTAAACAAAGCATATTTTAGTTGACATATAAATTCAGTTCCTTAGCCTTTTCAGAAAGGTTTCATGCCTTATATCAAACTAAATATATCCCATCAACCACAATTTTTTGTTTTTCAGGGGCTTTATTTTCTTTCTATTCCCAACTTTTTGTTTTGTTTTATTTTGAAGCCCAGCTAAGTAACAGAGCCTTGGATGATCTCCAAGTATGAATGTGGGGTAGCATTTAGTCACTAGTTATGCAGACATGTCTTATAGCAGCCTTCTTTAGCCTATTGGTTGTGCTGACTAGGACTTCTGGGAACTGAAGTCCAACACATCTAAAGGAATCATGTTGGAGAAGTGTGATCTATTTCCTCTCTGCAGACCCATTTTCTTGATCCTGGCCTCATCCAGAATCCATTTTTCTTTCTCCCACAGTTTACTTTGGTGTTTTCTGACCTTGACCACTTCATATTTTACTCCCAGAATTCTCAGAAGTGGCCATCCTGGATCAGGAATTCTGGGAACTGAGATCTATTTCTGGTGTTGTTAACACTTGAAAACACTGTCTACATTTCAACTCTTTCTCTAGATATCTAAAATAGGCTAAAACATAACTGGCAGTGAAATCTATAGTTACAGTACCTTTATGTCTGAGTTGTTTAACTATGGTTTATTGGAAAAAGATATAGTGGCTAGATTCATACAACACATTAAACCGGTTTCATACAAGTCACATTATGGCCTAGGATATTTGTGAACCAGGTCCAAGCATAGGAGAAGCAGATTTATGGTGCAAGATGTTATATCCCATTCCTTTTTTGTTTTCTAAAAATATATCTTAGTTTACTTACAAGGCTAAGCAAAGAGGTCCAACTTCCATGTCTTCCTTCTTGTTCTTCTAACAGTACTCCAGAGCCTAATATTTTGAAGAATCCTTTGTAACTCCAACTTGATTTTTTTTCACCTGTAGCTACCTCATCCCTGAATTCCCAGCTTCAGCAGCTCCAGCATCTTCAGCAGCTCCAGCAGCAGCAGCAGCAACAGCAGCAGCAGAGCCAAGCTAGCCAGCAAGCACAGGGCCAAGCCAGTCAGCCCCAGCAGCAACCACCACAGCCACAACTGCCTCAACAGCAACAGCCCCCTCCACCTCCGCCACCACAACAGCCACAGCCACAGCCTCAGAATCAGAATCAGAATCAGAACCAGCCGCCTGCAGCTCAGCAAACTTCAGGCTCCCCTCAGAAAGCCAACCAGTCTCCAGGGCATGGTCTTCCCTCTCCTCTTACATCCTCAAACCCCCTCCAGGTAAGTGGCAGACAACCTGCTTGTGTTCTCCATCTTCTGTTTGACAACCTTCTCCACCACTGTTTATCTGGTCTGTCTCTTATTTCAATGGTTTCCCCCAGTTTTCAGTCAGTATGGCCTGATTTTGTTTTGCATAATGTAAGCATTATGGTCAGCATGTTATGGCCAAACCTCTGGATTACTCATTTTTTCTTAAATGAGTGACTGATATGACATCTCTTATTTCATCATCTTTGGCATTTCCAGAGATTTAAGATGTGTATTTGCCTCCTGTGCGCACATACATATCTTCATATTTTACTTCACAATAGGCTTTGGACTCAGATGTCTCATCCCAGCACATTCAACATTTTGAAGATGGGATGGTGGTGGTGGTTCCCTACTGCAGATGGGATGTGGAACTGGAGAAAGCAAAGGAGAGCTATCGTCAGCCCAGGAACTCCTGGCTTTCATTCATCTGTTTCATGTTTAAACTGTCCTTCCTTCAGAGGGCCAAGAGTGGAAATTATGACTTCCTTCCCACCCCATTCCAGTTTTATCTTCCCAATGGTCTTATGTAGATTGTTATAATAAATGAAGTGATAGGTTAAACAGCACACAGTAGCTATGGATTTGACAAAGAGTTTAGGAACAGGGTTTTTTCCCCTTCAAGCTTGCTCCATATAATCTTAAGAGTCCCTGCTGTCCATCACCATCTAGATAATTTACATTTTCCCTAAGCTCAAAATATACGTTGGAAGAAGGGAGACCCATTCCTTTCTTAAAGAACATTCAAACTGGTATTTATCAATTACATCAAGTGCTTCGTCTCTTATTTGGACCAGATATATAAATACTACATTCCTATTTGTACCTGCTTGAAAAATGAAGTAACACACTAAAGGAGAAAACAAAATACCACCAGCTCTCAGAACTACAGTAATATTCAAGAGTAAACCTAGAGAATAGTAGCGATTAGCAGTTTCAATATTTTTTTTGCCTGGAAAAGTTGGGGGGAAAAGTAACCAGTGGAAAACCCTAACCCACTTTTTGCCAAATGCCTCTTTTTTATGTTCCTAACGAATGAATCCAACATTATGAATCATAGTCAAAAAGCCAGACAAGCTGGGAAAATATATTCCCTAAAACAGGGATAGCTAACAGGACAGTTGTGGCTGTGGTGGTTTTTACCTTCAAAAATGCTTGACTACAATTCCCAGAATTCCTAACCATTGGATGGGAGGGGCACTAAATACTCACAGATGCCTCTAATTCATTTAATATATCATTTGAACTGCAGATATTTTATGTAAGTTTAGTTGTAAATGTTGTGGATCTAGTGTACATGTTAATTGCTTGACTGATTATTCCTTGGCCCCACGTAAACATTCTGATTAAACCACAGGTTCCAGAAGTCTTTGGTGACATACCACTGATACACATTTGTAGCACAGATAAATCCTTTGAAAGGAAAGGTGTTTCCAAAGAAAACAGTAATTTTCACATTAGGTGGGGAAAGGAAGAAAGTACAATCTAAAAATTCAAGGAAGGGCTAGCAAGGTAGAAATGCTGGTCAACCAGTCCCTTACTTAGATTGTCAGCTTTTTCATTGGTTCCTTTCATTGTCTCTTTAATAATAAATTATCCATTGGCAATGATTATGTCAATGTCATGACAAGTTTTACCAGCTGATTTCTACGTGTCACATAGTACAAAAACAAGCCAAACTGTTTACTTCCTGGCCAGTTGACAAGCCTAGATGTATTCCTTTGATAAAAGAGGGCTTGGAAAATCTCATTCATACATACAGAATTTTGCAGGGAGTGGATTTTGTCATGCAGCTGCACTATTCAAATATTTGCCACCAACAGTGAATGCCTATATGGGTCAAGCTTCAGGGATAAAGAAGGTAGCTTGGAATCTGATCATGGAGAAAGAAATTTTGAAGTAGGCTGGGTAAGGTCAAAATTAAGTGGTTAGCAAACAGTTTTAGACCTTGGACTACTGAGACTGCCTTTTGGTAAGTTTGCTCACTTCCTTCTTGCATGTTAGTATATTTAGATCTGAACAATTATTATAGAAATCACAAAATTTTCCATCTTCCTCTTAAGAAAGTTAATTTTCTTAACACTGCCCCCAGGAATGCAGATAACATGAAGCTATTTAATAAGCATAAATTTTTTTTCCTGCAGGACATCAGTGGCTGGGGTTCATCTAGTTCAATATTATACCGCCCCCCAAAAAATCCCCTTCTCACCTCTATGGGTGGTATGTGTCTTCCTCAGTCTTGGGTCCTCTACCACAGGCCTGGGAGTCTGAGGGTTCTGCACAGTATCTTAGCTATTCCTAGCACTGCACTCTTCTGTACAGAGAGATTTGATGTTGTTCCTGGGATCTGTTGGAGCCACTCTCCCAGCTTAGGAGTCACAGCCCCAAGTGCTCCTACCACCACTGGGACCACTGGGACCTTTACTTTCCACATCCTCTCAATTTCTTCCTTCAGGCCCTATATATGCACACACACATACACACACATACATACACACACATTTAAGGCACCAGGCAGTAACTGGGAGATTGTGAGTTCTAGTCCTGACTTAGGCATGAAGCCAACTAGTGACCTTGGGCCAGTCACTCTAAGCCCTTGGAAGATGCCAATGGCAAACCACTTCTAAAATCTTGCCAAGAAAACTTCAGGGGCTAGTCCAGACAGGAGTCAACATTGATTTGAAACAATAATAATAATAATAATAATAATAATAATAATAATAATAATAATGCACTATGTCGATGTGGTTGTGGGGCTTGCATGCTCCGAGGAGGATGAGAAATATGCCAGAGGTTCAACCATACTGGACAGGTCTCATCAGAGGAGCCAGGCAAAGAGTCTCTCTCCCATAAACAATAGGATGAGACAAAATTTACAAAAACCTATACTGGATTGGGCATCGCCCAGGTCAACAAGAACCACTCTATGTGTTCTAGTTCCTGGACATCTGGTGACAAGTTCCTGGATATCTGGTGACAAGGACTCAGGTCTGTTGGCTGAGCAACCAGGACCAGCAGCTGCAGGACTACTGGAAGAAAAGTTGTTTAACTATCACATATGTATGAAGATTGAAAACAAAGAAATAATGATCTGCTATTACAAATCAAGTCCAACGAGAAGAGGATACCTCAAAAGAATGCCCCAGTTCTGGAAAGAACCACATCTAGAATCAGAAATAACAGAATAGAGACTAGCAGATCAACACTGATTTATAATATGAAATAAAGTATTCACAGAAGAAGAATTGGAAGAACTGCAAAGATCTACCCAGGGCAAAGAAGCCGAAGCCTTGGCAGAAGTAGCTCAGGCTGTAGTGGCAATACAGGAAGCCAGCATAGCAACTGAATCATTTTCATTCCCAAATCAGGCACCCTATCCTCTGCCTTCTCGTCAGAAAAAACAAAGCCCTCTAACTAAAAAACAAGAGGAACTGAAACAAAGAATAACTAAGCATCCAGAACAGCACAAAAACAACAGAATAAGGTTGCCTGCATTGAAACTTGTTACCAAGAAACAGCTAGCACAAGTATTAAAAGATGCCAATACTGTAATATCAAATGTCAACACCAGCTCACTGCAAGAAACAAACAAACTAATGTACAGCAGGGCTGCAGTTGTAACTGAATACCTTGGGTGCAAAATCAACAAACAAGAGAAAAAGCCAAACAGTGCACCACCAAAATGGAAGATCAGGATGCAAAATAAGATAACACGCCAAGACCATATGCAAGCAAGCCAGAACAGATTAAAAAAGAAGAAGCTGAAGAACAAGACCAAAGAATACCTGATCAAGAAATATCACCCAGAAACAAGGAAGATCAAAAAGCATTGGCAATAATAAAGCAGCAAATAACAGCCATAGCCAAGAAGATCAGCAGATACAAAGCTTGAATTACACATTATAGCCAGAATCTCCAATTTTAGCTCAATCAGTAATGTTTCTACCACTCCATCAATGGAGAGACTGCAATGAGCCAGTCAGCACCTGACAAAGAAGAAACAATGCAGTTCTGGGTGCAGCTATGGGACAACCCAAACACAAGAAGAATGCAGCTTGGATAAAGGAGGTAGATAAGAATAAAAAAGAAGCTGAAATGAAAGAACTTGTAATAACAGCAGAAATGGTGGAGAAAAGGGCAAGGAAGATGAAGATGAACTGCATGATTTTTGGTTGAAACATCTGACTGGTCTGCACCCACTCATTGCTGAGCAGTTTAACAACATACTGCAAGGAGGTGAAATTGAAGATTGGTTAACATCTAGCAAAACCTATCTGATAATGAAAGATCCAACAAAAGGGGCAGCACCAGGAAACTACAGGCCAATTACCTGCTTATCAACAACTTTCAAATTGCTAACTGGTATGATAGCTGATGCAGTCCAACAGCATCTAGTTGAAAACAAACTCTTTCCATTTGAGCAGAAAGGAAACTGCCCAAACAACAGAGGGACAAAAGATCGCCTCCTAACTGACAAGATGATTTTGGAAAACTGCAAGAGAAGGAAGACCAATTTGAATGTAGCTTGGATTGATTACAAGAAGGCATTCAACTCCCTGTCACATGATTGGATAATCAAGTGCCTAGAAATAAGAGGAGTCAGTAGAAACATCAGAAGCTTTGTGCAAAGACCAATGACACAATGGAAGACACAGCTGCTGGTCAATGGTGATAGACTGGGAGAGGTTAATATCAAGAGAGGAATCTTTCAAGGAGACTCGCTATCACAACTAATGTTTGTCATTGCACTGACTCCTCTGCCAACAATACTGAACAACTCAGGCCATGGCTATCAAACATCAAAGAGAGGCTATTCCATCTCCTTTACATGTACGATCTGAAGCTGTATGGGAAAACACCATCTGAAATAGAATTGCTGCTCAACACTGTCTGAATATACAGCCAAGATATTGGACTGGACAAATATGCCACCTCTACCATCAACAGGGGAAAAATAGTGAAATACTGAAGGAATCAAGATGCCCTATGGAAATAACATCAAGAGTGTGGATGAAGAAGATCACTATAAGATCACTGGGGATCCTTCAAGCTGACAACTTCAGGCATATTGAAGTCAAGAAGAAGGTTAGTAGTGAATATATCATGAGAGTCAAGAAGATCTTAAAGTCCAAACTCAGTGGAGGAAATACCATGAAGGTAATTAACACCTGGGCAATTCCAGTCATTAGATACACAGCTGGAATAGTGGACTGGACTCAAGCAGAACTAGAAGCCCTGGATAGGAAGACCAGAAAAATAATGACAATGAATCATGCCCTTCATCCATGCAGCAATGTTGACAGACTGTACTTACGAAGGATCATAGGTGGGCATGGAATGTTGTAAGTACACCAGAGAGTGGAAGAAGAAAAAAGGGCATTAGAAGAATATCTGAAGGACAGTGAAGAAGATGCACTGAACCTAGTACACCATGAAGGCTTACTGAATACTGAAGAAACCAAACTGGCCTACAAGAAAGGGCAAATGAAGAATAGAAAAGAGAGATGGCAAGGCAAAGTATTACATTGCCAGTACAAAAAAAAACTAGCAGGCAAAGCAGGTAACAAGAAGACCTGGCAATGGCTAAGAACAGGAAAGTTGAAGAAAGAGACAGAGGGACTAATTCTGGCTGCACAAGACCAAGCCTTGTATACAAAGCCAGAATTGAGAAGACAGCAACAGACAGCAAATGCCACCTCTGCAAAGAAGCTGAAGAAACAGTGGACGACCTAGTTAGTTGCTGCAAGAAGATCACACAGACTGACTACAAACAACGGCATGACAAAGTAGCAACAATGATGCATTGGAATATCTGCAAGAAATGCCATTTGTCTGCAAGCAAGAATTGATGGAACCACAAAACAGACAAAGGAATAGAAAATGAAGAAGCTAAAGTGCTCTGGGACTTTAGAATTCAAACAGACAAGCACCTGCCACATAATACCCCAGACTTAACAATTGTTGATAAGAAAGACAAAAAAGTCTGGATAATGGACATTGCAATACCTGGAGACAGCAGAATAGAAGAGAAAGAACTGGAGAAAATCATGACTGTGGCAAAAGAAAGCAAAGATAGTACCAATAGTAATAGGCACCTTGAGTGCAATCCCAAAACATCTGGAATACCATTTGAAGACCATCAGCATTGACAAAATCACCATCAGTCAATTGCAAAAGGCAGCTTTACTTGGAGCAGCTTACATCCTGCAACGATACCTTTAACACCATCAGACAACATCTGCCTATCCCAGGTACTTGGGAAGGACTAGACAGGTGGATAAAAATGTCAAATCCAGTCTAAACATCTGGCTGACTGTGCGACCAACAATAATAAAAATATATTATTTATAGTTTAAGACAAGAAACAAGTGGAGCTATGAAACACAGCTATGTTTTAGTTAGACAAATCCAGTGTTCAGATAACAATGTTAATAATTCATATCATTGTTCATGGTACTTTCATTCAATCTAGGGTTAATTTAGGCTAATTATAATCTCAATCTTGGATTACAACTCCTATCACCCAAGCAGAATGACCAACCCATCTCGAGGTTGCCAAATTGGAGAAGGCTATCTAGGAATTTCACAAATAGAAGATACTGGAACCTTGATGGTTTCCTTCTGCCAACTTTTCACAGAAAATTTATATCTTATGAATGTACTTTCCCACAACCCACAGGGCTTTAGTTTTAATCCTTTTTACGTCAATAGCACAAAATACTTTTAGAAGTAATAATAATGTATAGTTATTTACTTAACTACTTAAGATAAGTGACCAGGCTACTGCATAGTAATAGTTTAGAGACTCTAATATGTAGATTATTGATGAAAAATAGATCCAAAGGGTTGCTTCCACATTTAATTCTTTTAGAGCTTTTGCACAGCTGAGTGCATACTGTGGAGACAAGCACTAACATCCTTGTTAACTGTCCATTTGCTGTGCAGATACTTTTACTTTATAAAAATTAAATGTGTTATTGAAATGCAGCACAATGTAGTTATTCCTGTCAGGACCTCTTTTGTAGAACCAGAGTGAAGTTTGTTTATGGTCTCTTTGAAAGGTAAATCCTCTTCCAAGTCAAACTTGACTCCTAGAGATTTCATAAAGACACCCATTTAGATTTCCTGGCAGCAACACAGACATGCTTCTATGATATTGTTTCAACTTCCCAGTCTAGCCTACAGCCCTGGTAAGTCAGAAATTTCCCACGGAAGAATAACTGAACTCAACCCAGGTTAGCTTCTGAGGTTGGCCAACTGCTAAGACTATTGATTCTAAGCCAACATGCTGTAGCACTTCGGATGTTGGACTAGGAGCAAGGACACCTAAGTTCAGTCTCTCTCAGCCCAACCAATCTCACAGAGTTGCTGTTGTGGGGAGAAAATGGAGGAAAATCCTGTGTAAGCTTCCTTGAGCTTTTGGGGGGAAAGCAGAAAATAAACCTAGGTAAATCAACAATTTTTCAAAAAGAAAGTTTTGAAGTATTAGATTGGTTGACAAAACTACTCTCATAGCCCAAAATTACTGCTATTGGATTGGCAACTCAGAAGCCATTCCTCACCTACCAGATTTTGCCCAAGACCCTTCAGCTGCCAGTCAACACATTGTGTGAGTCTTACAGTAGTATATAGCAGACACCTGGCAACATTTTACATTCTGACTATTATAAGGCTTCTAAGAGATGTAGCCTTTTGAATTGTTTTTGTCCATTGCTTTAACTTAAATATTGACTTGGAATTAAATTCAAGAAAATAATAGCCTCCAAGGTGAATAGTCTTTATGAACTGGAACAAAGCACCCTTGCCTTGAAGAATATTAAGGGAATAAAAACCAACTAAGTTAAAATTTGACAGGTTAAATTTCATTTCTGAATTCTTGATTTTTCACGTGGGTTTAACTTCTTACATTATTCAGGGGCTGTCCAAGAGATATTGGCTTAAAACAATGCAACTGAGAAAGATAGTTATAAAATGCCAGTATTGTAGAAGGATGATTACATTTATTTCAAAAGGCTCTGAAGGATAACAACAATTATAATTAAAAATGTATAGCTGCTATCAAGTCTCCAGATGGAAAATTAAATGAAAGTGAATTTGTTATATATACCTAAGCAATGCATTTGACTTCTTTGGATGATTAGAAATGAGTGTCTGTGTTGGGTGAAAGCTGAGGTACAAAAATTCTCAGAAAGATTCTTGTCAGATTTCTCAATAATGAGTCACACTGTGATTTTATTATGAGTCTATACTCAATTCAGCAGGGGCGGCTGCTTTTCCAGATGGTTAGCTGTTGTTGTAATTATTAATATGCCAAAGTATATGCATATGTCACTGAATAATTAGAGCCCTATTGATCTGGACCTTCTTCTGCTTTTTTGGCCTGATCTGATTTTGTTACTTTTCCCACTGATTATGAAAACAATTGATGATTTTAGCTCACAATACATAATATGCAAGCTGTAATGAAAAGTCCTTCCAAAAGGATACTACATGGCTTCCAAATGTACAACCATATGACAGAAACAGGTTGCCAGATAAAGGATTAGATAAATTACATTTCCTGAAGCTCTTCTCCTAGCTTTATGTCTAAGTTTATCAGGCTGCAGTTTTAATGTTTTAAATGTATTCCCAGGAGAAAATATCCCTGATATTTCCTCTTGTCCCACACTTTTTCATGGTCCTGTTGCTTATCCTATTTCCTATTAATTTGGAAAACTAACATTAAGATTATACGAATGACAAGTCCAATTGATTCTTCATGCAGATGCCCCTGAATGCTGCATTACACGGAGTCAGGTTCTATCAACCCTCAGATCTTTTTGCCCCTTTTCCAGTCCTCTGTGCGGCCGCGGTGGAGATAAAAAGGAAAAGAGAGAATGCCTCTAGAAACCATTGCGGGGCGGTGGGGAGCCAATCTAAGATGTCATCTTTAGCTCAAAAGTATAAAGTGATAGCTAACCTGCAGATTACTCTCTGATTTCTGTTCAGATGACATGGTTAACTAGGAGGCATTAGTTTAGCGTTGCATCGCTCCAGGGCTACTTTGAGTTAAAACTAATCCTCTGATTTATTCATCTGGTTAGGGGTTTGCAGAACATACTGATTCCCTATTGATCTGGTTTGTGTCTTGTGTGTGATCAAGGCCAATGAGTTATATGAATAGTCTACTTTTTTGAGCAACCTAATGGAGGAGGAGAAGGTTCATTTCCAGAGTCCCACACAACAGCTTCTGTAAGCATGATATGATCTCAAACAAGAATTCCCTACTTTGAAAATCAGTCTGTGCCTCCAATATGTTATGTTGTCATGAGACAACATGCACAAATGTGCATGTAACAATGCATGGGTGATTTTTAAATTAGTAGCAGTGTCAACAATAATTCATCATATTAGCCTTCCAAAGAAAGAAATATCAAAATAGTTAATAAGCAAAATATACCAATGTTTCTTTAAAAAAATGCCTTTTTATTTCTAAGATTAAAAAAGCAAATCACTACAATAGCAGTAAGATAGAGCTCTTCAAACCTTGCGGTACCACGAACCACTAAAATTTCAAATAGGATTGACCTTGTTCATCACCTTGATATCAAGAATCTACTCCAAATGATACACTTTAATTAAAGTTAAATTGAAACCCTTGAATAATGTAGTGGCTTTGGAATATAAGACTGATATAAAACATCTTCCATATAAAGAATTCCCTTTGATCTGGTTGGCATTTCTTGATAAAGGTTAGAAAATTTGCTCTCGGTTTGTTTACTCTGAAAACTGAAGACATAAAAAGAAATAGTTTGATAACCTTCTTGAGGGTGGATGGTAAAGTTATGAATGCTTAAAGAGAATGTATTTTCCTTATGAAACTCACCCTCTTTTTTAATATTGCTGATATGGTGCAGTTAGATAATTAAGATAATTTTAAAGATTTTACTATTTAAGAGGCATCAGCTGCAATCCTAAATTCCCCCCACTTCTTCTTAGAACTGGATTGGCATGATACAGGTTTGGGTCCAGAAATCTACTGAACTAAATTGCATATGTACATATAAAAATTTGGGAGAAATGTTTATCCCAAACCCATAATTATGCACATAAAGTTCTGCTATAAAGGAACTAGGTTAAGCTCTGCCCAGTCCCAGAGTTAAAACATTGGCCCTCCTTTTTCCTGCACTCTGCTCTGACAAGCTGTCTGTCTCCAAAGTCCAGAATGCCATCCTTGTGGGGGCTCTGGTTTTCCCTGTGCATGCAAAGCTTAACTTTTGTCAGACATGCTCTGCGTTTTTCTTCTCACTCTACCTGGTTGAGCCAGCTTCCTCAGGCAAAGTAGGGGGAAAATGTTTTTTGGCTTAGTTATAAAGTGACAGTTTAATGACAGGTTCTCGTGAATTGGACAGAACCAGCTAGATAATACCCTTGTAGCATGACCAGAACCCAAGAGAATGCTGCAAAAGATCCACATTTTTTAAGGCTTGGTGTATTACAGAAACAAATTCTTTCTTCAGTAAAATGCATAAAATATCCAAAAAGGCAACATCGTACAACAACATGATCTTCTAATTTCAAATGATAGAAAAGTTACAAAAGCTGGATGAGAAAAGCTGCTCAAGATGGAAATGCTTCACCTTTGTAGAACTGTAACTTTGCAATTTCTAATAAACTGGTTACACATCAGTTTAAGTTGAATTTCTTCCTAGATGAAAAACTTAGAAAGGTTAAGCAGTTAATCTTCTATCTTAACTTTTTTGGCTGAAATGTCAGGTTTTGTTTTTTCAATGTACAGTTATAGACAGGATATGCTTGATCTGAATGAAAAGTGGGATATAAATCCAATAAACAAACCAGCAAAAATGCCAGGCCTAGATAAATACAGAGCAATTTCTCTCTACACCATTTAATAATGTTCACATAAACCACTAACAGCCTTACATGTCAGAAGAAATATATTTTGTGAACCGTGGCTGCAAATGTAGATTCAGCCTATATAACCAATGAAATGTGGGGTCATGTTTCATGAATCTGGTTTTTTTTCCCCCCCAGAGCAGGAGGGTGTGCAAGAAGAATGTGTAACCCCTTCCCTTGTGGGTGCTATGTTGTTTTCCTTCTTCATAGAAGGAAAATGCTAAAAAGAAATCCACCCAACTAGACAATAGAATGCCTTACAACTATGAATAGCTACAGATTTCCTTATTCAGGTCTTTCTTGGCCATCAGCTCAAGAAACTTCCTCTAAAGAAAAAATGGCCATTCTAAACAATCAGCTGCCTATAATTTCCTGGAGGTTTGTGTTTCTGCGGGCGTGAAAGTTAACATCATGCAGAATAGCACCCAGTTTGCATAATCTAATGCATCAACTCCTCCATAATACACTTTCATAATTCCTGAATATTTCAATCTTTCATGTCTTCATGGCAGTTAATTTGATTTTGTCAAGTTATTTAAGTCACAGTGAGATGGGTGGTGACAAAACTGAAATATAAATAAAATGAAATTTCTTTGGGTACATTAGTTTTCTCTAATCCCTGAGAGTTGAAGCATAAACTTTTTTATACCATTTCTTACCCCCACAGTTTGTCCTTTAAACTATGGGTTCTTCTCTGTAGTTCAAAAGGCACATCTTTGCAGGTTTTGTCATACTTTGAAGGGATTTATGGTTTTGTATAGTTCAGTAAGAATACTGGGACTATACATCTTTTGGGGATATGAATATGGGAATTCAACTGTTACGATTTGTTTCATTCTAATGTGAATCATTCTCCAAAATAGTTGGATTTTACAACATTGTCACTAAGTGTGAACAAATGAAAATGCCACTTTTCTCTTTCTCTGCTTCTCCTCTGTTAGTGTCTGTTATGCATTCACTATTCTGCAAAACTTTTAACTTATATATATAGAAGTTTTATAAACTTTTATATATAAACCTTTTAAAAAGGAAGATAAAAACTTATATAAACTAGTTTAAAGGAAGGAAAGGAAGAGAGAAAGAGAGAAAGAGAAAAAGCAAAGAGAAAGCTAAAAGTGCAAGAAAGGGGGGGGTAAAAGAAAAATAGAAAAGAAAGAAAAAAGATACAACGAAGTGGCTTCCGATCATCTTTACAGCAGTTATAAGTAGAATTATAAATTACCTCTTACTCTATGGTTACAACGTGACTCTCTTCTTTCTATAATCTATCCTGTCTAATCATCAAAACCATAAATCATAAGTTCATTTTTTTCTGCAAAAAGTTTACAAGAGGTTTCCAGTCAGCAATAAATGTAGATATTGTCTTTTCTCTGATCAAAGAAGTAAATTTAGCCATCTCAGCAAGTTCCATCATCTTCACCAACCATTCTTCCATTGTGGATAATACCAAATCTTTCCATTTTTGTGCATACAATAATCTTGCTGCAGTTATATACGAAAACCAAATTCCATGACTTTTTTCCAACTGTTTATCCATCACTCCCTCTGGTTTCAATTGTATATTAATTTTTAAAATCCTCTGAATCAGGGTGTGTATTTGAATCCAAAATTTTCTAGCTTTTTTATTTGTCCACCAAACATGATAAAATGTCCCTTCTTGTTGTAGTTTCTCCCATCTTAAAATGTCTTCTTTAATTTCATTCCGTGTCTTAACATAGTTATTTTGAAATAACATGCAGTTCATATTTGTCATAGTGATACCCAGACATTTTACCTTCTTCTCAATCTTAAAACCCATTTTATTCATCAATTCATATTTTTTATTAACATCTTCATCTTCTGTTTATTAATGTTGAAACCTACTAATGCACCAAATTCTTTTAATTTGCCCATTAATGTTTCAATTCCCTTTAACAGATCTTCCAAAACGAACACCAAGTCATCTACAAAAGCCCTTAACTTACAAGTTTCTTTTTTAATTCTTACTCCCACAATCCTCTCATCTTGCCTTATATCATTACTCAGTATTTCAAGAAGCAAAAGTGGGCATCCCTGTCTTGTTCCTTTTTGTATCTCACAGGGTTTTGTTAGATCTCCAGTAACAATTTGTGCTTTCTGTGAAGTGTAAATTGATCTACCCATTTTAAAGTTCTCTCCAAAATTCATATCTTCCAAAACCTTGAACAAGAAAGCCCAGTTCAAATTGTCAAAGGCCTTCTCTGCATCTAAAAAAATCAATGTGGCTTGTTTTTCATTATGTTGCTCCAAATATTCCAAAATGTCCAACACATTTCTAACATTATCCTTGAAGTATCTTTTAGGTTTTAGGTAAAAACCTACATTGATCCTCATGAATAAATTCTTGCAAAATTATTTCAGTCTATCAGCTAGAATCATTGTGCACAACTTATAGCCATTATTCAATAACGATATTGGCCTGTAGTTAATGTTAAATCTTGTTCCTCTTTAGGTATTAGTGCTGTGTTGGCCTCTTTCCAACTCTCTGGAATCTTTCTTCCCTGTTTGTCGTGTTTTGTAAAGGTTGTAAAAGTTCATCCTCAAAAGATTTATAATAAGAACCTGATAATCCATCTGGTCCAGACACCTTTCCTGGTTTAAACTTTTTTATAGCTTCAGAAACTTCCCTTATTATTATAGGTCCATTCATAATCTGTCTCTGTTCCTCTGTAATCCTTGGTAAATTTTGTTTCTTTAGATATTCATCAATTTTCTCCAGAGATATGTCACTTCCTTTATATAAGTTGGAATAATATTGATGAAATGCTTTTTGTATGGCCGCGTTATCCATTAATACAGTATCTCCCACTTGTAATTTCAATATCATTTCCTTTTCCTTTTCTTTTTGTAATTTATATGCCAACCACTTCCCTGGTTTGTTTGCAAACTCTATTTTTATTTTTATTTTTTTGCTTTACATAGTTCATTTTTATTTCCATTCCCCTTACTGTTTACATAGATAACTGTCATTGTAAAAGCTTAATTTGTTGAGAAATAGTTCTCTGGAAATTTCTTTAATTCATCTTATTTTCTCTTTATCTCATCCAAAATAGCTTGTATTTTCTCTTGACTTTTCTTTTTGAGTTCACTATTATATTATATAAAATAACCTCTAATGAAAGCTTTACTTGCATCCCAAACCATTCTTAAATCAGTACCCTTATCTAAATTATTTTTAAAAAAAATTAATTTCTTTTTACAGTCCTCCACTACTGTTTCTTTCTGTAGCAACACTTCATTTGATCTCCATCTAAAAAAACTTTAGATAAACCAAATTTTTATCTAGTTCTAAAATTTAGAACTTTTATAAACCAAATTCACAGAATTATGATCTGAAAAAGTCTTTGGTAATATCTCTGTTTAGAAATCTTAATAGCCAAATTCTATCAAATACAAATCATATCTATTTTTCTTTTTCAGAAAAGTAGGCATACTCTCTTGAATTGCCATTTTTCTGTCTCCGTATATCAACCAAACCTAAGTTATCCATCAAATTAAACACATACACACACACACACTCTCTTTTGGTAATTCGTCTTGAATAATTTTAATATTTTTCTTAGAAGTTCTATCCAGCTGGGGGAGACCACTCCATTCCAAGCCCCCATTAAACACCAATTTTCATAAGAGAAACCTATTAGTCTCTCCATAAGTCCTTTTATGGAACAGTACTTTATCCTCATTTAGGGCATAAATTCCCAATATCAAAGTCTTAGTCCCATGCAAATTAACTTTCACCCCAACAAATCTGCCATGCTTATCAGTCAATACAAGAACTGGTTTTAGTTGGGAATTTATATACAAAGCAATTCCATTTCTTTTTTTATTTCGTGCTGAAATAAATTCTTCATCCAAATTTTTATAAATCAAGTATTTTATGTCCTGTTTTCTAATATATGTCTCTTGTAGGCAAATAATACTTTTTAAAAAAAATTTCAGATAATGAAATTTTTTTTGTCTTTTGAGGAGCATTTGTTTCGTTATATTCCATGTTAAATATTTGTAATCCATAATCAAGCCAATTTTTTAGAAAAATTGATACCTGTAGTGCCTAGTTCAGTATTACCCCTTTCAGTTTCCTGAAGCACTTTTTTTATGTAGTCTCACCTGACACCTCTGTTTAAATCTTCTCCACTTCCTCTTTAAATTTTTCTAGAAATTCCCTTGCCTTCTGGACAGAATTTAGTTGAAATCTCTGCTGTTTAAAAGTAACAATCACACCTTCCAATTTGTCCCTTCAAAATGGAATCCTTTTCTGTTTTAATCTCTCAATCAAGAAAAAAAAGGCCTCTTTTCTCTTATGGATGATTCTGATAGGAATTTCTTTAAGAACAATTACATCTGTATTATCAATCCTTAGTCTTGTATTAAAACGCTGAGTCAAAACTTGATCCCTTGTCTTCTTCCTGACAAACTGCACCAAAACATCCCTTGGAACTTTTCTTATTCTCATAAATCTTGTATTTGTTCTATATACTTTATCTATTTCTGCCTTTATATCTTTCTCATCCCACTCCAAAAAACTTTGCTAAAGCTTTAATAAACTTTTCCCTAATATCTTCACCAGAATCCTCTGGGATTGCTACAAATATCAAACAAAATCTATTTTCTCTCAATTCCGATAGAGCCAGATTATCTAGTTCTCTTTCCAAGTATAATTTCTGTCTTACTCTCCAGAATGTTCACTTTGTAATTAATTTGTTTTACTTCTCCGGACACTTGCTCTACAGAGCTTTCCATCTTCTTAACTACTTCTTTCATCTCCTCTTTCATCTTTACAAGTCTTTCATCCATTCTTTTTTCAAAAGCTATCAATTTAGTACCAAGTGATTCAGCTAACATACTGCCCAGTTCCTCAAACATTTCTGAAGCAAATTTGGTGTAATTCCGATCTCTGCAAGTTGCTCAAGTGATCCTCTCCTCCCCTCTGCTATTTTTGCCACTTTTCTGGTAGTTGTCATAATATTATAATCCAGAAATGAAAGTGTCGTAAGCAAGGGAAAGAGAAAAGGCAAGCTTCCTTTTTTTTTTTTTTTTTTTGTCTTCCTGTGCCCTTAATAATTTTGTCTCAAATGGCATTCCATTAATTACAGTCAGCATCACAGTCTGGGTCATATTACCTTTATCTTTTGTTTTGTAAAATTCACCAATTGTCTGCGCTTTTTAATAGTAAATAAAACAAAACAAAACAAAAAAAATTCCCACAAAGGTCTGGTTCATTTGTCTATTTTAATTCCAATTTGTTCAAAAGCACTTTCACTAAAAATAATCTTTCAAAATAACTATCCCCTTTATCCATTTTAAACTTTCTTACATCCACTGCTTCTTAAGCTTTTTGCCAAAGTTTAAAGTTTAAATTTTTAAAACCTTTTTTTCCTTTGTAATCCAGAAAGAATTTTGACTCACCAAGTGGAATTTTCTTATCCTGCTGCTCAGAAAATCTCTCTTTAGCTATAGATTAATTACATCTGAAAGTGTTTAGGAAATGAGGCTCGTGCAAACCTTGTGTCTATATAGGCTGCATTATGGCTATGAACTTGATTGAAATCCCTTGACTCCCAGCCATTCAGCTCATGAGCCAACCATAAAAACCTCAGTTCCTGAGGCTTACTCATAAGGAGCAGCTGTCCAGAGTGCAAGCGGGTGATCTCATGTCTTCTCCTTTATCTAGAAAGACAGCACCAGCTACAATTCACCATCTGGCTGCTGATCTCCACCACAATGCCATCCTCACTCCTTCAGGGACGTTTAGTTTGCCATGAATCCTCATGGGAAGGCCAAAGGTTTTAACTTTTAATGAACACTTGAATACACAAAACTGAACTTATTTACATTCAGCTTATGTTATCCTAATTTTCCTTTTATTTTCTGTTTTTCATTACCTATTTCCTTTGTTTAATTTATTCATTCATTCATTAAAAAGATTTGTGTAGCTGCCCATCTTATGTAACATAACTCTGGGCCACTCACTACAGTACTAAAAAGAACAAAAACAATAAAAAGCATATACACTAACAAAAACTGAACATATCCAGTGCCCTAAATAGAAACATATCACAACTGTAGAGCTTCCCTGGGCTCCAGCCTCAATCTCACTCCACAGCTTGTGGGAAAATGTCTACAGCTTTTCAGAAGGCCATTGAGCTAGGGGCCTACTGGATTCTAGGGGGAAAGATGTTTAAAATTTTCCCAGAATGTTGAAGGTGATCTCATTGGAATCTATATCTGCTGCACATGATTATTCTGTAAACGATTGTTTGCATGGAGACAGTAGCAGAAAACCTAATGATTTTTCCATATTTTACACCTCAAAATAATTCTTCATGTGGGATCTACAGAATATAGTAGTGCATCAACTTAATTTCCTCTTGCCAGGGAAGTTGAATCAGTATATGGGTGTCTACAAGGAGGCTACTAAGCACGAATAACAAAACATGGTGTATGATGACTGACATACTTGCAATAGATATCAAATACAGGTACATAAGGGTGAGATTTGTGTGGTGACATCACTGTGTTCATGTCATCATTGTTGTGTCATTCTGGCTTCCTCTAGATTCCTGTCACCCCTTTGGGATAGACCAGATCAAGAAATGGGCTCCATAGGAAGACTAGAACCATACTTTATTGAGATAATCTAAAATAACAGAATCTTGCTAGCCTGATTGTGCTTTACCTCCCCTCCCTCTTATATTCCAATGAATCAGGGAAGAGCCTGCCTGAGTCTCTTCTGAATATCATCTTGTTTCCCAGGGTAAAGGAATGTTTCAGCCCTCTTTGTTTATATGAGGGTTCTTGCCTATTTTCCTCAAGGTCAACCTCCCTGATTCTAGATCCATATGACCAGAAAGTGAGACACTTGATGGAAGTTGAAGTGTTCTCTGTGGGCATGTGAGCACTCCTGAGAGCAGGAATTTGACCTGAGCAGTGATTAGTGAAGCAGTTTTTGTAACTATGACAGAAAGAAGTTATCTATGGGAAATACATTATAGAAATAGGAAAAGTCTAGCACCTAGCTAACTACATCCTACCAGGAGGAAGTGAAACAATCATATACTCTCTAAGGTCTGCCTGGAATAAAGATAGAAGGAAGTGACCTGAGATTAGCAATCTCTTAGACAAAGTACAGGGAACAGGAATTAACATTTAGTTTGTGTCTCCTCTGTGTAATCTATTAACACTCACTTCCCCCTAGAAGTCAGTAGGTCATAAGGTCCTGAAGACTCAGTGCCACTGAATTCACACTTCAAACAGCATAAGAAACCCTCACAAATATTCTCAGTATCAAAATACAGTTTCTAGGATCATTCATAGAAAATGATGACATTCATTGAATAAATTCAATACCACAATATAATATTAGTATAATTTTACTATATAATATTGACCATTGAAAATACAATCCATGCAGTAGAAGGCTGATGAAGTAAAATGCATAGACTTGTGAACCAGAAATATAGCTAGATGTTTGTTTTTGTTCAATGCCCAGTTTGATTCCATGGAGTTCTATTCATATACCTGAATCATAACAGATCTGGAAAAAAACATAACAAAAAGGAAGAGCCATAGTTAGATGGAAAAAGAATCCAATAGTTACCTGCAAAACTCATCAGAAAAATAGGAGATTCCCCCAGGGATGCCTTGACTGTAGAATTATTCTGAACATTCTCAGAACTCAGTTAGAAAGTACCTTTTTGTTGTTGAAACTGACACAAAATAAAGCCAATGCAGGAATGTGCTGGGTGAATAAAAAAGGAATATGTTGGGGTGGAAAAGGAGAGACATGGGAGACATTAAAACAAGAGCTACAATAACAAAATAAATAAATAAAGGCATAGATAGCCAAAGCAGATTCTCCTTCTGATTAAATTTTCATGTTAATCTTAAATAATATATTTGGCTGCTAGATATTTTATAAAAATAAAAGCTAGATGAGAAAGCATAGTCTTAAATGAGGAAGAACACCTGTATGAATGCCCAACTGCAGTTCCACTAAGGTAAAAATAAAAAAAATAACAAGCATTACAGTCAATGGCTATGTTTCCTTAAAAATAAAAATAAAGATGCTTTTTTTTAAAAAAATTGCTCAGTTCAAATCTTCTAGATGTAGAAAAAGCGATAAAATTGATATAAACCTCAAAAAGGATAGGCTAAATTGATTCATAGAAAGTGTCTTTATTCAGTACCTTCTCTTTTTATCCATAGTATGTATGTATGTATGTATGTATGTATGTATGTATGTATGTATGTATGTATGTATTTAAAATACTTTGATACCACTTTCCATTAAGAGAGATCAATTTACAATTTAAAAATGCAATTAGAATCAATGAATGAAAACATGCATTAAGACATTTTCTAACATACAAAATAAAACCAACAAGATAAACATTAAAACAGTGACCAAAAACAAAAGTAGCAATTGAGAAGTAAAAATCACAGCAGTATTAATACTGCTTTCCAGTGTTTACATACATTAGAGTTCTTCAGCTTTGCAGCTGTCTACCTGGAAGAGGAGCATAACTCAGTTATACCTGCCCTACCTGAAACCAGAAAGCCCCTGACATTGGAGTCTGACTCTGGATAAAGCAGCTTGTTATGTTCCTGCTTGACAAGACCAGAGGCCAGGATGCCTTAGTAGGGACAAAAAAAGATGTATGGCGGGGAAGCACTGTCATTGGACTTATTTAATTTCCCTTTCCCACATGCACTTCTGTGTTTTGGAAGATTTAGTAGGAAAACAGTTCACTTGGCTCTTGCCTTACCTACTTTGATCCCACCCTTGCACCTCAGGAGAGCAGACCCTTCAGCCAAGATTACCTGTATTGCCTTTCAGCATAATACGCTAAAAAAGTATTTCAGTAGAATTTCATTTCTGTTACATATGTTCTGACTTGTACCCTGGAATTGGCTGCTGTGTATAAAAAGAATCCTGGTTCCTATTCATTCTGACTGTCTCTCTCTCTCTCTTTCTGGATGGATGGATGGATGGTAACACAGTCAGGCAGTGGATCTCTGGGCCTATGTGGGAAGCCAGAATGGAGCCATCAAGCTAGGAATAAATCGGCTGTCAGCTATGTCGATAGCTACAAAGAGGAGCATTGAATTCACAATGCACTTTAACTCAGTAGCAGCAGATTGATTGATTGATTGATTGATTGATTGATCAGTCAATCAGTTTTTAATGGCTTGCTTTCATAACCACTTCAGTGAATGGTGGCCAATGGAAAAAGCTTATTGTTGACATCCAGCTGCATAGTTTCCCATGAGTCAACCACCAAGTTGTGTATATACCCAGGTATGTGCTGAGTTCCAGAGGCACACTGAAAAGAGATTTAGCCAGTGGGTTGAGACCAACACAAAATCCACTGGCAGAAGGCATCAATAAAAGGGACTAAAAGATTTATCATGAACATAGATTTCTTGTTTGAGATATAATTTTCAAGCAAACTTTCCTGAAATGGATATTATACTAAGAGTGTCTGCTTATTCTTGGTTTGAATTCATGAGATGTAGTCTCTTAACAGTGAAAAGAGCATATGCTATCCTATGCATCGGATTTACATACTTTCTTCCATATAAATGGCAGAAATAAATTAACTTTATAAATAAACTAATTAACTTTTCAGCTAGTTTCTTCCACCTCTGCTATTTGGACTGATTAATGGTTTGATCATCTTGCTGCAAGATTTTCAAAAGATGCATTTAACAAAATTAAGTGATGTTTAAAGAAAGGGAATGTATACAGTCTGAAAACTTTTTTATTCTGTAAAGAATGCTCCTCTCTGTCAAGAAGTTGTCTGCCTGGTCTATACAAACATATTCTCACTATGTTTGCTCTTTTAAAGAAGTACAGAGAGACTTGATTGGAATTACATTTAAAGCTGAAGAAATTAATTTTCTAGCAAAATAATTGACATTATCAAAAGTACTAGAAAGTACACAGCACTATCCAAAAAAATGTAAAAACAAAGTTTGAATTGCAACCTCAGTTTTTTCTACGATGAATTGTTCCAGAACAAATAAATAAAAAAAAATCACAATGTATTAAGATATTTGCTGACAGTCGCAAGGACAAATCTGGTTCAGCACTGGAAAAGGGACACTTTGCCAACAATATCATACCAAACTTGGGAAATATGCAGCAATGGCAAAATTAACAATATACAGTACATCCAGAACATAAGTTTGATTAAATTTAAGCAAGAATGGCTCTTGCTTATATATCATATGTCATACTACAAGCCAAACTCAGACACTTAAGAGTACAGTTTTTAAGGGGGAAATAATTATGTAAGACAGCCAGCTGGTGTAGTGGTTAAGGTACCAGGCTAGAAACTGGGAGACTGTGAGTTCTAGTCCCGCCTAAGGTACAAAGCCAGCTGGGTGACCTTAGGCCAGTCACTCTCTCTCAGCCCTAGGAAAGAGGCAAGGCCAAACCACTTCTGAAATCTTGCAACAATGACTCAAAACCGCACATACACACAAATTGACATAAAGACAGTAAATAGAGGCAATTTCAATGATTATAAATGTTTTTATGCAATCATCAGTTGGGTACAATGGGAGGGAATTTAGAACTATGTACTTTATTAATATTGTGTTTACCCATTTTTCTCTTTATTTTTATTTTTATTTTTTTCTTTACATGATTATGTGCATGAACAATGGTAAATAGTAGTGATTTCAATATTAATATTATGTTTAGAGTTTAATAGAGGCCTTTAGTTATTTTTAAGATGATATAATGAACCTGGTTCTATAGACTGAATGAATGAATGAATGAATGAATGAATGAATGAATGAATGAATGAATTTTCAATGTTATGATCACTGTAAATCCTTTTTTAATTACTGATACTTTATTCTTTATCCACTATGTCTCTCTCTACCTTCTCTTCTGTGTCTCTTATATAGCTATTTATTCTGTTTCTTAAATGTTTTAACAACTAAATTATTAATTTTTTAAAAAGCACCATAAAGGCATTTACTGGGGAATTTATTAAAGTTCAAGTAGAAAAAATAGGTTATGCTGGCTTCTTTTTCAATCACATGCCAACATCCAGGCAAGTACAACACACAACCCTTCAGCAGCACCATCAACTCCATAAATCAAGATTCTGAAAAAGAAATAATTTGCAAACACTGTTCCTGTGCCACATGCTGCTCCATTTTCTTTCCAACCCAATTTTTACTTTTAAAAAAAGGAGGTTATGAATTGTGGTGTCATCCTATCCAATAATTAACAGTTTCTCACAAAATGATGTAATCACTTGGAAATTAGGAGCTGGGTCCATTCTAACAACCCAAGTACCTTGAATGAGGTCTCGCACCCAGAGGTGGTTTGTTATCTGTATCTTTCTGGAAACGGTGGTAAAAAATACATCACTCATTAGATGTAGTTTTATGTTAAAAATATATGGTAATATGGCTTGGACTATTATAGATAGGGACAACTATTTTGCATACTTCTCCACCTGTTGTACAATAATAGCCCCTTTATATTTAGTAAGGATAGTGCAGATGACCAAGGAGCCTATACTGACAGATTTCATCCAAGTCTTTGCTTGAATGAGCTCAGATGAAGTTTACCAGCTGGTTGTGAATGGCCATTTGTCTTCATTCTCTCCACCTACTCTCCACAGTACCTAACCCATATAAAGAAACAATTTGCTATGGCCATGATGTCACATGTATGGTTGGTTCCCATTCACCAATATTTGGGTGCAGGCAACTTCTCATATTTGTTGTTTTCCTTGAACTGCTGGGGCTAAAGCCTTGAGTATATGAGCAGTGTGGCAGACAAGGAACCATACAATTAAATCTGGGATTCTCAGATGCCAAAAACTTTGCACAGAAATATGAAGAAGCTGAAAATATATTTTTGCAGCACAGTATTGTATACAATGTGTCTTGACCACTTGTGACATGATTTGATTAATGGATGCAAGAAAAGAAACAAATGATAGGGTTTTTTATTCCTAAACCAGGATGTTTTGAGAGTGACTAAGCACTCCTGGAGTTTATGAAATTTGTTTAAGTATTAATAGGTTGATTGCTGAGTTAAAGCCTGCCATCTTTTCACTGGGGATTGATTGACTGGTGCTGAGGTCTTTCACACTTGACGCTCGGATTTGACTTGAAAATTCTGCCAAGTCTTTTACTCTGAAATTTATCTTAATTAGATCTGAAAGACCTGCCACAGCTGAATAGTCACACCGATTAAAATGAAAAACAGGAGAAATTACTGATCAAATTAATCATAATGTCGGGTTACAGCTGTAGGTCTGATGTAATTTGCCACTCCAGTGACTTACATCGGACCAGGCACAGGAAAAAGAGCTGGTGTTACGCTGATCCGTAACACCAGCCAGCTTCAGGCAGCCCATCAGGACTCTTATTCCATTCGTTCTCTTGGCTTAGTCTGACCTTAGTGCAGCCTCTAGAAACAAATAAGGCTAAAATAAATAAAATAATATAAAATAGAGAAAGAAGGAAATATCCTCTATCACAGTGATCACACAGGATATATGAAATTTATGGGTTTGTTCCCTCCTTTACATGCACCGTATGTTCTCCAGAGATCTTATATACCATACACACCCATACCCACACATAGACCACAATTCATAAAACAGTCACATAAAGAAAAAAGATTAAAAGGTCACAATAGTTAAAGAAAAGCAGCCTTTTCAAAAACTTATTTTGGAAACAAAGCTTTTAAATGAGTGGTGAATAAGAACACATGGGAACAGGGGAATCCTCTGCAAGATAATAGATCAATAATTAGATCTGACATCTCATCTAGCTGGTTGATTTGAAGATTCATTTGGAAATCATAGAACTGTCATGCACTTCATCATAGAATAAAGTAGCTAGAAAGACCATGGGAGAACTCCAGGGAAATCATTAAGACTATGAATAATCTAGGAGGCAGTCTGAATTGTTTCATTAAGTTTACGTAAATATTTATGTACAGCAAGGGAGGGAATCACCAGAGATATTTAATTGAGTCACCTCTGCCCCACCTCAGCTGGTGAACTGTTGCTGTGCTGGGCACGCACTGCAATATTCCAGGAGGCCTCAAGCACCTTGCAGACGCAGATCTCTAAAGGCAACTTTTCACAACTCTTTGCAATGCAGCAGCTCTGGAGCACTTCTCTTGGCACAGGGAGAAAAACAATTTATGTCTGTATTGTGGAACAAAAATGGATTTGCAGCAGAGCTTTAGGTTTTCCTGAGTCTTTCTCAGGACTGCAAAGGTACAGCCTAAAATGACCCTAGATATGCAGCCAGTCCAACCCAAACGCTGCTTACATGTCAGAAAAGTTGTTTATCTATTCCAATGAATGGCCCAAATGAGAGAAATACTGGAATTGTTTATTTTAGTCAGAACTAAAATAGTAATAGCCACTATTATTATTCAGTTTAGCTCCTTTACAGACTAGGGATACAGTTTGCTTGTTGCTGAAAACACAGAGAGAGAGAGAGAGAGACAGGAGCAGAGAGCATGTGAGATTTGTCATGCATATGCCTATTTATGGACATTCAGAGCACAACATAGAATATACACATGCAGTGTTACTCTGTATTGCAGTCAGAATAACTTAAGAATATATTCTTACCTTTTGATGGATAAAAGATCAATAAGACAGCAGTTTCAAAACCATTGAACAGATGGAAAGTTTATCAGTAACACTTTATGTTCTAAGTGCTTTTATATTCTACACATCTATATTTTATATTTATATGTTACATGTATTATCTGAATAATATTTATATTTTTTTATATTCTACACATATTACCTAAACCATCCTTGTGTTTTTATCTCCATATTGCAGACTAAGCAAATAGCAATTTGTCCAAGCTGATGTAATGTCTGCAAGGCTAGAATTAGATTTGAATGAGAGTTTCCTGACCAGAAATCCAAGTCTGAACTGCTAAGCTACATCACCCTTCTTTGGTGTAGAGAAAAAAGCATGAATGAATGAATGAATGAATGAATGAATGAATGAATGAATGAATGAAGAATGAATGAATGATGCTTCTCTGACACAAAGGAAGTCTAGTTCCTGTTACATTCAGCTGTGTAAGAAAGAATCTATAATGTTTATGGAAATACCTGAGCTTAGTATGAACTCTGAATAAGTGTTGAAAGTCATCTCTAATGTAGTCACAGTTTAAGTCTCACCTGTTCTACCCTCTTAAGGCTGCTTGTGCTAATATGCTGAGGAAGTTTTTGCTCAAGCATCTCTAAGTTCAAAGAAAGCTTCTTTCTTTTGCATATACACCTTTACCATCTTCTATTTTTTCTTCTTTTCTCAAGCATCTTCTTAAGCAAGCAACTAAAGCAGTAAAAGAGTTAGTTGGTAAGTGACAAATGAAAGAAGAACTAGTTCAATTAAAATTCTAAGACCAGTTAGCTACCTTCAGGTCACATGGAGTATCAAAGAACTTGAAAAGCCCCTGCCCCACCAAAAAAAGCCTGTTCTAGTCTTATGTCTCAGTATGGAAAAACACAGTGGAAGAAGGCAAGACATAAAAGGTAACTATGCATTAATGAATAAAGGAAAAGAAAAGTCTGAGTACCAGTGCAGAAGTGTTACAGCAAGAGAATAGTTGTCTTCCTTGTATTTTGCTTCAAAACAAAATAGGAACTAGAACTAGAGAATATGTGCAATACTGCACTGGGGAGAAGAGAGCTTTTAAAAAGAATAAACCATTAAGATATGGGGGGGTGGGGGAAGGGGAGGGAATCCAAGGGAAGTGAGCATACTTTGAAGCCCTAGGGAGCTTCTGCAATTCTGTGTGGATCCTAGTGAATTGGGCACATCAAATATAAAACAGATCTATCTGCTCATGAAACACCAGGGTTCCTCTTGCCAGTTTCATCACACTTGAGAAGTATAGGAGGAGAAAGCTCTCAAACTCTGGAAAAGCAAAGACCAAAATCAAAAACATTTTACAATATACGAAACACTGAAGACCTGGGGGAACAGAAGCTTTCTGTCACTCATCGCTAATGATGTGGCTGGCAATGGCTCCAACAAAGCAATGTGTGCATGTAAGCAGGGAGTTACTGAATGGGCACTGAAAACTTCCAATCCACAGCACAGTCAAATGATGAGAAAAAGCACTGATCATTTTCCAGGGAATAAGAATGTGACTGAATCCAGCCCTTTCCTGTACTTACCCAGAAAGCTGACTAGTGAAATCACTGATTTATTTGTCAGGAGCTGCAGAAAAACAACCCTAGTTGCTGAATAGATGTTTTGCTTTACATCTTCCATGCAGCATTCTACTAATTGTATGTGTGTAGCACTAGATCATGGGATAATAATTGCACTACTCCTTAGTAGCCTTGGAAACATGCTTGTTTTGCTAGCAAGTTCATCTGCATGTAAATAAGTTTGCTTTTCAGCAGGTTTAGTCCATGAATGTTATATCCCAGCTTAGCTAGACCAATGTCTGATAAATTATTTGCAAGTAAGCATGCTTTGGATTATTCCCCATGTTTTAATCTATATTTTATGAATCAGTTATATTTTGTATGTGTAAAATACCTTTTGTTGCAACATTTGGGAGCATGAGCTGGTAGAGTTACTTGGGTAGGGGGTTGATAGTACTTCCTCTTGTATTGCTTATGGATTGAGTCCAGGGAAAATGGATTATATGGGCAACAGAAATGCTTTTCAATTAAAAACAGAAACATATTTCAGCAACAGATGTGCCTACAGAAACCCAAATATTAATTTAGGTGAAAAGGCAATAAGATACTTAGGTCTTTGAAAGCTCACGGGTCATTATTTTGAGTTGACAACAGCTAGAAATTGCCTCTCCTGTTATTACATTTCTAGTAAAAGGGTGCTAGTGCATGGTTAATGGATCACTAAGGGCAGTGGGCTAATTCTGAAGTGAACTGCATTTATCCAGAATGGAATAAGTGAATCCAAACCTATTTCATTTCAATTCTGAGCCTCCATGAAACCTAAGTCTTGATCTGTTTCTCTAGAAAGCAGATATTGCAGAGTTAGCAAAAATGGGACCTCAGCAAAATAGATAAGCAAACAACAAAACCGTTTGCTATTTCTGTTAAAAAAAGGGGGGGGAAGGAGAAGGGAAGGAGAAGAGAATTAGATTCAGTCAGTAACGGGTTTGTTTTCAAACCAGACTGATCCTTGCTTTCAGGCTGCTATTGGTCATCCCAGTCACAGTGTTCAAGCACTGAAAAGATCTTTGGTTTCACCATTCACTCGACTCCCCTAGTGCTAGTCAGTCATTCTGGACATTTGTGTGACGATGCAGGAGCCAGCTGACTTTGCCAAGTGTTTTGTTTTGTTTCATTTTATAGGAAACAGTGTGAATAACTCTCTTATCTTTCTGTCTCAATTGCTAACTCCACCATCTTCAGCTGCACTATCTTCAGAAAGGATACTCCTTGTCTCTCACAAACTGCTCTCCCATTGACCCAGAATCTGCTTTCCCTATTTCATCCATTTCTGATGAAAAATGATGGACGGACAAAGCTCTGTTTTTCCTAAATTCATTATTCAGCCTGGCACCAAGTCAGATTAGATTCAGATACTAGATTACCCCAGGCTGTATTGAGCCATTCCAGGAGCTCTGGTGGGGTCTAGTAGTCTCTGGACACCTCCATCTAAGTCATTTTCAGTTGGTGCCTTAGAAACATTTAACTTTGAAAGCTACCCTAAGGAAACAGGATCAGATGCTAATTTGTTTTTCCAGATATTAATATTTTTTGAAGATTTTCTCAGGAGCTGATCACTGTGCTGTCAAATGTGCTAATGAAAGGTTTTCCTAAAGTTAATTTTTCCACTCGTAATACAATAAACAAATTTACTTTAACACTTGAAAAAATCCATCCATACTAAAGAGAATCAGTTGCTTAATCCTAAAATTAAAGGTTATTGCATGCAAGAAGAAATAATTACATGCTCAAAGTATGGGAAAAAAAGAAAACTTTTTTTTTTAATATGTAGGTATTTGTATAATTAAAGACTAATCAAGCATGAAGGCTGCTGACTAAACCAGAAAATGAGATTGTTGGCAAGCAATATTGCAATGTAAATGCCATTTTTGTTTAAGGACTAAAAAGCTAGAGGAATGATATCCTGAAGAGATTAAAAGCAAACAGCATTGATAATAAATATTTATCAGATTTCCAATGCAACATGATATTTTACATGCAAGATATATTTGCACTGAACTGCTCAGTCCTTTTTCAAGGCCTGTTAACACCTTTACTTTTAAAAGTGTGGAAAAAGCAATGGGTTTATCCATTTTCTAACGACAGGATTTTGCACTAGCCAAGCATGCGTTGTTATAGCAGCATGCTGGCAATTGGACTGTCTATCTGAAAGACAGTTTTTGATGTATAAAGCTTATCTTTACTCCTTATGTTGTACCGTATGTGGGCAGTGTATTATCTAGGTGCTGCTTTTCAGCTTCTTCCCAAAGTTTTTAAACCAGACTAACAACAGCAAAGAAAATTAGAACCTACAAATTTTAGCAAGCTAGATGAACTCTGAACAGTTTATTTTGTTAGAAACATATGTTATCCACAGCACATAGAGGGATAGACCTTCATAGATGTTGGGGTTATAATTTCTAATTATGATCATCAATTATTCTGGCAGATGTTTAACATATTTGTGGGGTACCAGTTACAGAAGACCAACACTGATGTTGATGGACATCATAAGAAATGTAAATGCCCCCCTTCTTATTTTTCTATGGCATGTACAAGTATATATATGTGTGTGTATGTATGTATGTATGTCCATATGTATGTCTGTGTGTGTGTATATTATTTTATTTTACTTACTCAGCTATCCCTTTGGGATTTGTCCTGACACGTTAGAAAGTGGAAAATAAGTACACTTGATTTTGTATTCTGTGACTGATGGATTTATAATGGAACAAGACAAATGAAATAGAAGTAGACGCTACTGAATGGCATAGTCTGCCAAGTATTTTCTTTAATTCCTAAATAAATATTTTCAGAACTAATTTCATGAAGCTAAATTATTCTTAAATAACTATTTCCAACTTTAGTTGTCATATATAATATATGTAAATAATTGTTGCATTCTAAAAACATAAAAGGTTGACATAAAGACTTCTTTAAGTCAAATTCATTCCCTGGTGAACTACCTGGATATGTCTACTTTACTTGACCACAGTATGGAAGTGAAAGTACAGGGGTAAGATTTGGAATAGTGGACAAGGTACAACAATTGCTAAATCTTATCAGGATGAACACCCAAAACTAAGAACCAAGGAAGGGTAAAAAATAATATAACACTTTTGCAGTTGTTGAGTTATATCATGCAAACTGAACATTCCATAAAATGTAAAATTAAAGAACATGAAAGGAATCTTTGCTTAAAGACATAGGACACTCAGCCCAGATCATGAAATAGATCTGGAGAATGTCAGCATCCTCACATAAAGTAATAGATATTTTCCCAAAATTATTAAAGGGGCAATAGCAATTCATACACATCCAAATAATACTAATATAAGTGGAATTTTATCCATGTAGCTGTCAACAGTTGTTGTAGGCATTCTGATTCTCTGAATACAAGAAGTATTGAAGTGACTTCAATTTCATACAAGCTCTGAATAAGCTAGCCTAAGGGATCAGTACATTATGCAATGTCTTCATGGCATCACCCAGAACTCATTTCACCAATGAATTGCAACTTTGAAAATCTATCTTCCATTAATATGGGAATTAATATTAATGGGAATTACCTTTTTCTGAAAAGTTTTTGATTGCCTGTCTAGGTTCTTCCCATTCCTCAATTTTTTTCTTGTAATCTCCCATCCAAGAACTAAGTCCAACTCTGATTTTTTGGGTGGGGAGATCTGCCAAAGTTGCTACACACCACTGTCTACATATTCATGTTAGACATAACTAAACCTGTGGTCCCAGGAAATGAAACTGTTTTGAACATGGTGCTATTCTGTGTTACTTTACACAAAAGCAATGAATCCATCTACCTCCTACTTCAGTGGGAACTAACAATGGAATTCACCAAGCACTACATTAGTTCAAGAATGCAGGTCCATTGCAGGATGAGGACCACAAATGGCAGTTATGTGCCATATCACTGAATGGATTGGACGCATAACTCAGCTTGTAAATTAGATTGCATCTCTGTAATGACTTTCTATGGATCTGTGTGTAAGATAAATTCAGTAAATCATGGTTGAAAGAAACATGGCTTAGGCACAGGATCCTCATTAATGATCTAAAACACCTTCTAGAGTCACCCAACCATCACAGTGCCAAGACAAGAATAGTGCTGAAATGGCCAAGTAACTATTCTAATGAATACAGCCAAAGTATGTAAAATATTTCCTACTGCTTAAGAAATCTAGCTCACAAAGTATTTTTAATCTTATGAATCATACCTTATGCAACAGATTTACAAAGATTTAAAATAAAAAATGAGTATCACAGAACAGGAGAGGAGAACTCAGTACTAACAGTTTAAAAAAAATTGGGAGGACAAGCCAATGAAGAGAGAAATCCATTAAAATTAATGAAACTTAAATATTTTCTAGGTGGTGCATTACATCAGTAATTCAGAAGACAAGTATACAGGGCTATTATTTGATACATTTCTTATAGAATTGGTATTTTATAGTGCTGACATACAAAGATTTCTTTGACATCAGAATGGCATGATCTACCAAAATGCAGTCCATCTTGAGACAGGTCAATATCAATGCAAGGATTCTGCTACTGTCAGTCATTTTCCTCAGAAGAATTCAAGCAAACAGGATATAATTCAGAAAGATTGCTCTGAAGAAGAATTTATATATGAGAATAATGCATATATTATAAGCATATATTACATATAGCTCAGTTTGTAAAAATATTGGAGTACTTGCATTTTTAAAAAAGCATATAGGATGTAAAGCCACGCACAGAAAATGTGGATATTACAGAATGTTGCATAAATTTTACCTGCAGGTTTTTTAAAGCATTGTTTTAAATGCTGGAAATTCAACAGAATGGGATAATGTATTAATAGCTATGCTACTTAAATGGACCAGATGTGAACTGAGTTGCACAGCCAGTATTGAGTGTTTGCTCATTGCAGCTTTCAGGGAAAACATTTTGGTCTTATTCTGTTCCTTGATATTTAGCACAATTTTTTCTTTGCATGTGTGTTCAGTTCTAAAAACCTGTCAGTCAGAAATTACATGGTGAATGTAACATCATGGCATTAAGTCAGCTATCAGGCACCTTTCAGGGCAAACAAATCTGATTTAGAGTGAAGTAATGCTCTTCAGGTACATCGGATCGGTACTCCGAGCCAATTGGTAAAGTGCAAGGAAACAACACTGTTCAGGACATTTGTTGCAGAGAAACATACATTTCCATCCCTGTTGTTGCAACATCTTGCAAAAAACACTCAACAGGGTGTGTTACTTTTTAATACTAAGCCAGTTCTACTTTCCTAAACTTGGAAAGGTGATATGTAGCAATGATGAGCAAGCTCCCCACTGTTCACTTTGTCATTTTCTGGTTTTCTGAACCTTTACGGATAAAACTCAGAAAAAACAAAGCTAGGAATGTTCCTTGACAGTCCCCTGCCATCATCTCCTCTGTTTTCTTACTTACCTTGGGTTGAGGTGAGGAAGATCTCTTCCATGTTGGAGGTGTCATTCTAAAGACTCTCTAGACAAGTAGTCATCACTGCTATTGGAAGCATATGAACAACATAACTCATTAGATTGACCATATAAAGTTGTTATCTTAAGACAGAGATTTCTACTGTTGCATGAAATTATCCACCTCACTGCAGGCACTGTAGCTCTGGGACAGCAACACTTCAACAAACCTCAACAAACATCTGAAAACAAAATCAAAAGTCACGATGAGCTGGGCCTAAGCTTGAGCAGAGGCTGGGGCATTCTGAACCACACAAATGAGAAGCAATAGTACCAGCAGAATTAATTCCTAAATTAGTCATTGTCAGTGGTTTAAACATTATTGTTTTAGGACATAAATTATTGTTTAAACATCATTGTTTTAAAAAAGATGTTGGTGGAGGGAATCTTGAAAACTAATTAGAGAAGCTGGCCACCTTCCTCCTATTACTCCCCATATCCCACAGCATTTAACTGAATGACAAGAACAATAAAATCCACATTTGTTGTGGAGGATATTTTATTTAACTCTGTTTCTTCTAATGTGATAGTAATATGTACCTATTTATGACGATTACAAAGCATGTCAAAAAGATGACAGTTTAATAAGTACTATAAAATATATTACCTTTTAAAAAAATATTGGTTCTGTAGTATATACAATTTTTACAAATAGAATTTGTAGAGGATGGCATGAGAGTTTTTCATAGGAAATAAAGCCACATGTATATTGTTCCATGCTGTTTCACAAGTCATTAAACAGTGGCCTGAAATATAGGAAATCATCCTCTGAATTATTTAGTCAGGGGGATTACAAGCCCTCCCAAAACACCCCCAAGGAAAGGAAAGGAAAGGAAAGGAAAGGATAGGAAAGGAAAGGAAAGGAAAGGAAAGGAATGGAAGGGAAGGGATGGGAAGGGAAGGGAAGGGAAGGGAAGGGATGGGATGGGATGGGATGGGAAGGGAAGGGAAGGGAAGGGAAGGGAAGGGAAGGGAAGGGAAGGAAGGAAGGAAGGAAGGAAGGAAGGAAGGAAGGAAGGAAGGAAGGAAGGAAGGAAGGAAGGAAGGAAGGAAGGAAGGAAGTATCAGCATGTATGTGTGTATATATTTTAACTCTCTCTGTATACATATTACTATATACAGTATATATATATATATATATATATAGAGAGAGAGAGAGAGAGAGAGAGAGGGAGGGAGGGAGGGAGAGGGAGAGAGAGAGAGAGTATCTGTGTGTAAATGCATATGGATGAAACAAAAGCTAAGAAAAGACATTTGGGGAGGGGGTGATTTTGAAATGAGAAAAGTTTAATTGTTCCCCACCAGCTGTTCTTTTCTTCTGACTCCATTTTAGCTACAGACTCCTGTGATGGTGGGATATGAACTATGGCAGAAAAGAGTGGGCAGGTTGAAGCTTTGTAACTCAGGCACCAGTATTTCCACTTTTTCACTTGATTCTTACAGAAAGGAGAAATAGATGTGGTACCTTCAGCATACTAATGAAAGTTTACATCCTCAGATGGTCTAAGTCAACTGCTTCACATGGGGAAGAACAGAAGGATAAATACCACAATAGTTGAGGGTTTCCCTCCTCCTTCCCCAGCAATATACTCAACAACTATGTAGGATGGAATTACTGGAATATCATCCCAGCAATCATCATTCTGGTGAGCCAGTCCAGGAAGACACAATCACTGAATGTCACTGAGCAGTCAAGAAGAATTAGGATGGTTATATTCATCCACTCTCTTTAGCACATATTGCTGACCAGTGTAAATTCAAGTCTGACATCAGATTGAAATGGATCTTGATCATCAATATTACCTAAAAAGACCTGGCTTTCTTATGTATTTTGCCTAGGAAGGATTTGTTTGTTTGTTTGTTTGTTTATTTATTTATATGTCACATTTATATGGCCACCCATCTCATGGAAAGCAACTCTGGGTGGTGCACAACAATTTTTTTAAGAATACCTGACTCCAGGGAAGGTTTTTTTTTAGAAATTATGGTATGACTCCCTCATTCATGGCACTAGGATTACCTTGTGAGTAACTCCTAATCAGAGTTAGACAACTCAAACCCATAGGTTGCCTGATGTCCCCAATCTTTGGTTTTGGGTAGCCCCAGACCACCCTCCTTTAGCAAATCATATTGCCAATATTTGATAACAAAAATTCTATTTTCAATAGCATGATTTTTTACTATAATAAGGGAGCAGGCTGAAAATCTTCACTCTTTCCATTTATGGCATCAGTCACCCCCCTGAGGACTCCAAAAATCTAATCAAAATAATTATTATAACCAAGTGCAACTCACCTAATACAAAAGTTGCATGTAATATGCTAGGGTCCATGTATAAAGAACGGTACTGTTTTCAATGTACAAACTTCATATTTGGAGTTCTTTCATAATACTGTATCCTTTTCTTCTTCCTTTCAATGCTGTATGGCAAACCATATTTGAACCTAAAGGCACTCCAGGGACCATGGGATTCTTCAGGTTTCTGACTTCAAGGAGAGGAATACAATACCCTATTTCCCTTCCTGTGGCTAAAGCGTTCTGAACCTGGAGGAAGATTCTGACATTCCAAAATTGCAAACAGGTTAGAGGGACTGTGGATTCAAAGATCCCCATAACTTTCTCACACATCACCATCACTCTTGTTGCTTGCAAGGGGAAAAGTCTTGACAAGGCTGGAGAGATGCAAATGTAAGATCTGTTGGAGAACTCCAACATCAGAACACTCCAACCTCATTTTGGGTTTGTTCCATAACAGAGTATCCAAATCAGATTATGATATCATATGGGAAAAAAAGTGGTAAGACTTTTGAGTATATTTCTTGAGCTTCCAATATTTCTTTTTTAAATAGAGAAGATGAACTAAAATCATTAACTATGATAAATGTAAGCAGGCATATAGCATACACTGAGGAAGACATCAGAATAGTGTTCGCTAAAAGATGAAGCATGTGTCAGTGATCATCAAATATTTAAACTTCTAGATATTATGCTTCATGATGTTATGTTATGCATTTAGTAGATGAATGATGATGTCAAACTTCATCTTTCTGAATTATGATCAGCTTTAAATACTACTAATATTCTAGACCTCCAACTAAACATTCAAAAACTCTGTCATCCTACTGCAAAGTTTTTAGCCTTATTGCTTTGCTAAAGATTTGCCATCCATGACCCTTTACATATTGAATGTAAGCTATAAAAATATCACTTCTTATTGATCACATGGTTATTAAAGTCAGCCCATTGCCCCATTTATATGTCAAACACTTGTAATATTTCCTGTAAATATTAGAACACAGGAGGGGGTTCATAATACTATTGTGTGCAGTCACATTAGAAACGTTCAGCTTTTCATCACTGAAAAGATAATAAAACTGTCATCAAAAGCTTTATTAAGCATGCCATACATTTATCAAAGGAGTCTGTTTTCATTTATATATGTGTCCTCCACATGCCAAATACCTACTTTGTACAGGTGTTTCAATAAGCAGTATGTGTATCTCAACCAAGTTGCTCATGACTATTCTATAGTCCAGTGCTTCTCATCCTTGGGAACTTTAAGATGTCTGGACTTCAACTCCCAGAATTCCCCATCCAGCATGGCTAGCTGGGGAATTCTAGGAGTTGAAGTCCCTACATCTTAAAGTTCCCAAGGTTGAGAAACACTGGTATAGTTTCTCACTTCATCAGATCCTTTCTTATTCAGAACCCATGAATATATACAGGTATTTTTAGCCTTTAGGAGGTATAATAACGTGAGGTATGTAACAATGAAAATAAGCCAACTTATTCTTGTTAAGATGGCATAAGGCTTACTTTCAAGGCTCTTTAAACATTGGTTGCATCTAATGACATTTAAGAGAGCTTCCAAGTGAGGTCAAAGCAAAGATCCGTAGATCTCCTCCAAGTTCATTTAGGTTGCCTTTTCCATAGCCAGATGCTTTCATATGAGTAATTGAAAGAAACCTTTCACCAACCACAGGGGAGTCTTTTACAGCTGAGCTTCGATTGCAAGCTGAGTGCAGGCCTGTGAACAAGGAGGTGTTTGTAAGCATTTCTAATGGCATTTTGATGTACGTGTACAAAATTGATGTCGGAAGGATCATTGTAAAGTCCCAAACAGTGGAATATTGTGGATATTTTCAGGTGGCAGTCAGATTCTAGCTGGGTGAGCCCAGTGTATTTTCTCATGTCACAGTTGATTAGGTTCACAGGGAAGTGGAAAGAGTAAAAAATTCTCTTATTACTTCAGCAATGCCATATCAACTTTTCCCTTTGAATGCAACATTAGTTTTTGTCCAGAACTCTAACTGCTTTCTACAGTTTGGGGAATTGTAAAGCAGAAACAATTTTCCCAGCTAGGCTGACCTTCACAGTAATAAGAAATGACTGGGATTTCTCTCTATATCTCATATATTTAGACTTTGAGTGGGGGCCAAGGGAAGGAATATGTTTGTTTACTTCATCTTATGTTGCAGGCATCAATTTGGCACTGTGAATCTAATTTTATTCCATTCAGAAGATTCTATAGACTCTGTACTATCTCACCTATTGTAACCTGGCAAGTGCACTGGGAAATGATATTAATGTATTTTAAACCTTTTGTTATCAAATTATCATCATCATCAGCGTAAAGGTGGCATTTTGTTTTTGTCCATTACAGGAACACACCATTACTCACTTATGGGAATAAATATTTTCAGTTAATTTTTGGCTTTACCCAAGGATTTTTAGAAATCTGAGCAACACCAGGAATATATAGAAGGGCTTCCACTACACACTACCATCATTGGGTATGAAGGATATTGCTTTATGCATCAGTGTGTTACTGAATGAACAGAACAGATTTATGGGAACATAAATCGATGCCAGTTTCACATCCATAGAACAAAATGCAATGTTAGTTGACCATCACTCACCAAGAATTTAGATGGAACTATGCAAATTTTGTTATTACACAATCAGCAAATTCACATGTTAGTCCATCATGGACTAAAAATGCCATCACAACCTGGTGCTCTAATCCCCTCATCTTGGTTTGGAAACCTCTAACATTGGCCAAGACACACATTTTTCATGGGCCTTTGGTCTCCCTTTCATATACATATAGACACCCATACATATGATTTGGCTACTTCATAATCAAAAGCAAAAGGGCAAAAAGAACACATTCCACCTGTGAGAATTTTTCAAAAATTCTTTTCATTTGAAAGGATTTCTAAAGCAAGTACTTAATCAAACTGAATCAAAGCTGATACCCCCTCCCCCAAGTATCAAGAGAACTGGCATTAATCCTAATATCTGTTAAAAAATCTATTTGTGTCTAATATTTACCTATATCCAATTTTTTAAATTTTCCTTTTAATAGACTTTGAAAATGATTCCATTGAGAGATGACTATTTTTGTAGTGAGGGAAACAGATTGTGACAAGGATGCATTGGGGTGGGTAGAAAAAATAAATAAAATTGGAGGGTTCCTCTGAAGAAGCAACTTTGAGAAAGCTCACTAATTTTCAGGATATGTATACAAAATTAATGATAGACTAAATAGGAGCATATTAAAATACTCAACCCTATCACAGACTCAGTCTGTGACTTTGGGCAGTTCACTGGTCTTCTAACTTCAAATAAGACATGAGGGAACACAATTCCTCAATGATTTGCACTGGGAAATCCATTCAAATATATGCTTTCCATGGGCATACTATTTTATTATCATTCTTTATAGACCATTTTCTATTTCTGAAGTCATTGAGAAGATTTTCAGTGGGTAAAGTATTGGGTGGGTGTAACACCCACTGTTATACCCACCATTCTTTTCAGACACATGAACTCACCTATTCCTGGCATCTGTCTCTCTAACATGTGTCATAAATTATATACAACACCATAATGCATGACTAATAGTCTGCTCTTGAACTGATGTATTACAGGTTATACAGGTTTGCACAATAAAAGGTCCTTTAAAATCAAATTATATTCACCACATGAAGTGCCAGTTTCCCTTTTACTGTAGCTTTTAAAAATATTGCCATTTTCTTTAATCATTTAGTATTCAATTTAATCATTCACTGGAACATTTAAACATTCAATAGAATATTCAAGTAACTAGAATAAAACTGGATAATATAAAGATGAGGGGTTCATATATAACTCCTACTGATATTTCAGGGTGGCAAAGTGTTTGCCCACTGCAACTGATGATGACTGTTTACAGTATTTACTTACCATTACCATCTGTAGGAGGCCTAAGCTGAGCTCAAATACAATTTTTTAAAAATATAAAGATTTTTTTCCCAAGGTCACATAGGAAATCCTTTGCAAATCTGGATATGAATCTCTAAAGAAACACAAAATTTTATGTATGAAACATTAGGTGAAGCTATATTTCTTAATTATAAGTTCTCATATTAAAATGTTGTAAAAGAGGATGCAATGTCCTTACCTTTCATATTGATGAATGGTTTCTCAGTAGTGCACAATAAAACAGTTCCTATTATAATGTGCAATACTTCAACCAGTGTTCTAAAAAATGATGATGAAACCAAACTTTTTATTTGATTAACTGAATGTTGATTTTATTTCTTTCTGGTAGTGATAATTTGTGGTGCATTAAATGAGGTATTTTAAAAGTCTGATATTGGGCAAAATGTTGATCCTACAAAGCACAGACCACCTTTTATCGATTTTACATTTAGTAAAATAAATTGAGTTTGCAGACCTTAATCCTTTAGGAAAAGCAGAAAAACAGGAAATAAAATCACCAGTATTATTCAGACGGTTCTTTCATCTGATTTTACATGTGAAGAAATTCTACTGTGAAATAAAGCTGCTTACCAAGTATTTTGGTTTCTTGCTAGTTGAATGGAAGCTTGAAAAATGACTGAACAAAATTTCAGGAATGTAGGAACATGTGATTGGAACAGAATGTTTCATCAGCCTGAGACTCATTTGATTGAATAATTTTCCTTTGGGAAGAAATCTTTACAATTTTCAGGTGAAGTTATATTTTTACCAAATAATCTCAATGTAGATTATATCATATGAATTCTACTGTTCTTTATAAGGGAAAGATGGATACAGTCTTTTCCTAAACAGAAAATATTGCAGAAATAAGAAAGTCTCAATGCATTTTTTCTAGCCAATGTATCTCTTTGGTATCATCAAACTAATATCAAGCACATTCAAACACATCACTTCAGTGAATGAGAGAAAGTAAGGGCAAAGGAAGGAGGGAGGAAAAGCAAAAAGCTAATGGGTTTTTAAAGCACTGGATAATATTTGAAGTATTGTATTTCAAATGCTGATCAATATCAGAGTGTTTTGTGACAAATTATTGAAATTATTTTCCCATTTCTTATTAATTAAGTTATTTACTATATGTTTGCAAAAGGGAAACAACTTTTCTAAAAGACTATCTAAAATCAAAACTTTCAATAGCTGAAATAATTATGAATGTTCCCTGTGTTGAGGATTTCCACTTTCTTGGAATTACTCTAAGTAACAGCGATAAAGCTAGGAAATACTTTGGTATTCTCCAGCAATATCTACCCAGTTGTAAATAAGAAATAACAAGAGTTAAAGCAGATAAAATTACTGTAGAGGAAATTAATTCCATACCTAACTGAAAAGAAATAAAGGAAGGCTGCATCTCATTTTCAACCATTTCATCTTCTTGAAATAATTTGTTTTGGGAAGCAAGATTATGCTCTTCTGTAGTGAAGCAAACTGGAGCAGCAGTCATTTTGTTTAACTAAGGAAGCTCCATTTTGAAGTGTTTTCTGAAATGGCTCTCTTTTCAACATTCACTTGGGGCTGGGAGAACATTCAGTACATTGATAGCAGTTGCATATCTACTATAAAATACATGATCATTCCTCCTGTAGCACATTTTAAATTTTCTCCCCCCCCCCCACCAGAGTAACCCTAAACCTGAATTATTACATAAAGTATTTCTTAAAATTCTTTAGGTTTCTTTCCAAATATCAAAGAATATCTTGGAAACCAAACAAAGTTGCTTTATGTGAAACCATAATGTGGACTTTGAAAATACACTCCATATCAGGTTTGGTGATGGAAATTAACAATGCAATTTTATGCATGTCTAATAAAAAATCAAAGTCATTGAATTCAGTGGGACATATTCCCAAATAAACATGCTGTGGAATCAGTTAAGTGGTGAAAAGAAAGTGGGTTGCACAGAAGAGGGGCCAGGTCTCAAAGCCATTCCATTCCCTAATTTTATACTATAAAATAGCACAAATCAATTTAATCTTTATAACAGTTATAGACCAGCATAAGAGAGTGGGGTACAGTTATTAAAAAGAAGCATATAATATCTCTATTTCTATCTCTAATTGTATCTGTAGGATACAAAAAGTGAACATCTAAATGGAGTTATAAAATGCTAGAAAGTATAAAAGATATATAAATTAAAAACTAAATATATATAAAAGATATTTTAAAAAGGATGATGGGAGTGTTAGATGGGAATAGATTAAAAAGTTAGTATATGAAACTATATCAAGTTACAAATCACCCTAATATGATAAACTAAGTGCACATTCAATCTAATTTATAAAATTGAGCCCCAAGCACAAGTCATCATCTAACAAATCTTGGACACTGTTACACAGAACCTGGCAATGTTGTCTGTTGTAACAGGGTTGGTATTTGAAAGTAATGGGGTGATGTAAAATTGTCCTATGTGCCCTGGGTATTGTAGTAATGGTAAGATAAGGCTAGTGTGAATGTCTCTGTAGTACAGGCACTGGAGAAGCACATCCTTTGTTGTTTCTGTGTGTCTAGAGTCACAGGGGCATTGTCATTCCAAGTCAGGAGTCCTCCTATATCGGCTTCAAGGACAGCTAAGGGGATGTCATGAACATCATGCCCTTTTATGTAAAGGCCCTTTTATGTTTTGCGGCTTCCAATTTAGTTTGGCATGCTATGAATATAAAATAGTTTCATTTTGAGAAACAGACTAATTAACCCAAACATTGTATCTTCTTTCTTGGCTCTGTCATCAGAAAGTTTCATTTTGTTTACTTACACAAATTCATGTACGTACAAAAGTGTGCCCCCTTTCCCCCCCCTTTTCACAGTATATTCTTAAGTAGAGAGCTAGTATTAAATGATGTGACTCTGATTAAGTGTTGGCTTGATATGAATGTTCAACCTTCCTGTTGTTTGCAGCTACAGAAAACCACAAATTAGAAACAAAAAAAGTATGAGATAAGTGGAAGTCCTGCCAAGAAACTCACTGCTCTCAGTAGGAACTTTGCCTTGTTTGAATCCTACCTCAAGATTTTTCTATTCCTTGCTATAGTCACTATACCTCCCATGGAAGCCCTGTGTATAAACTATTCTGAACCCTCAATAAAAGGGGAATAATACAATAAAAAGGCTCTCAATTCCTTATTAAGGCATTTCTTTTTAGTGATGCCAATCTCTGGACTTCAGTGGAACCGAATCACTAACAGATCATCATGAAAGAGAAATGGGGATCACATTTTCCCCTCTGTTCTATGCATAAAAATGTGATTCTTGTTCTGTAGTACTAGGAAAGAATGTGAACTTTTGTACAAGCAGACAACTTTTCCTTTTCCTACAGACTATTGCCTTTATTGAGCACTTATATGTGTAACTGAGGTTGTACAAGTTACTGTGTATCAAGGTTCCAGAGACTGAAATCCACATAGAACAGTGTTTCAGTGCACACTATGCACTGTGTGATTCCTTTCCTTGAAATATGCATGGCCTTCTTACACATGAGGATTAATACCTCAAGGATTAATACAGCCACCAATCAGAGTGAAAAAGGATTTGGGAAAGATACAAAAATGCATGGTCAAGTGCTGTGTCCATTTAGACACTGGGCCTCAGAAAAATATAATTATTGTTTAGCTTGTGATGATTTTCCTCTTCCTTGCACATAAAACATTTCTCTTTCATGGTGATCTGTTAGTGATTCAACTCCACTGAAGTCCGGAGATTGGCATCACTAAAAAGAAATGCCTTAATAAGGAATTGAGAGCCTTTTTATTGTACTATTCCCCTTTTATTGAGGGTTCAGAATAGTTTATACACAGGACTTCCATCGGAGGTATAGTGAACTGAAGACAGCTCTGTAAAAGTGGAGCTAACAACTGCGGCAAAGACCAAGGAATCAGTGAGTAGACCAGTCCCTTGGAAACTTTCTGGTGTTTTGGTTTTTACAAGACAAAACAAAGATAAGCAATTTCATGATTTCAAAAACTGGACACTAGAGGGGACTAAAAATTTTAGGCAGAGGTGAGATTTACAAACCTGTAAAATGTTGCAAAACATTATAACATTAACAATACTGAAGGAAGCTTTTGAAGTATGGAATCAGAAAATAGTAGCCACTACATCTACAATGTCAGTAATGATGTCCCCTTCTATGGATAGACTATGTCCAAAAGATGTTATTGAAGAAATGACAGATGTAGAACAAATTTTATCTGACAAGATATGGTACTGAAAGTGGATTTACAACTGACAGGCCAAGAGAATGACTTAGAAAAGGATGTTTCACTGGATCTACAAAAGAAACTGGCTGTAGTTTAAATTTAAAACGGAAATACAAATGACAAACCAAGAGAGTGACCTAGATAATTTTTCCTATCAGATTTACAAAAGAGGCTCATTAAAGCCTTGAAGAACTCTGTGCGATGGGACAAAGAAAAAATGAAGAGAAATCAAATCCTACAACAATATTTGAATGAACTAAAGATTAAGACTGTTAGAAGTAAAAGGAAGGAGTATAATGTTGGTTTATCTAATCAAGGTTAGAACAAGATATGTTGTTACTTCTGGCAACACTTTATGGACTTTCTGCTGACACCAGGACTGAAAAGATGATGTTTTATGGATTTGTTTATACTGTAGATAAGAGATGGGATATGGGATGAAGAGATAAATGTTCGTAACCTTAGAAGGGGTAAAGAGTCACTAAATTTGTTTATACTTCTTGTGATGAAGGTTGGAAGTCACTTCTTTATATCTTTCTTTTCTCTTTATTATATTCTTACTTTTCTCTTTCTGCTCTCTTTTTTTTCTAGCTTTTTTTACTCCTTTCTACTTCTTTTAGTTTATATTAGATTTTACTATTATAATCAAAATTCTTAATAAAAATGAGAGAGAGAGAGAGAGAGAGAGAGAAGTTTATACTCAGTGGAATTATTTGGAAGAACACCAATGGAAGCAAAAAGGCATAGAAAAAAAGACACACATAAGTAAAATATCATTTCCACCAACAAATACTGAAACTCTCAATAATTTTTCCATGTTACTATCTAGTACATAAGCTGCAAAGACTTTTTAAAAATTTTTTGTTACTTTTAAAAGCAGCTAGATTGACTTAATTGCTATTCATGTTTTCACCCATCTGAAAGAAATCAGACATGAAAAAAATAGATAATGATGATTATGATTAGCAAAAAAAAAAAAAAAAACTTTGATTGATAAGCATTAAGCATGCCTATAGCATCCATAAATATTTTGTGTGATTCTGGTTAAGAGATAAAAGTAGGAAAGGCAGGCTACATGAAGAGATACATCTGTCAAGAATGCCCTTTGGAAAGACACAATTCTATAGACAGTAAGATAATACGAGATTTAATAAAAAGTTACAGATTGTTCAGATGTTAGCAGATTTGCTGGAGAAAAAAAAGTATACAGTTTTAATTTGGCTGCCTTGATTTCTGCACCTGTGGCAGAATACCTACATTAGATCATTCTTCTTACTTATTCCCTTTTTTCATTGCAGTGACATCCATACTATCGTTATATCAATGCTGTAGTCTACCAAGAGCCCTGAAATTCACACATGGAAAAATTACCAGCAGTTCTTATTGAGAATTTCACATGTGCTGGCTTGAGAAGTTCTGGCACTAAGTCAAGGGCTAATATAAGAGCTTGCAATCTTCATCCTTGGGCATCTTGCCATTAGGGAAGCTGTATTGTCCTCTGCCCACCAAACTACCCAAACTAACGTTCCATCTACCTGTTCTCCAAATTATATGCTTATCATATTAGCATACCCATGATCCTGTTAAAGCTGTGCTCAGTAGAGTTATTCCTCCTGAGTAATAACAGTTGTAAACAACTGGAGTCTGTCCATAAATTTTCCTTTTTTCACATCTGGCAGTAGAAGAAAGAAATACTTAATCTACAATTAAGGATTTTTTGTATCTTCCATTTAATGCTGATGGAGAAATCAAATGAAGGAGAAGAAGTCACTCTTTTGATTACAGACTCTAGGCTGATCCGCACAGCAAGACCCAATACATAGTCCAGAGTTCATGACATACAGAAAAAAAGAGGAAAAGGTTCCAAGAGAGTGGGGTGAGGCAAGTCATGTATTCATGGGATTAGAACATAAAACAGCATTATGTGCTTTGCAACAAGATAGCTCCAGATTAAGTAATCACAATAAGTTGCTTGGAGTGAAAAACTGAGATCCAGAAAAACATTATGTAATACCGAAGAGGTCCAAAAAACCTGTTATGGGGAAGAAATATTATAGTCTTGAATCCTGCACTTCCTATCCTAACAAGACCTAGGCTAGGTTCCTGGCTACAGGTTCCTGACTTGATTTGAGAATCTTTGCTTCATGCTTGTGGCTAGCAATCATGATGGTTCAGTACTGTGATATACCAGCTACATCCCTTATATGTTTTAATTAGGTTCCTTGTTAATATTGAATTTGCCCTCATACATCTATCAGCTTCTGAAAATTTCCAGGTTGTGACTTTAAGCAAACATAGATGAGCAGAACAGAGTAAAAATAGTAGCAGCAAAATCTTAGGCTTGGAAGGAGAAGAAAACTCAAGAGAATTTAAGGGGAAAAAATACAGCATTTACAAGATGAATAGTCACAGACTATGATTGTACAAAATATATAAAGAACAAGAAGATCAATAATTCCCAAAGACCTGTGTAATTCTCTTTTCAAAGTTTTAACAGAATGCCAACTGAAATTATCTTATTAAGGACTGAAACTGAACTCGACTCAACTGTCCGTTGCTGTCTGTAGACTATATGTGCATTTCTCATAGAACCTTAATAGAGGTACAACCATTGTAGAGTTTAAGTGGTGGCTTGAAAGTCTGAATCCTGTGCTGGAAGGGAAGGAGAAAGGGAAGGAAAGGGATAGGATGCTATGAAAGCAATTCTCCACAGCTGCTTTGCAATGTTAAAAATGAGTCACAATTATTTTTCATTAAAAAATTGGTCTTTCCCAAACCAGTTTTTCAAGACTCTTAAAGTCCATTCTTAATATCCTGTCTTTTCCTCCATCAACATAACATAACGCAACCTGATTAGCTATATTGTGTTGTGTCATCACATTTATTCTATTGATTGTCTAGAATCATTCAGGGTTTAATTAATTTATTTATTCAATTTGTACACCACCCAACTCTCAGCAACAATCTTGAGAGGGAGGAAAATTAGTGAATAGATTTATTTCCCCTGAATTAAAACCAGATCATATTCATATTCCAATCACATTCTGTTCATTGCATCAGAATCTCTTTTTTTTTCTCAGTTTGACTTGTGGATCATGGTGAATAGTGTAGCAAATTCAGATGATCTAGTCTTGTGATCATATCTAGCAGAATCAGAATTGAGAGGTTCACATATTTTGTCTGTGTTTGGCCCTATGTATAGTATAGACATTCACACATTTGTGCCAAGACTGATTCATACTGATAGAACTACGTAGCCAATAGATTGATAAATTGTTCCATGGCTGATGCTGCTGCCTTCTCCTTATCTTATGGTCTGACACATAAAACCACATTGCTTTAGGACAGGATTCTGATAAATGACCAGCACTGAGGACTGAACAGCTAAAGAACTTTAGAAGTAACTCAGCAAAGACCTTTTTGCTATTCTCCCCATGCTCTGAGTCATCAGGTTCCACCCCAGTGGTGACCTGCAACAGCACTTTGTCTTTTTAGTTATAAACAGAAAATGTTTTAGGTATACACAGTATCTAAAAAGAAATGTGAGTAGTGGAATAAAGAAGCATATAGCCAAAGTAACTGAGAGAAAATCTAATAGACACATTTACAGTCACAAGCTTGGAGAATAACCTAAAGCACCATAAGAAGAAAAAATATAAGCAGTATTACTAGACTTGCTTGCTGCCACTTATTATTTATGTGAAAACCACATAAATTAAATGAGAAAGGAAGAGATTTTTTTTGATAATATATCATATATATTTGGCTAGCAAATGTAGCCTGAACCAACCCAGTCATATCTCTCTCTCTCCTTTTGAAGTAAGATTGAGCTGAGTCCCAGCAATTTTCCTTAATTTTTGTCCATTACATTTTACCCTAACAACCCAAAATACCAGTACAGATGGATATGCATGACCAAACTGACATAAAAATACCGATTTAATAAAAGAACTTTGCTGCTTAAATGTATTTTATTGATTTTTTCTCCTAAGGCTGCTGCTAAATATATTTTGGACTAGGAAAATTTGGGCAAGGTTTCAACTTGATCATGCTAGAAGTAAAAATGTTTTGAGATACCACAATCTATGCCACATAATAAGTGAAAGCAGGATGTATGTTGAAGGATGTGATGTGCTGTTCCTGTCACCTTAGGTTGTGTCAATTCATATTGAATCAAGTCAGGTTGTATCAGCAACATCCCTATCAGTAGTTATTCTTGAGTGCAGTAGGTTTGACTTTAAGTAGATTTAGACAGGAAATATCTCAGCTACAATAAATTTATATAATGAACAGTGCAAATCAACTGTTTCTAAAGTCCCCAGAAAACTTACATTTTTATATCAGGCTTGTTTATATTTCTGCCATGGTATCCTAATACAATCAAGTATACATTCAGATTTTCTAGTTTCAGTATAAACCTATATTAAATAATAGAGCTGTGCATATTTTGAGAGTGATTCTGAAAAGGCACTTCAGAGTAAGATGTACCTCTTAAAGCAGCTGCTACTTCCCCCGCCTTTTCCTTCTTTTCCCTACAGGCTTAAAAAAGACCTGTGGTTTAAGAGTCAACTCATTAAGGCAGCCATGTCTTTAATGCAACTCTTTGAAACAGTCCCATCTTTTTAGTTTCAGAGGGAGGTCTTAAAAATGACACGTGTGCTTTAAAGATATACTGTGCTTGTATCCCTACGCATTTGGTTTCATCTCTTCTGAATCACTTTTTAAGCATACACAGCCCTCTTAAATAACCTGTGTATGGTCATAATAGTTGAGACAGCCATAGATGTTTGGTATGAAGCACCTACATTCAATTTTTTAGAATATTTTCCATTTTATTATTCCTTCTAACTCTGTATTTTAAAATAACACAACAGAAATTTTAACAGTGAATTGAAACACTTGGAATCACCTTCTAATAGGATTGTAAAATTTCATAGAACACTTGAGACTTCTCTTCCCATTGCCAGCCTCTTAAAAAAAGTTTTCTTAACTGGCACCTATAAACCTACTTTATTATAATCTGTAACTCACACATTTATTATGTGACTCATGTGAGATATTCATTCTCTGGCTTTTGCTTTAGCTTTAGCTAATATAGGATTTTCATGGAAGCAAAAAGGACTGAAAGAAATGTAGCTGTTCATCTAAAATTGTGACCATTTAATTAGACGGTTTTTCCTGGGACAGTATTCTGCAGTTTACAGTTGTCCTAGCTAAATGAGAATAGCTGGATGATATACATAGTGTATTTATTTATTGAATAAATTTATTTGGCTGCCCATCTCAAATACATGTTTTCAGAACCTTGTACCTAATTCAAATTTGCTTATGATTCATTTATTAAAAAAAATAGTTTTATGTGCTGTTGTTTTTAAAATCCATATTCTGTTTGAATAATCTGTATTTATACAAGAAACTCCCTATAGATAGAAAAGATTCTTTGGCCAGACTTCACTATCATTACCATCCACTCGAGGTTGAGTCATTTCCACTTGTTCCAACAGAACTTATAAAGTGTTTAGAATCAGGCTGCCTGATATTCACACTGTCAAAGCTCCCAAACATAGTTTGAGATGTTAAGATTAACTGTTCCTTCCCGTCAAGCTGATTATTAATAATGTTGAGCTACAGAACTGAACTGCAGTGAGTAGCCTTATTCTTTCCTCTTTTATTCCCATTTTCAGCTGGTTAACAATCCTCTGGCAAGTCAAGCAGCAGCCGCCGCCGCCGCCGCCGCCATGGGCTCAATAGCCAGCTCACAAGCCTTTGGCAATGCACTCTCCAGTCTTCAGGGGGTCACAGGTCAACTAGTCACTAATGCACAAGGACAGGTGAGTGGGAGATGGATGGAAATAGTGAATTCACATGGCATATTGAGCATTTCCAATGATAACAGTCTGGGACTGTACATATATGAAAGGGGAGATGGATATATAAGAGAAAAAATTAAAGATGTAGAGCACTAAGAGGTTTGAACTGAGACTAAGTCATATTAAAAGTAGATCCTGAAAATCACTGGGACTTAAATCCCTATATTAGTCCTGGACCCAATCCAATATTATTTTTTAAAATAAAGCATAAACATGAACAAATGTTTGGTTTTGGCCTCATTTCTAATTTTTCGCAAAGATATACAGCATATCTTGAGCATTTCTCCTATCAGTTCTTGTTTTATAAAATCATCAATTAACATCACCAGAATCAGCAAGTCTCCTTTATTCCTTTGAAAAGATTGATGCCACAACACAATGTTTAACATATCTTATTGTACTACAATGAATTTTTGTAATGAGCTTTGAGTGATACTCTTGGGAATGATCAAAGCAAAGTTCACAGTTTAAACTTACTATATCTAAATGACATGGCTAGGAGGGATTATCAGGGAAATTTTGGCCCATTGTCATCAATATATGGATGACATCTGCTACTATTTCTCTTGTGCATTTTCTACCATGGAAATTGTTGATGTTCTGAATTGGTATCTGTCAGAACCTGCAGGAAGGGTTGTGTGTGTAATAATTTGAGATTTATTCCAGAGATACTTCTGATCAGGAAGCAGAAGTAGACAGGAATTGAATTTCAACTAATAATATTCCCCTGAAAAAACTGGTCTGGGATGTTTTTAGATTCAGTTTTGCACTCAAAAGCTTAAATGGCAGCTGTAACCAGAAGTTTCTGTGCCCAGCATAAATTAATACAACATGCTCTATGTGGAGCTACCTTTGAAATGTTTTTGGAAACTGCAGTTTTTCCAGAATCCAACACAAAATTGATGGATGGTAGTATGGCAAGTCCATACTACCCTATTCCTGCAAGGGTTCCACTGAACGCTTGCCAGTTTCTTTCCAGGCATAAGTCAAAGTATTAGTGTTGATCCTTAATGATCAAACGTTTCAGGTTTCAAATAATTTTGCATCTGCCTTTATCTTCTCTATGTCCTTATGTATGGCAGAAGTACATTTGGTCGAGTCAAAAGGGCCTTCCCAGTAGCCATGCCTACATTCAAAAACTTCCCACCACAGGAAGCCATATTGGCACCCTCCTTAGTAGTTGTTCACCCCACAGCAGTATTTTTTTCCCCCGAAGACGCTGTTTGCTCTCTTTCCTCTGATTAGGTAATTTGTATTAGATAAATGTTGTAATTGTAAGTGCACGTGTTGTAAATTTGTAATCATTTTAATTGTTGTTAGCTGCCCTGAATGGGAGTGAATCAGGTTCTAAATTTTCCAAGTAAGATAAATACTTCTATCCACATATAGTCATAAAGTATTTTCTCTTTTTTGCTCTGGCTTATTTTACATAGGATTGCAGATATTCACAGTGGAATTGGATTTAACGTGATTACTTCCAAGGAAGCTTACAGAGCGTTTGCCTGTCAAAGATGCTTTGTTTTCATTGAATTCCATTTTGCTATTTTGTATTTGTATATAGCCTTGGTTGTTATCTCACATACATACAGAATCTAGAAAATAATGATGGTGCCACATATTAAAGCAAATGATATATTAATTATATTGCAGATAGCAGTTAATTTGCATTTTTGATACGGAGGATATATTAAACAGATACAAATATATCACTGGTATGCGTGAATGCTGGGTAGCTGAAAATATACTACTCCTTCTCATCACGTGTAGATTACCTGCTTACAAGAAACACATTTAGGTAGTTCAAACAATTTGAGTGAAGTTACTCCTTTCTTTAATAACTCAGCTGATGAATATTGTCAGGACTGGATCATGGAGAAACAAGAGCCAGATTTCAGTATGTTTGGTGAACCTCAAGCTCTTCCCAGTTAACCTCTTATACTGGGAAGAAAAAGCAACCGTATAATGAAGGCAAGACTATAGTATTGTTCTTGAAACCAGTGATTATAAGTGGCTGTTCCCTCAATTCATGACATATAATTGAAAAACCCCAAACTATAAATTCTTCTGTTCCATCTGATGATTCCATTGTTACCATTCTACCTCCCTTAGACAGAAGTGGCATTTATTTTCTTTCACCTCATGCTTCTAAAAAAATATTAAAACCACATTGAAGTTAAATATTTGTTTGAGGCTTTGCTTTATTTAATCATGATTAACATAAAACATGAACAAAGATGCATCTGATGCTTGTGTGCCTTGTGTAAGTCCCCATAAGGAAAAATGCTGACCTTGTTATATTTGCTGGGTGGGTACAGAATTGTTCCATCGCTACCCCGGGGGTTGAACGATGGAGCTTGTCAAAGAGAGGCCTTATCTAATGAATCATCTTATCGCAGGTGCACACCACACATATTAAAGGAGGATTTCATGACCAGCGTGCCCTCTACAATAACCTTTCAGTGTCTACTTTAACCCTTGTTCCAATCCCTTTTCATCACAGGAACATTTTATGCAGCTGGCTTTAAATGGAGGCTCTCAAAAGCCTATTAAGATTTCTGTTAGGGAAAGACTATTGGAATGGAAGAAAAGTTGGTTATAATACCTATAACTCATAGTCAGATCAGTTCCATCTAGAAAGCTTGCTTGTTTATATCTATGCTTTAGAAACAATGCAAAACTCAACTCTCACAGGAGTCACCAGGAGCACAGGATGTAAATTTAAAGGCTCTGCGATAGAAAACCATGACAGTTTGTCAGTTGAAGGGGCTCCCTCCTCCCCTAGCCATTTCAGATTCTCTCAGGAAGGCAAATAATTGGAATGTATTGGTAAATTGTTGGGCAAGCACCTACAGTCTTGTGTGTAATTTCTTAAAAATTATATAATAGATATAATGTATTTATTTTATCCTCTACATTTGGTACTGCCACAGGTTGCAAGAGTTGGTAGGATCCTTCCTTTGCAAAGCTGCAAAGTCCATATAGATGCTGTTTGACAGTCAAGAAATAGCTAATAGGCATATTTAGCAGGGCTGGCAGTGCTTTCAGTTCCAAGATAAAAGGGTCCTTGGAGCATTATATGGCACAGATGTAGCACTTGCATGCAGCATCTAGAAGCAAACATAGCTCTGGAAGGCAGCCCTGGGATTATTGGAAAAAGTGCAGCTGCTTTAAGGTGTTGTAGCCAGGTGCTCCCACATACTCCAAAGCATCTTTGGGGCTTCAGATCCAAAGTTCTGCCCTGCCCTGTTTTGTGTGTGTGTTTGTTTCGTAAGGGAGAACGGTCAATTTTGGCCTCATTTCAGGTTTTGGTTTTTCAATCCTGAAAAAAAGAATATTTTGTTCCATGCTTAATTGAATTTAATTCAAGCTGCAATTGATCCCATACAAGTTACAATGAAAACAAATCCTATAAAACAATAGGCAGTCTTATAAAATGAGAAGGAATTATATGTCTTTTTGGGGTATGAATGGCACATTATGCCTATGGGTTTCAGGAAGAAAGTAGCTGACAAAGAAAAGGAGGGGTTAGAGATGAGTTAGGTAGACATGGTACATAGTCTATAGACTTTATTTTGTCCCAGCTAAAGAGCTGCCCTGTGTCCTAAAGGTGATACAGCTCACAGGGCCTTCAGTTGGCCCTTTGATTATCTTGCAGCCAAGTGAGGTGCAGAGGCTGTCGCTGAAAGACTCTTGCAATTGTCTGTTCCTGTTCCTCTTTCAGGACAGAGTTTGAGATGTTGAATGCAGTGAGTTGTATATCAAAAATCAACCTTGTCGCATGCAAGTGACCTCAAACGGAAAGTCACTCTTTGCTACAGAAATCACATGTTGAATATAAAATACTCATAGGGACTGGCTAGTCATCTCTGCAATGCAGCTGCAGTTGGGGGATCTATAATCACAGGCATGGAAAGCCAAATTCATTTTTCATTATTTACTATCACCTACATCTTTGTATCAAATCTTTTTTAAAACCTCAGGGTGGTTTGTATAAAAGTTTATAAAGTGCTAGTGAGATTCACATCACTAAAAATGTTGGTGGCACAAATCATTCTTCATAGATTTTGAAGGAATCAGTCTAATACATTTAGATAAGAATAACTGAATCTGACCTATTTGGAACCAATTTAGTATTTTAACCAATCCTGAATTATTTCATGACATGGAATACAGTTCCTATTTTTATTAAGTCCCTAGTTCTCTAAAATATGTTATGCTTCCATATTAGATGAATCCCAAATGGTCCAAAAAACAAAAGACATTAATTCCTGGTACTACCAGGTTAATTCCTGGTGGTACCAGGAATTGCTGCTACCAGGAATTCTAATGCTGTCAGACTGCCAAAACTGGTTTCAGAAATGGTTTTTTAGTAGTTGAGTTGGATTGGGTTGGGTTAAGTTTTTTTTTTTTAAGTTCAAAATGAAATCTAATTGCCCTATCAAAGAAAGCCTAATACTAAATCAGTTAGTACTGATGGGTGCTCAGAGATTTCCCAATCCACTTTGAAAGCCCAAAGTAATCAATATGGAGGATATGGGGAAAAAAATTGGATTTTTTTTTCAGTATAATTGGATGAAGTCCACCAATAGGTTGTAGCATTATGGGGGAACAAAATGTGTCAGATCTCATTAAAATTCATCCATATGTCCTGCATGTCTTGGGCTTTATTCTCTTATAAATTGGCATGGAAAAGCACTACAATGTATCCAATGCGTGGATCAGTATTCTGTATATATATCACCAAGTTGGTGGGATGCAGGTAAGAATATGCTGGTTTGCAAAGTAATTTCTAGAATAGCATGAGCATACTTGTGGTATACTGCTCCATATGTTTCAGAACTGATGATACTGTCCTTACTGTCAGCAGAAAGTGCTGCATGTTGCATGGGTATGACTAAGGCTGGTCATTTAGCCTACACTTCATCTATCTTACTAAAAGGGCATTATGTGAGGGTCTCTGTTGTCCAAAGCTATGACTGGCAGCAAAGGTCAACAGCTATGAACCCACCCAGTGACAATCAGGGCATTTAGAAAATTGTGACTTGGAGTACAAGAAGAGTAAGTGGCAAAAAGTATGAAGTAATGAATAAAAGAAAAATAGACATTTACAGTATATGTTCATGAAACTAAGAGAAACAGAAAGGATGGAATCAATTTCAGTGAAAGTAGTCTGATCTTATGGAATGGAATTGATGAATATATACAGGGAAATAAAGGTGTACGTAGTTATGAATGAAAAGGCTAGAATGTGTGTCAGAAGGTAGGGCTTGGTGTCATCTAGGATGTTGTGGTGGGTATGGAAGTAGGAATCACTGGATTGGTAATGGTTGCATGTTACACTCCAGTGAATGATGGTAAAGAAGAAAAAGATATGAGTTTGGGGGAAAAGGTGCATCATTCTAAATGAATGCGATCCAGGGAAAAGAATATGCTGTTAGGTGACATGAATGGATGGATGGGAATGGGACAAGAGAGTAAAATAGAGTAATTGGGCCATTCAGAGATTCAAGAATGAATGGTGACAAGTGAATATCTGTGAAGAAAATGGTATTTGTTTTGAATACATGGTTTAAGTATGTCTATTCATGCATATATCCTGTAAGGCAAAGGAATAGATATAAATCTAAGTGTATAACTGATTTAACTGTTTCTGATGAAAGATAGAATTAGTAAAGAATACAAGGGTAATGTGAGATTCTAAATGTGGAACCAAACTTTTTTTTTTTTTTGGCAGTATCAAAATTAGATCTTAGAATAAAATTGAGTTATGCTAATGGAAAGTATGAAAAAAGATGGTTGGTGGTGATGAAGTGAAAGGCTGTGGCTGGGAAAAATGCAAAAACTGAAGATGAGAGGGAGATATATAAAAAGTATGTTGAGAAAAAGATAATTGCAAAGAATGTTGTAAAAGAGAGCAAGGAGTGGTTAAGATTAAAAGAGAAAATACAGAATGATTTGGATGGAAAGAAAACATTATTTTGGAAATGGCTGAAAAAGACTAGAGGAGACTCCCAGAAAGTAAGAATATGGCCTTTTTTTATTACTGGAAACAACAGTGGAAGGGGAACATGTTTGATGTCATTTGAATACACAAACACATACATACTTGATACCTAATTAGTATCAGCCCAAATCAATATGTATGTATGTATGAATGTACAGTATGTATGTATGTATGTATGTATGTATAGGGCTAGACTGAAAGACAGCCCTGAGGCACTGATTATAGCAGCACAAGAAGAGGCACTAAGCACCAGATCCATAGAAGCAGGGGTCTACCACACTAGACAGGACTCAAAGCGCAGACTGTGCAGAGAGGCCCCAGAGACAGTCCAACACATAGTGGCAGGGTGCAAGATGCAGGTAGGAACAGCATACGCTGAATGGCACAACCAAGTAGCTGGCACTGTGTACAGGAACATCTGCACAGTGTATGGGGTAGACCCTCCCAAATCTAGATGGGAGATTCCACAGAAGGTCGTGGAGAATAACAGGGCTAAGATCCTGTGGGAATTCCAGATCCAGATGGACAGGCAGGTACTGGCCAATCAACCAGACATTGTGTTAATAGACAAGGACCAGAAGATAATGGTGGTGATAGATGTAATGGTGCCAAGTGACAGCAACATCAGGAAGAAGTATGAGAAGCTGGAGAAATACCAGGGTCTGAAGGAGGAACTAGAGAGGATGTGGAAAGTAAAGGCCAAAATGGTCCCAGTGGTGGTAGGAGTGCTTGGGGCTATGACTCCTAAGCTGGGAGAGTGGACCCAGCAGATCCCATGAACAACATCAGAGCTCTCTGTCCAGAAAACTGCAGTGCTAGGAACAGCTAAGATACTATGCAGAACCCTCAAACTCCCAGGCCTCTGGTGGAGATCCAAGATTGAGGAAGATGCATATCACCTATAGGGGTGAGAGGGGGATGTGTATATGTATATGGGGGGGGGAGGGAGGGAGGAAGAAGTTTCTTTTTTATGGTTGCAATCTCCATAACTAATTTAAAGATTCTTAAAGCTGATTTTGATTGTCCCTATTTATTTTTATAAACATTACAGTTAATGTAGGCTTGTTTAACTTTACTATGGGTGCTCCTTAGAAGTTTTGGAGAAAAATCAAGTACTGGGTTACTCTTAGAAGGATACTAGAGAGTAACTTTATTTTTCTGTTCTTCCTTACTACTGTAACAAGATATTTAGGTTGCAATTATGGGATTTGGTTTGTGTTTTACAAAGAAGTTGTCTTCCAAGCATCAGTTAACAGGTAGGATTGTAATAATCTGCCAACGTGCATCATTCTGTCTGCTTTTAGAAAATCAGGAAGGCCTCTTCTCTTTAGCCAGGCAATTAAAGTTGAATGATTTGTGATATCTATTTCAATGTACCTGCTTTTATAGTTTTTGTGTCATTTTCTATTGTAAATTGGCATTATTGTTCAGTGTGTCCAGACCAGCAGCATATCAGTCAAGTATTCAATATACAGTATTTACTCAGTAGGAGAACATGCTTGCCCCTCATAATTACCTGTGAGAGTGGGAGAAGTTACATGATATTATTCTAGTAGAAGAAGCAATAGAAAACAAGAGAGTTAGCATGAGGCACAGATGGCTGCAGAGATCCCTCCCAGAATGCCTCTGAACCTTAGCAGTGTCTTGGTGAGACCTGCTTGACTGGAGAATTCAAAACTTATTCTCAGACTAAGCAGGGCTTTCCACCCTTTTCTGGTTGTTATCTCTTCCCTTCATCTCACCGCCATCCTTCTCAATACAGCTTCCCCTTTCCCCATCTCCGTGCTTCTTTCCCACTATTTCTGCTGACTACATGGAAAGAGGGAGCACGTGAGGACTTGTGTTTCTGCCTGAGATAATGGTTTCTGTGTGACAGAAAGAACATTGGTATGTGCAGATAAGGATTGGTTAACTTGGTAAGGGGGCTACTCTAATTTATAAACCATTAATTTTAAGTAGTTGTTAATTCAATAAATATAAATTTAGCTTCTGGCAGGAGTACCTACAGACATACATATACACACACACAAAGAAGTCTATCACATGCACACATTTATAGGGTAGAGCAGGATAGCTAGAATTGATTTCAATGGATTGATTTCAATGGATTGATTTCAGTGGGCAAGATTAACCATACCTAGGATTTTTTTTCTACCTTCATCTTCCATTCAGAGTTGCCTTTCTTTTGTATAAAAACACAGAATGAAGCAGCAGTGTTGGATGGTGGTCAGACTTCCACTTACTGCATCCTGCCACGTACCTGTTCTGTTGGGTTTAAAGTGATTAGTTCTCTGTATTCCTCTGTGCCATTATGACCATGTCATTCTGAGGACCTGGAAAGCAGTACATTTAGAAGAGTTGAAGAGAGGACCCACACATTGTTACTTGCTTGGGAAGGGGTATATGGAAGGGAGATGAAGGGGAACCATGATAGGAGAGAACCAGCAGGTCCTTCTCCACCTTTGTTCAATAACCTCTGCACTAAGAGCTTACACAGAACTTACTTCTGTCTCTCTTATTGAGGAAAACTAAATACAGAGTAATAGCATTTAAAAAATGTATGTGTTTCCCAATCTTTACTTGTTTACTACAAGAAATGTAGCTATATTCTCTGGGGAGCTCCTCAGTACAGAGGACTCCAGAATATATCCTACATCTTTTAACCACTGTGAGATTCACAGTTCAATAACTTACTTTTTACTGAAGCAAGAAGCAAAAGTTGAATTAGTGCCGAATACTTGATATTTGTTTTCAGTAGACAATTCAGCTTTGAAGATTCCTGGGGAAAGGTCTGTCAATCACTCTACAATTAATTCTTATCAGAATAACATAAACAAATAAACAGGCATCAAAAAGCTGAAATTGCTTTAAAAGATAGTGGTGCAGAGAACAGAATTAAAAGTGAACTAAAATGTAAACTGCAGACGCAAACTGTCCATTAACTTTTGCCAGTCCATATTGGCGCTACATTTTTTTCAAAGTAAAAAATAAAATAAACCACATAATCAGATCAGAAAAAAGATGGCTAAGACAGTCTGCAAAAAAAAAAAAGCCTTTATATTATCCATAAAACTAAGTAAATAAATGCTATACATTCCAGAAAAAATAGTATGTAATAATCCAAAGTCTACAATATGTGAGTAAGCAATCTGCATGAGCAATACTTTCTGCTGCACATTTATGAGTCACTTTTGCATAAATACTGCATCAATTAACTATAAAAATGCCTTGGTTTAATTTTTTGGACAAGGGAGAGTTCCAAAAGAATTAATTGTTGGTCATTCTGAACAACAGGATTATCCTTATCACAGTTATGTTAATGAATTGCTTTGTCCATAAATGGGGAGTTGGCCCCAGCATGCTAGAAGTCATTGAATTTTATTAAAATAATGATCTAAAACTTCTCAGAGGAAAAACAAGAGATCACCAGTCACTCTGACAGAGAACATTAGAACTGAATTATATAACAAATGTTTGGATGAGACTTGACAGGACAAAAGCAAAATGGACATCAGGAGCACTTCTGTGTTTGAATAAATAGAATGACATGTTTTCTTTCTGATTGTATGAATAATCACAAAATTGTTATTATTTTGGGAAGAGTGACATATATAGTCCTTATCCAAATTGGGGAGTGCTTCAGGAAGATGCATGAAAATAACTCTATAATGAAAATTCCTCAGCAATATTACCACACTAACCATTTTCATTAAATTATATAGCCCAATTTTTTCCTTTCTTACACCTGAATAATCAAATTGATTTCATGTATTTGAACCGAAGGCTGCAGGCAAGGTTCTGAAACTTGCCTATTTTAATAAGCAAGAGTTTTAAAAGAATAGCAACATTTATCATCTCACTTCACTAGCCTCAGAATAGACATATTCTGAGAAATATTACCATTGAAAGGGGGAGGGAAGGTTCTGTTCTTAGAATCTTGTCCCAGAATTAAATTGTAGAGTGGGGTAATAGAGTGGAATATAGCTGAAGAGCCAGTCAAAGATCTTCATCAGCAGAGAGCATATGCTTGCTTTGTTGACTGGGAAAGTCGTACTTGGAGAGGAGACAGCCTCAGGTATGGCCCCTACTAATTGACGAACATTAACAGCCTTCAGAGAGGTTTAATCCCCAAGTAACTCATAGACTAAGTAGACAGTGTGCTGTGGGTGATGCAGTTTGATAATGGGCATTCTTGGGTTCTCATTATTCTGATGAGAGGACATCCATTGGCTCCTGATGGTAAATGGTGCTAATAAAGCCTGAGGGTTCTCTTTTCTAACAAGCCATCTCCACAGGGAGAATGATTACAATGGAGATAAATTTGATGGGATGCATTCGCTTTTGTAGGGCCTCAGCTGCTGACGTTCAGCGACATAATCAGGTCACCAAGCCAGTCACAACTATCAGCCAAACCATAGTTCTCTCCCTCTTTATTAAAGTGTATTATTCTGTCCCAGGTCTTCCTAATACTGCCAAAGGTTTTTCAAACCTTTTATACATATGATATGCAGATATCTCTTCTCCCATCACTTTTTTTTAAAGCACCAACTTCCAATCAGATAAACAAAATCCTTCATCAGCCAAAAGACTCTTATATTTTAAGGGAAAGAAAATCAAGCAGCCCATTTCAAATCCAGTGAAAGGATCACAAATAAATATGAAAGGGAAATTTGTCACCACAAACTCCATGATGATATGTCAGGTACACTAAAATGATGGGAAAGAATTGCAAAATAGGGCATGGCTCTCTTTATGGATAAATTTGTAAGGGCATATTCTCATTGAAAAGATCCTAAGTGACTGATTTTTAATGTGTGGATACTATTTCCTCACAACTGCTTTTAATACTGTCTTACAAATTCTTGTAATATTGTTAACTATTGTCGGGAAATATGATGAATGCAACTTCAGTGAACAATCAATGAGACTGAGTGAAAATTTCAAAATAATAGTTTCAGGCTGTCAGCAATTTGGTAGAAAAACGTAAAGCATGCATTATGTATCTACTCATCTAATTTTTATATCATATCTATCTATATGTATGTATCAGACTTTTGTGTTTCTAAAATTTGTTTCATTAGAGCTGATGGATGGATAAAAAGATATGACTGCAGGACAAAAGTATTTATACATTCTATGCCACAGTAAATGATGCCCCCTTTCAAACCACTTTCACATTTCTTAAATTCTGTCATCTGCTTAATACGCTTAACCCAAATATGTTGATGCTATTTGCTCTTAAATCATTTTCACTGAAACTGAAAAAAGGCTTTTCTTGATAATTTGAACTTTGAAGTTCAAAAAAAAAAAGAAAAGAAAAGAAAAAGAAAATCACATAATCAATGGGATGTATGTCAATCAAAAACAACTCAAGTTATTTCGTCAGCTACCAATCAAATAAATTAATTGGCTTCACACATAATGCTGAACCATAATATGGTTTCTTGATTTTGGCTTAGCATAATTTGTAGACAGGATCATCAGTTTTAAAATGCTAAATCATACTTTGAAATCATGGCTTGGCATTGGTTTAATGATTGCAACCATAGCTTAGCATAACTATTATTAGAGATTCATAATTTGTTTGTGGCGACCTTAAGGAGGGGGAATGAGGTGGGGAAATCAAAAGAAAAAATTTTCTCAGTTAGATATATGTGATGAGAAAAAGCAATCAGAGCTCAACTGGTTGTCATTGTGATGATTATCACTAAGAATAAAGCAATCTTATTGACAGCTTCTTCATGGATAGAGTTGGCCTGGTATTTTGTGAAGGCAATGCTTTCTGTTTAAATAACTTTTAATACATTTTAATTGGCACTCTTCAGTTTGGTGTTGTTTGGAAATTATTTCTGGATGAAAATTATGTTACAGTAAATTATATAAATGGATATCCATAATGGCACTGTAGTCACAATACGTCCTTCAATGTCCCATTCATTTTGTCCCATTGACAGAATGAATGGCTGCTTTGGCTGTAATTTGTCAAATTAAAATATTGCCATTTTAGGTATATTCCTTGTTTTGGGCATTGGACACCACCACAGAATGCATATGTGTGTTTTTGTTTAAGATTCTTTCGCGCTAAAATGCTAAAAACAAAACACAGTGAATTCCGCTTCAGACCACAGATTGATTGATTGATTGATTGATTGATCCTGGATAAATAGGTAGTAATTGTTTGAAGTTTTCATTTGTAGTGAAAAGTGGAGCAATTAGACTTGGCTTTAGTAATTGATGACCTGCTTACATGCACAATAGCTTATTGCAATGCACTCCTACATGGAGCTTGCCTTAAAGACAATGAAGAAACTTCCATTGGTTCACAAGCTTGCCGTTGCCATTTCTCTGGAACCAGCAAAACATCAGAGTGCTCTGACCTCCTGTCTCCCAATTATTTATCCATTGATTTGCAAACTACATGCAGACTAAGCCTTTGCTATTTAAAGCCTTACATAGCTTGGGCGCCTTGTATCCTGCTTCCCCCTATATAAACTTTTCAAAGCACAGTGGCCCATTTCTGAAATCCTTCCCCTCTGGGATCAGATGTGTACAACACAAGGGATCCTCTTTGCAGTGGCACCCAGAATTTGGAATATCTTCCTGAGAGCTTTGCATGACTCCATTGCTGTTTACCTTTGCTCAGGCAGCTTTATTTATTCAGCCTTTAACTGAATGTCAGTAAAGAAGGCAATGTTAAAGATTTATTTTATACATACACACCCATCAGACTATTCCCTTTCACTGTGAGCAACATTATGTAAATCATTAAAAAAGAATAAGCAATAGTAGATACTGACCTCTGCTATCCATCATAGCTTTGGTCAAGTGAATCTTTCACATCGTGCTTTTAGCCTTACTCATTATTACCCTTTGTCATACCCATGTCATATGCAGCATTGCCTGTTAATGGTAAGGACACAATACCAGTCGTTTTGACATCTTTTAGCTATTATGCCATAAGTAAATTTTACCTCAAGCATGCTCATGCTAGTCTATGAAGCTAAGTTCTCTATTTTAAAGACTACCTTGCAAGCGGATGCACCGTTGCCCACATCAAACTGGCCATGGGCAACCATGAGGTGGCAAAGGGGAGGGAAATGATGGCACGTACACAAAGACATCATCATGTAATGCTGAAACTTACATATTTGTATCAGGCATCCTACCACATGGACAAAATGACATCATCACACACACATTATTTTGGCATCATTATAGTTGCAGCAGCCAGACAAAAGGCACTGACAGATTAGCAGGTTACATTTATTTTACTTGTATTTTTGTTAGTGCTATTTAACAGGCACACTTATTATGTGGTTCTGTTAGTCACTGTAGGAATGAACAAAAGCACAAACGAAAAGAAGTGTATTTTCAAACCGTGGCATAGCTTCTCTTTTGTCAGGTAAATAGGAATAGCCTACTTTATTTTCCAATATCTTCTGGATCACATATTATGACTAAGAAAAGTGTGCTACATAGCCCTGAGGAGTTTAACCATGTCCAGGTTCTTGCTACCCTTCAGGGAATCTTACAGTCAATATATTTGCCTGAGGCTAAGTTGCCTCACAGAGAAGCCTCTAAGGCAATCCAGTCCCTCTTCACCCTGACTGCCTTAGGCTCTCTGTGTTCTGGCTTCTTATTTCACTTCATGCTTTTCACCATGGCTACCACCACTTTGGTTCCAGCAGTTGTGAACAATGATAGAAGAATTAGATTTCCTGTAGGTATGTTAAGGACTTTGGGGCTTTAAAATATCCACAGATCAAAGGTGTACTGATCGCAAAGTGAACTCTAAGACAGTGTCTCCCATCCTGGGACTCTTCAGATGGGTGAACTTCAACTTCTATCCACAGGTGTTTGGTACAACCCACAATGAGGTGAAAATTATGAAAGATGCAGTGTAAATTGTGACATAAATCCCAATCTTTTATTCTTGCATCACATCATGATGTTGTGACACACATTTTGTCATTTGCTCCCTCCACCCAAACAGCTAGGTTTCCATTAATTCCCCAGCCAGCGTGACCCACATTGGAAGGACACCATATTGGAAAAGCTATTCCCAGGATATCGAGCTCATAAAAACAAATACCACATTTGCAAACCTAAAGGGGGAAGGCCCATAGTACCACCATCACACACATTCAGATATCTTGATTACATATTCACTCACAACTCAAGTTCTCTTGCCTTCTGATGGCTAGAGCAAAGGCCTGAGTAAGATACTTGATTCCTTTTTTAATCCTAATAACAAAATGAATACAATATAAATAATTAATGCTGCAGTTCTATATAAATGTCTCTGGCAATAAGGCCCATTCTATTCAGTGGAGCTTCATTCTAATTAGGCATATATAAGACTACATTAAAACATTTAATGTTTTTACAATAGAGATCATTATTGCATTGTAACATTACAGTATGAGTTAAAGCACATTTATTGTAGTAGACCTTTATTACCTATCTCGATGTCCAGCATCTTTTAAAGATAGATGCACATAGAAACACAGACACAAATATTTATGAATTCACTCTTCTTGCTCTAAAGGTCTGATATTTAAGGCATTATTACTTGATACATTATGGTTTTGTAATTGTTCAGATGGATTAAGGCAGAGGTCTTCAAACTTTTTAAACAGGGGGCCAGTTCACGGTCCCTCAGAATGTTGGGGGGCTGGACTACAGTTTGAAAAAAACATGAGAGGAGGAGAGCCGCCGGACCCAGCATACCTGTCATGTAGAATAGTCCGGCTCTGCGATCTCCCTCCACGTGCATCGCCTGCAGCTCCCGACACAGCCCCGACACTTCCGCTTCTGACAGACAGCAGTGGCGGCCAATCAGGCGGGCGGGCTGGATAAATTACCCTGGCAGGCCATATCCGGCCCATGGGCCATACTTTGAGAACCCCTGGATTAAGGGGTTAGACAACAGTTGAATGAATTCTGAAAAATCCTTCAGGTTGGCCTTCTCATTGAAAAACTGAGGTTACTTCAAGGAAGAGCAACAGAAGGTCACTTCTTTCTGGTCATGTTTTGAGCCAATGTGAAGATCAATCTACTGTATTATCTATCTATCTATCTATCTATCTATCTATCTATCTATCTATCTATCTATCTATCTATCTATCCTCTCTATCTGTCTCTCTCTGTAAGTTTCTTACTATATGGGCTAACATGATTATGCAAATAGTCATTGTACCAGACCACTAGGACTATGTTTGAGTGCCTGGAATGTTCCAGTGCAACAGGCCCACACACTCAATAGAGGCTTTCAAATGCTATTGTCACCCATATTGAATGCCACTACACTAAAGAGCCTATACATGAGGATGAACTATTTGAGTCAATTTTCAGAAAAATAGAATGGGGAGGATGGTTTGTAATGTCTGCATTCTAGAGAGGTGGATTAGATAATGACAGCTGTCTAGCCTCAGGGCAGAGGGAGGAATCATCTATAAGCTAAGGAGGATGTGTTGATCCATGGGGAATTTCAGTAAGTAGAGAGGATGAGGAATATACATTCTATATCAGCTTCTCTTCAGAAAATGTGAGATTGTAGTAGGTGTAGTTATGAAAATCTTCAACAATGCCTACTTTCTTTAGGTCCAATTCCTAAATTCAATCTCATTCTGGCTCCCATTCTTGACATTACATTATTCAAAATCCAAGGTGAAACAAAATCTTACAATAAAGACACTTGAATATACAGTCATCTTTACATGAGCACCTTGGCCTTGGTACAGATGGTTTCTACTTTCATTGGTAGTTGCCATGCACATATACTCACAAGCTTTTTGTTGAAGAGGAAAAAGTAAAGAATAGAAAGACAGCAGCTTGCAACATGTGACTCACAACTCAGAGTTAATTGTCACTTTGTTAAGTATCACAAAACATAAATAAGCTGCTTCTTCTTTACCTGAAATCTGAAGGATAAAATAAAATAAAGGCAAACATGATGACTTCACAGATGTAAGAAATGAAATCTCTGTTACATAAAAGAGGGACAATTGGTAGAAAATATCCATATTAAAGATGGCATTGATGGCATCAGTGACAACCTGAGCTTGAGGAAATTAGACATTTTTATAGAAGGGTAGGCTTTCTGCCCAAAGAAACCCAAAATGTGGAAGACTTAAAGATTTTAATCAATTGACCTACTTAACTATATAAGAACACAAACAGTACTGTTGCCTTATGCTATAATGTACTATAATTGTTTCATTCTACATATAGTTCTGTTGAGAATTTATTTTACATTTCCAATTTAGATACTGCCCATCTCACAAAAAAGTGACTCTGGGCAGTTCATAAAATTCATAGATAGCATTCAGGTTAAATTAACAATATCCCATGGAAATTTATGCAACTAAAATTAGTTATCATGACTGGCTAGAGTCACACTTAACTCTAAAACTGGGTTAACCAAACACAAATATTTTCATAAAAGGCTGTACTCAACAAATAAACCATATTATGATTTAATATGGCAGTCTGACTCATACAACAGGCTAAGACAATGGCTTTTCCACAGCACACTAATTACAAGCTGCACAAGCCCGTTTTAGCCTCATCTAGCATCCTGCTTGAATCTGGCTAATGTTTCATCAGTGTCAATTATGTTTTTCATGATTTTATGTAAATACTTCTGCATAATAAACTACATAACAATTATGAAACACAATAATAAAATATATCATCAGAGCCAGATAACAATAATATATTAAGCAATATAAATTAAATATATTAAAATAAACCTTTGTGCACATACGGTGCATCTCTTACTATCCCTTAAAGCAGTGAGAGATACAATCATTACATGGAAATCAACATACAAAACAGATAAACATTCATTCTTGCAAATATGAAGAAAACTAGCATGATGCAGTGGTTAAGTCTTGGATGATAAGGAGGAAGACCCTCATTCAAATTTCTCCCTAGCCATGAAAAATCACTGGATGATTTTGAGCCAGTCTGTCTTTCACCCCAACCTACCCACCTCATGAAGGGACATCACCATATAAAAATCCCTGATCATTTGGCAGGATTTAAGACTAACAAGCAAGAATCTCCTCCTCTATCAGGTCTATAGACCAGTTACTGTGGTTCCCATTCCATTCATTTTGCATGAAAGAAAATATGTATTGAACATTATCAGTTGATGAATGAATGTTCACTATAAATGAGAATACAGGTAGCATATTAGGAAGGGCAATATTTGTTCTTCCACTTAAGAGTACTGTTTCTAACATTCTAGTATTTAGTTGTTTTTAATTTATTCTGAATCCATATCCAGTTGTAACCTCTCACAAGTTTAAGCCTTTGAACAACATTCTTAATATCTGAATAAAGGATCTGACCAGCAGTTTGAAGTAACAGAAGCTGGGAAAAAATAACCGATTTTCCTTTGAAAAGTTGAAACATGCTTTCAAATATGTAGTTGCATAATTTAGAAATACCTGAAAATCCCTCTTGGTTGTTGAATCATCTGATAAAAAGAGTCCTTTTAGTTTTGCATTTGTTAAGTATCCATAGAATGCATCTTCATTTCATTGGATCAATTCATCTTGCAGAAGTTTCATGATGAAATATATTTCAGTAGCAATTCTATTGTATAGATTCTCTTCTTAAAAATAAGCCAGATGCTGTTGCAAAAAAAAAAAAAGGCATACTTGCCCTCCATATTTATTTTCAGATAATTTTAGAAGTTTTTTGATCTATTGTAGACAACAACTTATTCTGACTAAAGAAGAATTTATGGCTATCCAATTCTGCCATAGTCTAGTGATAGCTGGCCCTGGAGAACATCTACAGATGACATGGTTTAGAATTCTCTCCCTTCTGCATCCAGAAAATCAAATAATTCCTTTAAATTTTCTCTTCTCCATACAAGTATTTTCAAAAGTTTTCCATGTTGACTGAAAACTTACCTGTAATATATTCGAAGCTTTCTGCACAAAATGTGCATGACAAGTTCCTTGAACAATAAAAGGACTTTTTTTATGCAGATGACAATGAACAACAGGGAGACAGAGGATTCTGCAGAATAGAGTGTAGAAAGTCAAGAGGGCGGCCATGATTTGGTGGTTATGGCTGCCATCTTGGCTTTTTTGATTCCATCCCCCCCTGCCCCCCCCCCACTGCAGATACTCCTGCAGGAAGAGCAAATAGGAGTTTGGCAGGGAGTTCAATGGAGAAGAAGAAGAGGAGAGAGGAAGAATGAAGGAAAGAGAAAAACTGCTGACTGATTACTGCTGGTTCTTGAGTGCTGCTGACCCTTACCATTTCTGATTGTTTCCTCGGCCATTGGGTATGATTAGAGTACTGCTTGCTGTTGATCTATTTGTCGAAGCATCTGAGGATATGTAAATACCAGCTTATCAGAAAGTGAGCTCACCCTGGGAACAAAGAGAAATTGGAGGGAGAGAGGGGGTATTTTGTGGTTATTGATTAGAGAAGAGAGGGTATTACTTATATAACCTGCAGGGGATGTGCCATGCTTGTTTTCCTTTCTGAAGATGTCATGAACTATATGTGCTAGAAGTTCAGGCTAATTGCCCTCCTGAAAGTGTAGGTGAAGGGCTAGAATCAAAACTGCTTACCTCCCAGCTTGTTAGGAAAGATGGGGATTCTTTTTTTTTTTTCCAACTGGACTGAAGAAGCTCTTGCAGAAGGACAATAGCACCAAGCAGGCTCAAGAAGCAGGGGAGAAGGAATGGCAGAATGTGACACTAAGAGATACGCTTCTCAAGAAAATCTCTTACACTCTGGAGCTGTGTTTCTCAACCTTGGCAGCTTGAAGTGGTGTGGACTTCCTTGCTGGCTGGGGAATTCTGGGAGTTGAAGTCCACACCTCTTCAAGCTGCCAAGGTTGAGAAACACTGCTCTGGAGCTTCAGAATAGATTCTAGGGCCTCATTATGATGAAGTTCCTTTTTACTTTCCTTAAGTTTACTTAGGGAAGTAAAAGGGAACAGAACCCCAAATAATATTGGGGTTATCAGATCTGGTTTGCAAAATGGTTGGAAGACCACTAGATAGTATATCTAGATTTAGTTAAGTAATCTCTCTCCTTCACTCTGCAACCTTGGGCATTTCATCACATGTGGGGCCACGGCATAGTCCAAAATATTCCTGATTGAAATTCCAGTTGACCCTGTTAATGCTTTTTGTATCATGTTTACATGTTGTTAATTTGGAAGAGCGTGTAAAACAGAAAATGAATGCATGATGCAGCCTGCATTGCTTTTGCATTTCTTTAGGATTGATTTCACACAAATGCTATTTATGCCTTACATTTTCCAATAGTGTTTGTCAATTGCCATTCATGTGGTCACTCAGCAGTGCAAAATTCAGATTGTATCTTAGTTCTCTAACTATGTTGTTGTTGTTCAGTCGTTAAGTTGTGTCCGACTCTTCGTGACCCCATGAACCATATCGCGCCAGGCCCTCCTGTTCTTTTTTCTAACTATAGTAGTGTAAATTTGACACCACCACCCCAATTTTGAAAGCAAGTTCTGTTGGTCTTGGTAGAAGTAATTGCCCAATTAAAGCTTTCTTGAATGCCTTTTTATTAACAGTTGTCACATTATTTTATTACTGAGAAATAGTTCTTCATTTAACTGAAATTCTGACATTTAAGTACAGTAGCTTTATGTAGTCCACATAGTTGAGTTATGAACAGTCATATCCATATTTATGCATAAATGATATTGTTCCTGGCATCTAGTGCCAGTAAAGTAAGGACTCAGCTCAGGAGTGGATGGAGATTAGCAAGCTTAAACTTATCTAGATATAATTATTGTTTTGTGTATTGGCTGAGATAACAAATAAATGTTATTTGTTTTGTGTATTGGTTGATTATTTTATTGTTACTATTGCACCTAAAAGAAATTTTATTCTGCATTTCCTTTCACTGATTACATGGTTTTTATTTTTAGGATTATATTCTGCTCAAGATTCTTTGAGCAGAGTAGCAAATGATGATGATGACTGATTTGGTTTTGTCATGTTAAATGTTTACATCTGGCATGGGCAACGATTTGTACAGAACACAATTTTACCAACTGATTTTCAATGGTATGTGTACAATGCACCACTTTGGATCCAAAGCTGGAAAGGTGCTGTGGAATAGACAGAGCGTGCATCCTACGTGTAGTGGTGCCTCCTTAAAGAAGCTTCATTTTTTTCTGTAGGCTCACATGATAGCTGAGCAACCTCAGAAGAGTATGTGTGAGTTTAGGAGCACTGATGGTGTGTGACAAGGTACTTCAGGGTAGCCATCAGTGTGCTGTTGGTTCCTCCTTAACTCCAACAAGGATTTTTCTGGGATCACACAGCTACTGTGCAAGTCCAGGAAAAGAGGCAGCTTCTGAAGGAGATGCCAAGAGATGCCCACTCAGAAGATGCCAGACCTACAAATTTTTTTAGAGTGCTATCTTTCCAGATGTCTAAGAATAGCTTCTCTAGTTACTCCAATTAGCTTTTTCCAGTTTCCTCCATGAGGAAGCCAATGCTGGCTCAAGTGTCTGTCTATATTGTCTGTACACAGCTACAAAGGCAGCTACAAAAATTACTCAGTTTCTCTCCAATCTCCATATCCTCCTGTAATAAAGGGGAAGAAAACACCAGAGGTTCAGATATGAAAGGGTTAATCAAAATTAAATTTGACAATGGTGGCAAAGTCCAGCAAAGCCTAGAAATCCCCAATTCCAAGCAATTAATCAGGAGAAAGGTTTTGCCTCACTCTTGGGTGCACTTTTAAAGAGGAAGGGTCTAAAGAACCCTAACTGCCTCTGTTCTTTATTTTCTTTATTTCCATAATGGCAGAAGGGACTCTCCCCTGGCTGGGTTTTGCCAGACAAAGACCAACTGCTCCCATCCTGGAATGAGACTGGTGAATCAAAAGAAATGAGTCATCTAGAGAACACGTGGACTTCTTTAGATAGATCTGAAGTGTTATTTGTTTTCTTTGCATTATCTTATTCTACCTGTCTGTGGGGTGGGTGTGAGTGTGTATGTAATTGTTGCTGACTGGAATTGTGATTTCATTTTTTTTCTTGTCCCCATTGTCCTTTTATTTCTAAACTGGTTCCTTAACCAAAATAAATAACGTGTATCTTCTGAAATCAGTGTCTTCATTCTCACAGGGAAGTATCCTAACATCCCCTGTAGCTCACTGTAGAACACTACAGAAAAGAAAGAAGGAATAAAAGCAGGAGGATCCTTGGCTTTCTTTTCTGGAATAAAATATAGGAAGAAAATTTGTCCCCAAATGAAAGTAGTGGAGGCAGCCTATACCTAGGCGACTCTGCTCCCAAATTGTGAGAGTTTGCAACAATAAGGATTATGAAAGGGATTACTTAGGGACTATTCATGAAGAACAAGCCATCCACCACAGCCTTGTTTGTACATGTTCAAGTGGTGTTTCATTATATCTAAAAATATGTTCTTGTTCCCCTGTATGTTTTTTCCCCCCCAAAATTCTTTTTTTGTTTTGTTTTGTTTTGCTTTCTTTTTTGCATTCCTTACTATCCCACCTTACGATTTTAATGCCAGAGTTTGTGCTTCTTTTTGTTCTTATTAGGACAGGCTTTCCATTTTCTGAAGGAACCCTTCTTAACTTTTACACCTTCTGGACACTACTGGAAAGCTATGCTGGACTGTTCCTGGATTTGGATCATCCTTTCTTACATTCTAGTTGAGCCTCAATTATTGTGGTTTTAATTACTCTTCAGAAACTATGAAGAGTTTTGACACTCTTGTCTTTTCTCTTTTTCACTAGCCCCTTATTTTTTAGAGGTTTCCCTTTTTGTGACCAAATGTGATGGTTCTAGACCCCACTGGCAGTTTTCCACTTGCATGTATGCTAAATGTAATGGCATTATGATCTTTGTCCCTCTCCATTTCACAAATGTTAGATGTCATAGCAGATTGTGGTCGGCATTCAGGATTAAGCCTAGCTTTACCTTTCCTGTGGTTAGTTCCAACTGTTCTTAGACACAGTCATTTTGGGTAGGTGGGTTCTTGTCATGGCCTGAATGTGAATGAACCAAGATTATGTGAACCTGCCCTTTTTTGCAACAATTTCTCCTTTGGATGACTCAATATCGCCCTTACTTTTTTGCTTTCTGTCCTGAACAAGTAATGAGCAGAGTTTTGATAATATATCTAGGACTATATACATGCCGTTCTAACTCCTGGTTTGAGTGGAATCATACTCCCCCTCCCCCACAAAAAGCAAAGAAAAAGCCATTTTCCAAGTGATTCGAATTCCAAATGGGAATATATCTGCAGAAACTTGCTCTTTGTGTATATGGTTCCTAACTAGATTGGAGCACATATGCCTTAGGTATATATTAAACCACAGTCCTTCCCTTTTATTTCTTTCTCCTTATTTCTTTATAGCTCCCTTAAGTAGTAGATTTTTCTGCAATAGGTTTAGGAAAACAATATGTGTCCCTATTTTTAACTCCTCCTTATATGTGCGTGCACACAGACACATATTGGAAAATTCAGCCAATATCCAAATAAACATCCATTTTCATGTTTGATGCATCAAATACACTGACATTTCAGCTCTCAAAATAAATGGTTTTGTTTTGGAGGTTGAATGTGTCATATTAGCATCCACCCAGGAGATAAGAAAAGAGAAATAGATCAGGGAGTGATCAGGACATCAGGGAGAAATTCAGAGAGAAATTAAAGAGGCAGGCTACCAAGAAAAATGTAAAAAGTTCATGCTATGCATGAAACAGTTTGTGTATTATATATACACACACCTACACATTGTCATTGCAGCTCAACTGGAAAACATTTAATTTTAACTTGTTAATCATAGTCTTTAGAGCAATGCAAGTCTAGTGGAACTGACTGAAGCATGTTCTTGTTTTGTTAACTGGGAGGAGTTTGAGCCTCTTGATCCAGAGGTAGTGAACAAGATTCTCAGGGTTGTTAATTTGGCCACTTGTGTTTTAGATCCATGCCTCTTCTGGCTGATTAAGACATGACAGGAGATAACACTGGGTTAGGTTGAGTCCAAGCAGTAGTAAATTCATCCTTGTGTGATGGTGTGGTCCTGCCTGCACTGAAGGGGGCAGTGGTCCTTCTCTTGTTCAGAAACCATCCCTGGATCCAATAGTACTAGACAACTTTCATTAGGTCTCCAATCTCAATTTTGGGGGAAGATTGTTGAGAAGATGGCTGGGATGCAAATTCAGAGAGCCCTGGATTATCTGGGCCCCTTTCAGTCAGGGTCCAGATTTCATTCTTGTACTGAGATGGTATTGTTTATCCTTGTTGATAATTTCTAGGGGGACCAGCATGGCAATAATTCAACCATCCTGGCACTATTTGATCTCTCAGAGGTTTTAATTATCATTGATCATGAGCTGGGAGTGGGAGACACAGTGTTGCAGTAGTTCTTCCTCCAGGGTCAGTTCCAGGAAGTATTGATGGGAGAGAGAGGTCCAGCCCTAAGCCTTTGCTTTGTGAGGTTTCTCAGGGCTGTACTCTCTCTGCACTCTTATTTAATGTCTGTGTGATCTCATTGGGTGAGGTTATCCAGCAGCATGTGGTTATATATCATCAGTGTGCTAATAATACCCAATTATATATCTATACCCTGGACTGACCAAGGGATGCTGTAAAAGTCCTCTCACAGTGTCTGGAGGCTGTACAAGTCTGGATAGGGAGGAACTAGCAAGGCTGAGTGTAGGTTTTTTGACTTCCTGGATTTGAGAACTTACCATCTTTGTTTCTGAATGGGGTAGCATTTCCTCAGACTGAGGGAGTGAACTATTTGGGAGTCCTGTTAGACTCTCTGCTCCTGTTTCAGATGCAGATGGCAGCTGTGGCTAGGAGTGCCTTTGCACAGATTGACTTTGCACACCAATTGTGCCCAATTCTCAAAAGGAGGTCCTATTCACTGTTTTGATCACCTACTGTCTGGATTATCGTAATTAATTCTACATGGGCTGTCCTTGAAAAACACTTGGAAACCACAGTTGGTCCAGAAAGGATGGCATGGATAGTTATGGGTGTGCCTTGGTATACTCATGTAACACCTCAACTTTATGAGATACACTGGCTCCTGGTGAGCTTCCAGGTGCAATTCAGTTATCACAATAACATTTTTCATGGCATAAGGCCTAGCTATTTGTGGGATTACCTGTCTCCAATCATTTCTGTTTGTCCTAAGAGTTCTGACAGGGTGGCATGCTCCAGATCCCCTCTATTAAACAATGGCAACTAATGGGATCCAGTGGTGTGCCTTTTCTGTCATGGTGCCTGCCCTATGAAACAATATAGGGCAACTTGAGATTTTGGACGGCCTGACCCTGCTGGGTTTTTGTAAGCACTGAAGACCTTCTTCTTCCCCTGGGCATTGGGCCAGGCTTTTGGGTGTGCCCATCTTAGTGTTCCTGGTTGTATGTTGTTGAATTGTCAAAACATTATGTTAAATTGTTTCTCTTTATCATTGATTTTTTAAAGTGATTGTTAGCTGCCCAGAGTCGTGTGTTGAATAGGCGGCAATATAAATTCAAATAATACATTAAAAAATTAACTCCTACCTTCTGACTGGGGAATTCTGGGAGTTGAAGTCCACACATCGTAAAGTTGTTGGGTTTGAAAAAACACTGTTCTAGATAGAAGTAGAGATAGAGATAAAAATCAGAATGGATAGAGGGATAGATAGCCTGAATACTATAAGAAAATAATGGAAGTGAATTCACATAATCTTCCCCTGGGAATTTGGATCATGTGAGGACAACCTCTTGTCAAAAGGAATTACTCCTTTATTCTTTTCTGTCATACCACCAATATTGAACTTTTCTTCCTTACTGTCACTGCAGAAGGCTCCTCTATTTTGTGTCTGTTGAGGCCTCTTCCCAGATTATTGTGGGAAACTTCATGCAGGCAGGCCCACTCCATATTTCCTGGGCATTACTTTGGATGACTACGAGAACGTGATGTTTGGCAGGATGCCTCCTCAATTCTTTGCTTGGGCATATTCCTCTTCAGGACAGAGAACATTTCTTCATTTCTTACATTCTGTGTTCCAGTAATCAAGAACGGGGTGGGGAGAAAACTTCTTCAGATGTTATTTTTCTATATACTCTTACCAGGGTCATGGCACCCCAAATACCAAGCAATTAAAAATTGATCAACTAAAGGGGAAGCAAACATCGTCAAGCCCTTTGAAGTTAATAGAGTAGGTCTCATTAAACACCCAAAGAAAATGTTATCCATAAGGTTATTTCATCTTTATTTTATGGTGTTAAGTGTCAGTTAACACATTTCAGTGTTGGAAGTCTGGGGAAAATAGCTGCCCTTTCAGTGAAATTGTACTCATACTTAAGAAGCAATATAAGAGGCTCATAAAGATTATTAGGAAGCCCCAATTAATTTTTTTTTAAATCTTTAATTTTTGATACTCAGCAAAAAATATTGCTGCATCAACTCTTCTTTTGGTCTTTTAAGGATGAAAACCTCTTAAATTAAAAAAAGTTCTCTTTCATCTGGGTCATATTTAATTGATTTGTGTGCAAGTTAGGTATGCAATTAGTTTTCTTTCTCATTGAAATTAATAAAAACTGTGATTAATTTGAACAGGATATCAATCATTACATGGCATACCATGCAAAAACTAGTTTGTTCTTTAGTTTTTAATTTGGTAAAGATTAAATAAAATTAAATAAAACAAAGAAACCAACATCAAAAGGGAGATAGGAGATCACCAGTTTCAGTAGATTTGCTATCTCTCTTATCTCCTTCTATTTGCATCTGCAAAAAGTCTGAATCAACACATAAATAGGGTCTTACTACTGCTATTACTCTACTACTGCTTCTTTTTGATTTCATTATCCTCTGAAGAGCTAGCAGAGAAAGAACAGAAGAGCATGAGTGATTGAAAAAGATGTGTTAAATTTCCCTTTACACCCATATTTATGTGTGTATGTATGTATGTATTTATGTGTGTGTGTGTATAAATGTTATGATGGTCACTGATTAAATATTGTTCACTTATGAAAAAGTGATAAATTTTTTATGGGCTAAGCTCATTAGCATCATTATAATTATGGGCTTTGTTGTGAGCAAGGAGATATACTGTAGTCTCACCCTAAAAAACATTAAAGAAACATTACAGACAGGAAATTGAAAAAGTAATATATGTTAGATGGAATATGACAGCTTTTTTCTGATAGAGCAGACAGATAAATGTCACCTACAAGATTCAAAATACATTTAATTTTGCCACCACAATGGATATTCTCTTCATAAAATATATATGAATCAGCTTTGAATCATAAGAGTTGACTGTGATAAACAAATGCATATTTGATAACATACTCTTTTTTAAGCTACCCATCTCATCCATCCCAGCTGTTTGTTATTTTCAGTTCTTTAAACTTGCATTGGTGATTTGAAGACATCACATTTTAAGTACTGCTAAGCTGCACTAAGTGTTTTAATAAGAATGCAAACGCCTCTTTTGGTCCCTCATCTTGATAGTCCCTTGGCAGGGTCTTTAAAACCTCTTAGCAAATATTGATGCCTAACTTTGCATATTTTTATTTCAAGCTATTAATATTTTGAACCAGCATAAGGTAATATATAGAAACAATGAAATCAATAATTATAGCATTAGAAACAGCTATGGTTACATATTATAAGAACAGTAATGTTAAATTAGAAAATACCAACATGAGAATTAGGAGATAACTGTAAAACTAGAACTTCATATCATTATAGAATTAATTATAATCAAATTCAAAACAGAATTATACAGTGACTATAAACTGTGGCAAAAGTAATAACATACACTAATAAGGTAATATGCCATGTTTTTATCTAGCTGTAAAAAAACATACAACACTGAGAGCCAGTATGGTACAATAGTCAAAGTATTGACTAGGAGCAGGAAAACTCAGGTTGTAGTCTACACTCAGCTGCAGAAACTCACGGGGTGATTTTGGGCTGGTTGTGCTGTCTCAGCCAAACTTACCTCACAGAGTTGCTGTTGTGGGGAGTGAATAGGTCTATGCTTAGACTAAACAGATACTAAATAAAAACATTATTATCAAATATCTAAGATTATAAATCATAGTACAATCATCATTTCTTGGTTGGGAGCACACAATATATACATGAACAAAATCAACCTATAATATATTGAATCGAGACAACCATTGCCGACAGACAGTTCCTATAAAAAGTTACATGCTACTACAAGAGACCCTTAGATTATATTATAAGAGGGCTTGGGAAAGAATGGGTGGCTGGATTGTCATCAGAAATTCAGCCAGGGCAGAAGGCAGCTTCTTGGCTTCTGGGGTAAGGTCAAGCATATTTCTATTACTTATTTAAAAAATTTGGAAACATCTTTCACTATCTAAGCACTTAAGGTGAAGAATAATAAAAGCATCCAATGGCATTCAGCATAAAACCAAAAAGTACAAGAGCAAAACTCATATAAGAAAATTTGAGAGCAACATTAAAATTAAGAGATCCAGTTTGGTCTAGTGGTTAAGGTGCTGGACTAGGAGCTTGGAGTTCTAGTCCTGCTCTAAGCATAAAAACAGCTGGATGACTTTGGATCAGTCACTCTCAGCCCTAGGAAGAAGACATGATGCCAAGAAAAATTGCAGGCAGTTGCTGGGAGTCAAGACTGACCTGAAGCAGCAGCAGCAGCAGCAGCATCATCATCATCATCATCCACGCAGTGACACTGATAGACTCTACTTACCAAGGAGCATAGGTGGGCATGGAATGTTACAAGTACACCAGATAGTTGAAGAAGAAAAAAGGGCATTGAAAGAATATCTGAAGGATAGTGAAGAAGATGCGCTGAAGCTAGTATACCATGAAGGCTTACTGAATACAAACAAGACCAGACTGGCCTATAAGAAAGATCAAATGAAGAATAGAAAAGAGACACGGCAAGGCAAAGTATTACATGGCCAGTACACAAAAAAAACTAGCAGGCAAAGCAGGTAACAAGAACACCTGGCAATGGCTAAGAGCTGGAAAGTTGAAGAAAGAGACTGAGGAGCTGATTCTGGCTGCACAAGACCAAGCCTTAAGAACAAGTGCCTACAAAGCCAGAACTAAGAAGACAGCAATGGACAGGAAGTGCTGCCTCTGCAAAGCTGAAGGAACAGTGGACCACCTGGTTAGCTGCTGCAAGAAGATTGCACAGACTGACTACAAACAACGGAATGACAAAATAGCAACAATGGTGCATTGGAATATCTGCAAGAAATACCAGCTGCCTGCAAGCAAGAACTGGTAGGATCACAAAACAGACAAAGGAATAGAAAATGAAGAAGCTAAAGTGCTCTGGGACTTTAGAATTCAAACAGGCAAGCACCTGCCACATAACACCCCAGACTTAACAATTGTTGATAAGAAAGACAAAAAAGTCTGGATAATGGACATTGCAATACCTGGAGACAGCAGAATAGAAGAGAAAGAACTGGAGAAAATCAGGACTGTGGCAAAAAAAAGCAAAGATAGTACCAATAGTAATAGGCACCTTGGGTGTAATCCCAAAGCATCTGGAATACCATTTGAACACCATCGCCATTGACAAAATCACCATAAGTCAATTGCAAAAGGCAGCTTTACTTGGAGCAGCTTACATCCTTCAACGATATCTTTAACACCATCAGACAACAACATCTGCCTATCCCAGGTACTTGGGAAGGACTAGACAGGTGGATAAAAATGTCACATCCAGTCTAAACATCTGGCTGACTATGCGACCAACAATAATAAAAATAAAACAATCTGGATTTATGAAAGACTAGATTGTGAGCAGAGGTCAGCCATTTCATAGGTCATGGGATAGAATCCTTCAGGTCCTATACTCAAATGTTATAAATACCAGGACCTCAATTTTGTCTCATTAAATAGAATTATTTGAAATTTAGTTGCTAATACCTCCTAGTGTAAACTATTAATTTATTTTGCTTTATAATGATGCTGTTAATGTATATGCACTGATAGTTATGTAGTAATATTTTACTCAGTTCTGCATCATATTAAATACTTTTTGAGATTATAGGGAACTAAGTGACAAAAAGAGATTTACGGAAATGAAAATTAAAAAAAAAGACCCCATAATGCTTCACTTCTTCCATTTCCATGTTATTCTTATTTTTCACACATGATTTTCAAGATTCAGCTTTTTTTTTTAAGGAGCTAAGTGTAAAGGTAAGAATCTAGACTCAAGGTTTCATTATGAAATCAGTTTAGGGAATAACAAGATACAAACTGAGTCTTTACTTTGAATTATGCTTAAATAATTGAAAGAACAAATAAGAGCCCAAAGGCAACTTTCCTAATAATAAAATATTTCCTTCCTTTGTGCATTCAGAACTTTCAAGTGAAGCAAAGTATTGGGCTTTAAATAACCAGTGAATTAAATTAAGAAGACAGAGACTCCATAATTCATCAGTGTCTTCTGGGTATGAGGGATCCAACATGCATACACAGTGTTTCTCTTTCAGGATGCTCCTGTGCAAACAGGGAAACAAACATGTAACACAAGTGCTTCCACTGTTGAAAAACACATGGGTGGTAGTTTCACATCTGCACTGTCAATTAGAAGCTTTATAATAATACCCTTATTAACTTTCAGTGCTGTCATTAGAATATTTTGTAGAGTATGATACAAAAGTACCGTATGTACTGTATATGTTAAGACTGTAACTATACAATGACCTCTTTCCCCTACCCATAAAAGCTAGCATATCACTATAGATTCTTGGAGTCTTTTCTTTATGTTCTTGGTGTGTATGAGTGCATGCATGCTCATATCTATGTGTACATTTTATTTTCAATTATTCTTGAACAAGTAACTAGTTCTTGGATTTTTATATACATGAAAAGCTAGATTAATATTTATGCTAGCCTTCCTAAACTGATGTCCTCTAGATGTATTGAACTTCTATTATGAGAACTGAAATCCAAAGCATCTAGAGGGCATCAGGTTGGAATAGGCTGTTCACTGCTGTCAATCAAGGATAGTTCATTTGGAGGAAGGAGGAGAGAAATGGTATTTAATTAAAAATACATCATTGCACTTTTAGGCTACCATCTTATGGTCCCTCTGTATTGCTTTGCTGAACAAGTACATTATGTGTAGAATAATTCATTCATGGAAAAATCCAGCACACTTGGAAAGAAGAAACCATCCTCCTTCTTCTGACCTTGCAAACTGTTCACTTCAGCAATGTCATTCTCCAAGAGCTCTCCAAGAAATGTATTTTAGATCTGAGTAAACATTTCCATTACTGATAAAACTAGCCCAGCAATTTTTTGCCTTGTGGGGACTGGAAGCTTGCTGAGTTACAGGCCCAGAAGTGACAGTTCAAGGCCGTGTCCTTTGTCATATGTCACACACACACACACACACACACACACACACACACACCCTTTTGTGGGGTAAGGCTTCTGCAGAAATCATTAAAAGAATGGTAATTCTTTCCGTTTGGTAACATTTAAAGATAGAATGCATCTGGGTATATTCCTTCCAAGTTTCACAGGGCTGCATGTCTGAATTCTGCATCAACAGAACCATCCAAATTAACTTTAAAAAGCCAAAGTCTCATTTATTTATTCCTACTGTAAGTCCCCTAACAAGGATTCAGTTTGGAATATTGGTCAAGAATATATTGACGTATAAGATGTCACTTAACCATTTTCACAATTTCATTTATATTTGGAAACACTGCAAGTATCTGTGCATATATGTATAAAAACCCTCTCCCCCACCCCAGTTCTTTCATACCAGAAACTAATAACGAAAATAAGGAAGTCATATGGCCATCTGTTAGGAACACTAAATGGAATTCTTGTATTCAGAAGGATATAACACAGAAGACCAGATGCCCTGTGTTGAGATTTGCTTGTAGCTTGCTTTATAGCAGAGTTTTTAAGGTGATTCACAAGTAGATGAGTCCTCAGTGTTTCTTTGCTGTGTTTGTTTGTTTGTTGTTTGTAAGATTTCAAAGATTCATCTTGGCACTACTCAGCCTTTCAGACATAGAGCAATCTGCTTCAGAAAATAACTTGAAGGAATTGTGGTCAATAGGTACTGGAATCTGAAAGCACTGCTATACCATCTAGAGGACTGGGTGGATGAACAATTTGGATTCTGATATAGCCAGAAAAATACCAGATTAGAAGTCTGTAATCCACCTTCCTGAATTTTATGCACTCCAGATGTGTAGAGTGTAGAAGAACTCTGAGGGCACAGCCATTATGCCAACAACTAAACTCTGATTCTCTTGATTCCACATACCTGTCTACCACAGATAGTTTTTCTATATGAGATCTTAAAAGTTCAGTATTGTGCCTTCATTCTGAATAATTATGAATATGTCCAAATCAGATCTGAACAAAACAGCATTTCAGCAGATTGGCTAGATAAATAAATCCAACTGGTAATGTAAAAATGATCCAGATGTTATAAGCATTAATATTAATACTTATATATTATAATAATAAATAATGATTTATTATTAAATATTAATTTATTTAATTTAATAATTATTAAATGTAAATATATTATTATTATTATTATTATTATTATTATTATTATAAATATAATTAATATTAAATATTTATATATAAGGTGCTTTTCTAGTGATACAGGATGAAAAAAGAACCTCCTTGGAATGTGTCGTAGTGAACTGATTCCCATACTCACCAAGAATCCTCCATACATAACAGAGGAGTGAATGTCTAATGTAATTGGGTGGTTAAATTTCAGAAAAGTTGACATAGTTATTCTAAGTAACTATTCAGAAAGTATCTTTTTGATATAATTCTGTTGGTGACCACACTTTCAGGTATTTGAAACTGTGAAAGATAAAATCCTTGGGTTAATACTGTGATAGGGGGAAGTCTTCAGCCTATCTTCTGGGATATATCAAACAGCAAACTGCAGTATTTGCTGAAATTACAAACCCCATAATTTAAAGGAAAATAATTCTTCCTCAGTTGGCAAAAATCTAGAAAAGGTTTTTTAAATGCCAAAAGGAAGGAAGTCCATCAATACAGATCATGCTTAGTATCAAAAAACATAAATATGCCAGGAAGATTCATCTTGGAATACATACAGCTTTTTAAATCTTGGAGAGTCTTGCAGTTTTACTGATCTGGAAGTAGTAAAGAATCTGGACATGCTAGAAATAGGTTCATTTATTAACTTCCCAGTTGTAAAATGTGACCTACTTCATGAGTTTTATGTTCAAATACTGAGGAAGAGACAATAATATATTACAAGTTTGTTTATTAATGATTCATAATAATAGGAAGTTTTCTTACTAACATGAAGGACCCTCTCTATATAGATTTGTGAACTATGAACTGTAAATTGTGCCAATTATCAATTATGTTGATTTTTTTCTTTATGCAGATTTGCATGTGATTGATTATTGATTCTATGAATTTTCAGGTTGTGTAAATTGGAGGTACATCAAATGGAAAATGAATTTTGTGCTGAGCTTAGCACAAGCCATCCCCATTTAACATATACCATGAGAACATTCAATTGACTGTGTTCCACTGGAATTCAGCCACTTCAAAACAGTTCAGGTGCTTTGTTGTAACTTTGAAAAAAAATATTGTGGAATACATACATTTTGTTCCAAGCCTAGAATGCTTGAAACAATTTGCTTCAAAACCAGAACTGCCCTTTTCAACATTGTTTTCTATGACTGGAGTGCTCAAAATGCCACTGCTTGAAATAGTCAGGTTTGTTCCCTGGACACAACAGAACAGCAATATTTTGAACCAAATTTACAGAACACAAGAGGTGTTTTTTTTTTTTTAACCAATTATTTTTATTTTTCATACTTTGACCTTGAAATATTTTGCAATGCCTTGTGGAAATCAATAGCTTGGGTTGACATTGTTAGAAAATCACAATGTAGCAACATATACTAAAATATTCACAAAAACACTCCAACTAATACAGTGGTACCTCGGTTCACGAACTTAATTCGTTCTGTGACTCTGGTCGCGACCCAAATTGGTCGCGACCTGAGTCAAATTTCCCCATAAGGTTCAATGTAAATATGGTTAATCCATTCTGACCCCTCCGAATTTGGTCGCCAACCGATTTTGGTCGCGTCCCGAACCAAATTTCCCCATAAAGTTCAATGTAATTACGGTTAATCCGTTCTGAACCATATGTATTTTTTTTTTAAACCACAAAAATATGACACAAAGTACAGTACGAAGAGAGGGAACGCTAATCTTGCTCGACGCGATTTCTGGCGTGGAGGACAGGAAGGCAGGTGGGGAGGTGGTTATTGCTTGGAGGGAGAGTCCCCCTCCCTACAGGAAGCTGCGACCACGTGTCACGGGAGGGAAAATGGCCGTGGATCCTGTTCGTCACCTGATCCAGTGTTCGTGAACAGAGGCAAAATTTTGCGAACGGAGCTGTTCATGACCCGAATTGGTCGTGAACAGAAGCGTTCGTGACCCGAGGTACCACTGTATATTGAATTTCATTGTAAAATTAATCAATATTGTCAAGGCAAACATGGCACTGAAAATTGAGAAACAGAGAAAAATAAGTTTTCAAGTGGTTATCACAGCTCTTAATGTTCAAATTCTCTATATTAAACTACCACTGAAGCAAAGTAGAATAAAAACCCTGAAAAAATATTTTTTAAAATATTTTACCCACTTACTATAAAGTTGAACATGTGTTTCTTGTACCTTGCATCTTTAAAGAGCCAACTAGAATATGTCCTAGCTGACATCCAATGATATTGAATTCCCTACCAATGAAAAATATTAAAAGTATGTTTGGAAACATTTGTGATTACTTAAGAATAATTAAATGTTCTTAATGTGCTAAATTGTTTTTAGAATTATCTGTAGTTAAAATGCTATACATTACCAAGATTGATATAGCTTGATATAGATACAGGAGTATGAATATATTGGAATAGTGACTTTCATTCAGGCAATGTACCTTGTGGGCAATACACTGCTAATGGCCAAATGATTATTTGCACTGGTGGTTATTCAAAACTCTATTTTCAAGAAATGCTTTCCACTCTACAATAACTTATCTGTAGAAGGAAACCCTTTTGTTAAAAGAGGGGTGGGGACCTGTGTCCTCAGGATTACAGTTAGTCTCTGGGACCTCTTTTTGTGAACCACAGAACCTTCTTTGAGGGATTGCTGAAAGTTTATGGTAGAATTTCTCATCATTTTAGACAGAAAATATAAACATACTATAGTGTAGGCCCTAAAATAGGCATAGCACAGGTTAACTAGGAATGAATCTTTCCAAGATCCATCTCAAAAATGAGGTAAAAGTGAAAAACAATCCTGCTCATGCCGTGGTATCAGCCTATATACTTTGCATCATTACCATCACCACCACTCCCACTGTGGCCTCTGTCTCTCCAAAGCTGTTGCTCTCCAAAAGATTGTCCACTCCTATGTTAAGAGAATCTGTGGCATCTCCAGCTGATCAGATGACCTACTCTAATTGTTAGCTTTAAAACATACCCTTGCTACTTTGGAATTCAAAAATTCAAGGGAAGAATAGGGAAGGCAAGCAAAATAAATTACAAATGTAAGAGGACACTTAGAACACTACTATAAACTGCTAGTTTATATCAGCTACCATATATGGTCACAACTAATAAACTGCCTATATTATCCAACTTCTTCTTGGAGTCAGTTAAAATGTCTTGTGCCTGTAGATGTATTACTTTCACAATTAAATATTTACAACGTTCTGATTTTCCGCTTTCTGTTTCTTTCAGATTATTGGAACAATTCCACTGATGCCTAATCCAGTCTCATCCAGTCAGGCAGCAGGAGGAGCTCAGGGCCTTCAAGTGCAGCCAATTACACCACAGTTATTGACCAATGCCCAGGGTCAAATCATTGCAACAGTAATTGGAAACCAGATATTGCCGGTAATCAACACCCAGGGAATCACACTGTCACCACTCAAGCCAGGCCAACAGGTGAATGAGGAATGTAGCATTTCTATTAATGTATACATTATGGAAATACCTGAATTAACCTGGTGTGGGTTTTTTCCCTGTTTATCACCAATTTACACTCTTATACAATCATGGGTGTCTACAGGGCAGGGGCAGATTGGCAACAGAATGGGTGTCATGAAGCCACAATGCAAACTCTGCCCCTTATGTACTTTTGTCTGATAACATCACACAAGTATGAAAGAGTGGAGCTTTTCATAATAATGAAAATACAATAATGCATATTGTATTATTTTGGTTTCAACATGGCTAGCTGCAGATGCACCTCTGTGCAATTACATTATTATGCCATTTACAATATTTGGGAGTATTCAGGCAGCTCATATGCCTGATCCTATTTTTGGAAAAAGAGGGACAAAATTTAGATTGTTCTTTTTGAAGACCAAATCTTCAGCCACTCAACATGCAAGAAAATCCTGTCTAGGATTAAAGCTTTCTCATCCACTGGGATGTCTTTTGTCTCCATTTGTTCCATCTTGTTCAATACATGTTACTGACTGGGGTCCTCTAAACCTCAAGGCAGTATAAACAATATGGAACACTGGATCAATCAACGTTCCATGGAGTTTATCATTATGAAAAATGTCCTATTTCCCTTAACATTTGGTTTTCAAATGTATTTTACTTTAGGAACCTCCATGGGTGAGATTATTCCTAGATCAGAGTGCCAGTCCACCACTGCCAGGACTTGAAAGAACACACAGATAATCACAACCATCTCTCCACAGTCCAAGCAACTTTTTATCCCACTTTTTAATCTCAAACATTTGTACTTAGTAATAAAGAAGCATCTTATCTTAGAGTAGGTACTAAACAAATATCTTAGGGAAGTGCATTGCACAGTTTAGGAGTGCCACAGCAGGAAGCTCAGTCCCATGAGCCTCATAAATAAACCTATGTGAGAGGTAGTGGCCTATCCATTGGATCTTCATAATTAAACTAGTTCATGACAAGTTCTCTTAGACGGACAGATGGAGTACTGAGTGCTGGGTACTTGCATTATCCATATGATCATGCATGTAACAGTTTTCAGCAAAACTGATCCTGCTGTGAACTCATGATAGCTTTATGTTTAAGCAAATTTGAATAAATATTCAATTTTTTGATTAGGGAGAAGGAACAAATCCTCAGCATTAACCCAGCCTTCCCTATCCTCTGCTAATGCTGCATAGACTTAATGTCCCATAATTCTCAGTAAAGGCCATTCAGTCTGTGAATTCTGGGAATTGGAGTCCACACATCAGGAGGCCAGGTTGTCAAAGGCTGCATTAACATGTTTGACTCTCTGTTTGTCTGTCTCTCTCTCTCTCATAAAATGCAATGCGTAAGCACGCTCCATTCTCACTAGCTCCAAACCCAAAATCAGTTTAATAACAGAAGATGAAAATAAGTCAAATTACTACTCCTACTGTTTTTCTACACCTGAGAATCCAAGGTCATGGTCATAATAATGAAGCTGAGCCTTTGATCTGAACAATGAAGAGGTTTAACAGAATGTAATAGATAGTAATTGTTTCAAAGATGGAGAGATTAACACACTACAGGCACCTGAGTCTCATATCCTATAGTGCAACATTTCTCAACCTTGGCAACTTTTAAGATGTGTGGACTCCAGTTCCCAGAATTTCCCAGCTAGCCATGGCTGGCTGGGGAATTCTGGGAGCTAAAGTCCACACAAAGTTGCCAAGGTTGAGGAACACTGCTATAGTGTAATATAATCTTGTGTTGGAAATATCTAGTTCCAGCATAACATAGAAAAATTATTTGAAGAATACTTACTTATATGAATCTAAACATGCTAAAATGATTTTGCTTTTTAATTCACAAAGATACCATCATACTAAAAGTTTGTAGTCAAATTACTTTATTTAAAAACACACTCAAATTATTTTAATTTGCAGTGATTGAATCAGTTCGTATCTGAGCAGTTCAAAAAGACTTTTAAAATCTGATTTTTTTTCAACAACCACCAGTTGAATTTATATTAAATTAATAAAACACAGATTGGATTGTATATTTTGTGTTTGATTTCATAATCATAGCCCCTTACTTGGAATAGTCATGTTTTGGAGAGGAGGAAGCTAGAAAAATGTTGACGTCTGAATCTATTTCTTTTTCAATTCATATTATAAAGTTATATGGTTAGCATTTTGTACCACTGACTTTTTCCACACAAGAATTATAAGAATATTATTTTACTTTTTAAGGGGCTTAGTGCACAATCCAGCCAACATTAAATTCCACTTATTTCAGTATTCTTAATTAAGCCACCAAAAAAACTGGATTGGAAACTGCTTAATTTTAGTTAATTGTGCAAGTATCAGTAAGACTACTTAGAGAGCCCCAAA